>NC_135770.1:36507037-36815526 GCF_052425735.1 Oculina patagonica
AATTCGTGTCGTAGGCCTGTTGTAAGCATGTCGCAAGCAAGTCACATGCAACAAAATTTTACTGTGTAAATCGACCTTAAATCAGCCCTTTGGCAGCCACTACATACAAAATTATACATATTCAGCTGGTTCAAACAACAAAATAATGTACCTTGACAGACTGGATGATACATAGAGCATTTTAAAAAATGCTTTGAAGTATTTCTTGTACAAACAGTAAATTAACATATTTGCAGTAGAACCCAACTTAGGGCTGCAACGATACACCAGTGCACCGGTGAATGGCGATATTTTTTGTCAAGTTACAAATATCGGTATTTGAACAAAATATTGCAGTATTGTGAAACAATAAAATATTCTTCATTCAGCATTTAGAAATTACTAATTTTTTAATATGACTTTTTACCCAAGTCGAAGCTCTTAATAGCGATTTATTAAACTGACGGACAAAGAAGTTACATTCTGCTTCACTTTCGATCACTTATTCTGTAAAGATGCGACAAGTAGTTGTCGACTGACACAGCCTTGTTTGCCCACAAGCAAAAACAAGCGGTATACGAGAACTTCACTTTGCAAATAAGTTTTCGCAGCCGAGAAAGTGGAAAAACTGACTTACCAACAAAATTTAGTAAAATAATGGAACTTGCAACTTGTATGTTGTATCGTATCATGTATCGTATCGTGGCGCTTGTATTGAAGTACATATCGTATTGTGAGAAAATGTATCGTTGCAGCCTTAACCCAACTGTCTATAAGCAACCTTGTTAATATGAATATCAGGGCTGCAGTGCTATACAGTGCAGCAATCATGTCACTGCAAATTTGTCATGAATCACTCTGGGAATGACCTTTCACTCTCATTCTCAGAATGTTGATCCTCTTCATCACTACTGCTCCAATCTACTTCACCAAGCTCTCCTGCAATTCTTCGTACAATAAACCCAGGTAGCTTCATGGTACAGAGAGTAAATAACCCTTTCTTACCACTTGGGCCAAAATTCTCGAGTTTCAGCCACTCATTTGACTGCATGTTATATTGCAAAGCTTCACAGGAATAAAATGTTTGCTTAGGCCTGAAAGGAACAGTGATCTGGTTTCCGACTATGATGATGTCACTGTCAATCTTGCAATATGGGTGAGGCATTCGTGCGATGGTTTGCCATTCATCAGTCATAGGAGAATATACTTCACAACTGTAAATGAGGACTCCATCGGAATAAATCCCTCCAATAACATAGATCTTACCACACCAGTAAGCACATCCTGGAAATGACCTTGCTTCATTCAAAGTAGCAACATATGACCAACAATTTCTCACTGGATCATACTTTTCAACACTTGCTAGTGGTTCTGAATAAAGTTCTGGCGTTGTTCCTCCACCAATGACGTAAATGTTCTGTTCAGATGCAACACAACCAAACCTGCATCTGGCCATGTTCAGTCCTGCACAGAAACTCCACTCACCCATTTCAGGATTGTAACACTCAACTGTGTTGCGACATCTGCCTGATTCATAATGGTCATAATGACATCCACCAATATAATACAACAATCCATTCAGGTTCACCAGAGAGGCATATGCTCTGTATTCACCAAAATGTGCCTTCGTTTCCCATTCCAGATGCATCCTTTCACTTGCTGAAGACTTTGGGCTTTTGAAATTATCAAAACATACTGCATTCAGTCTTCTGATTCCAAAATAACTCTCTCCTCCTATCACATACAACTTCTGTCCAACCACAGCGACCTGTTGAAGATATTCCAACTCTGATACATCAGTGAGAAGAAGGTTTTCTTTCCTGTCCAAATCATAGAAAAATGCTTTGCGGGGAGCTGTTTTACTAACCCCAATCATCACATTGCGTATCTCTGTGGATGGTCTCACTTCCTGCACAGGCATCTCACTATTTGTTTTTTTGGAAGTTTTTGTGCCTTTGGTATCTTGAGTTTCCTTAGAAACAGGATCACTATGACTACTTGCCACCATCAGTAGTGGTTCTCTGGTCAGCTCAGATTCAAGGAATCCCTTTGGTAGTGAGTCCTTTCGCAAGTGTTTCAGCAGCTCAGGTAAAACAGCCACTCGGTTTGCCTCGTCATGTTTCACCCACTTTAACACAGATTGGTAGACTTCCTCCTCTTTTTCTACCAGTATATCATCACTGGATATGAAACGAACTAGTTCCTTTTGTGAAATGGACCCAAATTCTTCACTGTTCAAAATAATGGAAAAGTTCATTTTAATGAAATCGATTGCCTCTTCTGCAAGACTGTTGGCGCCAAACTGCTCAGCTATCTGCAGGACACTGAAGCAATTATCACTGCCTAGTCTTCTGGACAGATGCTGTATGCAGGCGTTCTTCACAGGCGTAACAAGTAAAAAGCTTGACGCGTTCAGCAAATCCAGCACGTTTTCGTCATTTATGACAATTTCTCTGGTATAAAAATAATCCAGGATGAGCGACATGGATGTAAAACAAACCGACTGCAGGCTTAACAGTTTTTGGTTTGATTCTTTCATTCCACTACTGAACATGGAGTAAAAGAATTGACTATTCGCCGCCAAAACGCAACGATGAGTTGTCAACTGCCGACCCTCCACCTCCAAGATTACATCACAAAAACCTGCTTCTCCTTTAAGCCTGAATTTGTTCAACACCGAAAGGACATTCGTTTCACTTCCCTTGAATTTAGTTCCACCTTCAACGTAGAATTCCATCTCCATAAGTATCTCATTTTCTTGCAATTCGAACAGATCCGCCAAACTTTCTGCTTTACTGTCGGCAGCCATATTGGATTTGTCGATGGTGCGCAATGAGTTGTGGGACACGAGTCAAGCTTGTGTTTCTTCCCGCCAAAAATTTTTTTTTAACTGATCCCGTTGATCACATGATCAGACCTGTTGGAAACAGCCTACCTTATTTATTCGATTAAACGCCGCGGCGTTTATTTTAATTTTCTTGCGATAGTATGGTAACTGAACATTTGAATTTTAAAAATAGAAAAGTGGTTTAGTGCCTGTCTGAAAAGGAAAAAGGTCTCAAGAATACCGTAAGATTATAACAGGATCCGTAGTTAGACGCTGTCTTTAGTCAGGTCTTTAGTTTACAATAAGCTTTGCAATGAATTATAGTAATTTTCGGTAATAATTTACAGGCCTGCATAGAACGCAAAATTGCATTGCTATTATATAAAGTTATTTTATTTACTATAATAAAAATGGCAGAATTATAACGAGATATGCATTTGTTTTCATTCTCTTAATTACAAATTTTGTGTTGTCATTCGAGGGAACGTTGAAAAATATGCTTGCAAATGGAAAAATTTACTGAGTAAGAAGGAGACAAAGCTTAAATAACAATTGTTTAGGGGGGTCCAAATCGGCGAAGGGGGGTCCATATCGGCTAGTGGATTTGGACCGGGGGTCCATATCGGCTAGCGGATTTGGATCGGGGGGTCCAAATCGGCGGGGGGTCCAAATCGGCTGTGACACCGGTCTCTAAGAATCAGACAATTTCTCGATTTCGCGGCAACAGTGGGAAATTCAATTTCTTTCATTTTTTTAATGTTAGATAGGCTAGGGTATAACTTAAATCACTGTATAGTTTTATCGGTAAAATATCCTTTTATTTTAAAGAAAATGCAGATAACGAAAATCCGTTAAAATCGTCATTTGAGGCGCTAAATTATTCATGATTATTGCACGAGTTTGAGAGCCTCGCGTGCAAAAACAAATCATTCTACCGTCTTTTAAACACTCAAACCATAGTTAGCAATCTCTAAACATCTACTGAAATGATTTTGGGAAATATTGTGTTGTTCTTTGTAGACAAAATAATTTTATTTCGAAGGCATACAATTCACTGGAGTAAAAGTACTTGGTAAATAAAATTAATTTTCACCATGTGCGAAACCTTCAAATCGTTTAAGCTTCTGGTGGTTGAAGGCTAGAAGAGTGGTGTATATATAAATCCCTGTAAAATTTTCTTTTGGCAAATGATTAAGAGCGACGTGAGAGCTTTTCGAATTCGGTAAAATATGCATTTTACCGAATGCCATTTTGGATTTATCGATGCCATTTATTATCGAATGCCATTTTGGATTTATCGATGGCACGCAATGAGCTATGGGACACAATTCACGTTTCCGCGCGCTTTTGTTGCGTTTTCCCGCCAAAATAATTTTCCTCTCGAGTCGCCTTTTGTGACTTTAATTTTGTAGCCTACGTTGCAGCCGCACGTGTCACAAAATCCTCGTTACCGGGGTTTAGTTCGTGTGCAACGCCGGCTATACTAGCCTTTGCAGCCGTTGTTTGCTTCGTCGTCACGCAACGCTTCTCTGTAGGGAAGGTTGCGTGACGAGCCCAGAAGCAGAAGGCCAAACTCCAGTAAGGTCCTTTGATCTCCTTTGTGAGAAATGTTAAACATTTTTGTCGAAATTTGGCCATAATTTATTGGACGAAGGATATTCCGAATTGGTTCTTTGTGCTTGATAATTCAGACAACAAATCACAACTTGGTCTATTGGAAGTAACCGTTTCAGGCTGGTTTAGTTTAGGATCAAAATCCTTTTCAAGGAAATTAGCCAAGGCAGGTTTTCTTTTTTAATGCACCTATCAATGGTTTGCCCCATGACGGGCAGTTAGAATGAAACACTACAATGTATAAACGAAAAAGATTAATTAAAAATGATGGGATCTATTAGATTTAATAGACAGAAATTTCTAATTCTTATATTATAAAAGGCTGCTGTGAGCAAGAGACCCCCAAGAGACCGTTTCACCTTTCTTTAAAAGCTTGCTCGCGCATATCGTATGTCGTTCGTCAGATGTCACACTATAATATAACACAATCTCTGTTGACTCAACATAGGGAAATCTAAAAAAAATAAAAATATAAAATAAAATATAACTGTTGCTCAATTGAGAAAACTTACAAAGAAAATGTATTATGATTAAAAACGGTTTGTATCTGATCTTAAAATTGGTTTTAAAAAGCTGTTAAAAACGTTTAAAAACTGAATTTTCGGTAACTCTCTGTTACCTTCATCAGAGTCAAATTGGTTCAGTTCTTTTTGCATAATAAGTTTTTTTATACGCCGCCAGATAAAAAAACTTATTATGCAAAAAGAACTGAACCAATTTGACTCTGATGAAGGTAACAGAGAGTTACCAAAAATTCAGTTCTTAAACGTTTTTAACAGCTTTTTAAAACCAATTTTAAGATCAGATACAAACCGTTTTTAATCATGTCCAACACTGATCGCCCTAATAACATCTACAAGAAAATGTATTTATTGCATCCTTTGGCTGTGAATTTATAAGTACTGTATTTATTTAAATTCAATCAAATCCTAACTATGCTATTTATACAATCACTAACATTGCTTCTTATGTTTGAAAAATGTGAGCGGCAGTTGGATAACAGTCTTTTTCACGAACAAGGTGTCAGCTACTTTTATTTACGATAAATTATTGAAAAATTTCCTCAAAATTATGTAACACTCCTTGTGAAACGTCATCTCTTCTGCATGCATTGCGTGCCATTTATTTATTTTGCTACTGTGTGGACCAAACTGTTGAAAAGGGTTCTATCCAATTCTATACGACACTGCTATTAAAATCAACAAAATGAAATGTATAAACTTGGTTTTTAATAATTTGAATTAATTCTTAAAGAAATAAAAAACGCACCGAGTGCATTTTCGAGTTATATAAGCACGCGGGAATTTTTAAGAACATGAGAGGAAGTGCATAGAGAAGCACGAGGCGCAGCCGGGTGCTTCTCGCACTTCTCGAGTGTTCTTAAAAATTCCCAAGTGCTTATATAACTCAACAATGCACAAGGAGAAAATTTTTTATTTCTTTTATGAAATGTTAAAGAAATTGCACAATTAAAACTCATGACGTAAGCAGCGTGCATTATAAGTCAATAAAGCACGCGCGTGACTTATGCAGCGTGCTTTATGGAGCTATAATGAAGTTAAACTGACCAATCACAGCGCGCGCAATTACTCGGACATTTTATATTATATAATAATGATACATATATTTTCCCTGTTTCATTTTTGCAAAGCTTCTACTAATGTCACCAGGAATGCCCATCGATGGACACCTCAGGGTAAAAGGAACCGAGGAACAACATGGAGAAGATCAACTGAGGCTGAAGTACAACAGACTGGGATGAGTTGAAACCAACTGGAAAAGTAGCCAAGGACAGGGGAAGATGGAGATCTCTGGTGGATGACCTATGTTCCAGTGGGAAGTCAAGTTGTGTACAAATAATATAACTTCCTGTTGTCAATCCTCTAACAAATTCAAGGAATTTTACTTTTTGTTTACTCTAATCCTAAAACAATGAAATATGTTGTGTTTCAGTTATTACTTCTGAACAGTAACTTCAAAGACTAACAAATTTATACACCTAGACTTGAAGGATACAGTCGAACTTCTCCTTAGAGACACCCCGATCAGGTGATGATAGTTTGTGTATCCAAGAAAATATCCTGTTTTAGGTTACAAAAACAATGCTTTATATACCTTAGACGTTTTCAAAATTGTACATTTTTACATGCATTGCGTTGTAGATCATTTAGTTTAAAAACAGTGATTCGTGACAGTACATGTAGCTGAGATGTACAATTACTCTACTGACAGTGTGTCTCAACGCTGAATATTAATCAATTTAGATGCAGTTAAAAGATGAGTGTGGGCCTCATTTTAGTTTGTGGACACATCAAGCGGTGAGTAGCTGGAGTTAAAAAGTGACGTCGTCGTAGTGACCTCCATAATACGGGCACCTTTCTAATACGGTCACTTTGCTGTCGGCCCTTTGGTGTCTATATTAGAGAGGTTCAACTGTACTGTACTCCAGTCAAAGTCTTCTCATCTGATAAAATGAAACTTTACAGCTTATAACTACCAATCATGGCCAAAATGTTTGAGGACTTTCTCTCTTCTTGAACAGTTCATAAGCTTCAACATTGTTCAGAGGGATTGGGGAAATGTCTCCCTTAGGCAACGTTTGTGAGTTTAAATTGTCAGTTGTTTTATATTTGCACTCTGAAAAGGTAACAAATAAGGAGAGTGTTCCTCAAACTTTGAGCCATGATTGTAGCTTTCTTAAAGATACCGCTGCTTTAGGCTCATTTAGAGGGTGCAACTTTGTCACTTGCTACTTTTGTCCTCACACAAGAATCATAAAATCAACCTAAAGTTTTAAAATGCTTAAAAATCTAGAAAAATGTAAATCGGCTCTTTCACAGCCACCACATACCTAACATATCAGCTGGTCGACAAAAAACATAATGCACCTTGACAGATGAATAGAGTATTGTAAAAAATATGCTATGAAGTATTTCTACAAACAGTAAATTAACATTGCTACAGTAGAACCCAACTTCCTGACAACCACCTTGTTTATATGATTATCGGGACTGTAGGGCTATACATGTAGTTACAATACAGTAATCCAGCCACTACAAATTTGACATGCAGCAGCAATCAATGCCATCATTGGATCAGGGGTTAAAATCTACAAAAATGAGGAGACGACTGGTCTTTTTTCCTAAATCAATAAATATTTACTAGATGTCCACATATGTTACACAATTTGAAAGGTATTGATCAGAATAGTTCATAAAATATGTCAACAAATAACAAGAAAGTTATGGTCTTGAAAGAAATGGCTTTGAAACGTAAATAGAGGGCCACAAATTTATTAGTTGAAAAACTATTGTGTCACCCTCGTAAACTATAGTTTGATTGATTTATTGAAATATGTGTATCGTCGTATAAAGTAGGTGTACCCCCAGGGGGGGTACTCTGGATTTCAAATGACGGGGATGATCGAATGGGGGCAAAAATCAAGACCCAAAAAAATCTCTAGGGCTTCCGACATAACTCAAAAAAATCCCTAAATCAAAAAATTGACCCCCAAAAATCAACAGCAAAACACGTTTGTTTGTACTTTATTTGCAGAACTATGCAACCAAGGCACTACCACGAATCTTCAGATTATTTTAAATACCCAAAAACATCCCTACTTATACTTGCAAAATTTTTCACCCAAAAAAAATCCCGGAATCCAAAATTTCAAACTCCAAAAAATCCTTCGATCATCCCCCTCACTTCAAATCCCGAGTACCCCCCCTTGGGGTGTACCCCTAAACAATTTTTTATTTTCAGATCTTTCCAAGGCAATTTTGGTAGCAAAACTTCAAATTAATTGAACAAACATTGACCAAGTTATACACCTTTTTCCAATATGGCAGAAAATACATTATTCTTCTGTTTTCATGTTAATTGGCCTTTGTGGCCTTGATTGCATCTGCAAAAGTCAAAAAAATTTTTGGATTAAAATTCAATTAACATGAAGACAAAAGAATACAGGATTTTTAGCCATTTTGGAAAGAGGTGTATCACATTGTGTGCCAAATGGCACTGTCAGGGCTTAAAGGGTTAAGAAATGACCTTTCACTGTCACTCTCAAAATATGGATCCTATTTGTCACTACAGCTCCAATCAGCTTGACAGAGCTTCCCTGTCTCCTGCAATTTTTTGTAAAATAAACCCAGGTAGTTTCATGGTACAGAGAGTAAATGACTCTTTCTTGCCACTTGGGCCAAGATTCTTGACTTTAAGCCATTCATTTGACTGCCTGTTATATTGCAAAGCTTCACAGGAAAAATCTGTTTCATCAGCCCTGAAAGGAACAGTAATCTGGTTTTCGACTATGATGACATCACTGTCAATCCTGCAATATGGGTGAGGCAGCCGTGCGATGGTTTGCCATTCATCAGTCATAGGAGAATATACTTCACAGTTGTACATGATGACTCCATACGAACTGAACCCTCCAATGACATAGATCTTGCCTCCCAAGTAAACACATCCTGGAAGCGATCTTGCTTCTTTTAAATCAGCAACATATGTCCAATAATTTCTCTCTGGATCATACTTTTCAACGCTTGAAAGAATGGGTTTTGCATAAAAGTCTAACTTTGTTCCTCCACCAATGACGTAAATGTTCTGCTCAGATACAACACAACCTGACCTGCATCTGGGCATGTTTAGTACTGCACAAAAACTCCACTCTTTCATTTCAGGATTGTAACACTCAACTGTGTCGCGACAACTGCCTGATTCGTAATGACATCCACCAATGTAATACAATAGTCCATTTAGGCTCACCAGAGATGCATCTACTCTGAATTCACTAAAATATGTCTTTGTTTCCCATTTCAGTCGCCCCCGGATTTGCATCATTGCACTTGCTAAGGACTTTTGGTCTCTTAAATCATCAAAGCAAAATGTATTCAGCCATCTGATATTTAAACGATTGCATCCTCCTAACCCATACAGCGTCCGTCCAACCACAGCGATGTGTTGAGGATGTTCCAACTCTGGTACCTTAGTGACAAGAAGCCTTTCTTTCTTGTCCAAATCATAAAAAAATGCTTGCGCGGAGTCCTATTACCAACCCCAATCATGACATTGCATATCTCTGTGGATGGTCTAAGTTCCAGTACAGGTTTCTCATTCTCTGCTTTTTGGGATACTTTTGCTCGCTTTGAATCTTTAGTTTCCTTAGAGACAGGTTCACCGTGACTACTTGCCATCATCAGTACTGGTTCTTTGGTCAGCTCAGATTCAAGGAATCCTTTTGGTAGCGAGTCCTTTCGCAAGTGCATTAGTAGCTTAGGTAAAGCAGCTACGCGGTTTGCCTCGTCATGTTTCACCCACTTCAACACAGATTGGTAGACTTCCTCCTCCTTTTCTACCAGTATATCATCTTTGGATATGAAACGAACTAGTTCCTTCTGTGAAATGGAGACAAATTCTTCACTGTTCACAACATGGGAAAAGTTAGTTTTAATGTAGTTGGTTGCCTTTTCTGCAAGTTCGTCAGCGCCAAATTGTTCCACTATCTGCAAAACACTGAAACAATTATCATAACTCAGCCTTCTGTAGACAAACTGTATGCAGGCGTTTTTCACTGGCGTCACAAGTAAGAAGCTTGAAGCGTTCAGCAAATCGAGCACGTTCTCGTCATTTATGACAATTTCTCTGGTGTAAAAATAATCCAGGATGAGCGACATGGCTGTAAAACAAACCGACTGCAGGCTTAACAGTTTTTGGTTTGATTCCTTCATTCCACTTCTGAACATGGTGTAGAAGAATTGACTGTTCGCCGCCAAAATGCAACGATGAGTTGTCAACTGTCGACCCTCCACCTCCAATATTAGATCACAAAAACCCGCTTCTCCTTCAAGCCTGAATTTGTTCAACACCGAAAGAGCACTACTCATTCTTCCCTTGTGCCTAGTTCCACCGGAAACTTGGAGTTCGAATTCGCTAAGTCTCTCCTTGTCCTGTAATTCGAATAACCTCGCCAAACTTTCTCCCTCGCTGTTAGCTGCCATATTGGATTTATCGCATTTTATCGTTGGCAGACCGTTGGCCGCACCGATGGCAACCTCAGCAAAAAATTTTGGGGATCACTTTCTTGGGGAGCTTGGAAACCAGGCTTGATTTAGTAGCCGAGCCTTCTCCTCTCAATGTGCAAAGTGCCCTCCTGCCGTTGTACCAGCCTTGCAATCAATTTGGTTTTCATAGAATATCCACTGAAACTTCTTGAGAGTATTTATAATAGATGTTTGTTTAGAAATGTCAAGCGATTCAAAAAAAGATTTTGGTTTTCTAGTTGACAAAATATCCGAACTTCGGTATACCATAAAATCGCTATGTTCTCGACACTTTATTTTTTTTTGGCTCAGCCCGGAATATCTCTATTAATAACCCAATAAGAATATTCGATATTTGTTTAGAAATGCAAACGAAGCCTTAGCGATTCTTAAAATTGTTTTGGTTTCTAAGTGGACGAATTTTTCGAGCTTGTGCATACCATAAAATCGCTAACAATAGTCAATACACCCGCTCATCTTTATTTCGATGTGCTACACAAACAAGACGGATCGAAATCCGCCAATCACCTAAACAAACTTCGAATATTCTTATTGGGTTTTTAAAGTAAATAGAGATATTCATCCATTCATTCGTTTGCGTGACTGGTTTTCTGTTTCAATTAATACTTCCGGGCTGAGCCAAAAAAATTTTTCAGTGTCGAGAACATAGCGATTTTATAGTATACCGAAGTTCGGATATTTCGTAAACTAGAAAACCAAAATAATTTTTGGAATCGCTTGACACTTCTAAACAAACATCTAATACTCTCAAGAAGTTTCAGAGGATATTCTGTTAAAAAATTTCGCTGTTGTCTGTAAACAAGGTTACATTGTGAGGCTACCAAATCAAGCCTGGTTTCCAAGCTTCCCAAGAAAGTGATCCCGAAAAAAATTATTTCCTCTTGTTGGCACGCAGTGATCTATGGGACACTGGGCCGGGTCATTTTCTTGCGTTTTCCCGCCAAAATAATTTTCTACTTCCTGATACTGATCTTTTTTTCAGCCGTTGTCTATGAAACAGGTTTCCCTTTTCAATAGCACAAAAAAGTAAACCATCATACAACAGTTGATCTATTGTAGTAGAACAACGTCTTTTAACTAAAAATAACATTACGGACAAACGCATTGTTAGAAGAAAATAGACCTAACCCTTTTACTTGACGTTTCGTATGCTTCTACATACGTCTTCAGTAGTAACCGTTAAATGTAAGTACAACTAAATTTAAATTTAAAAAAAACAATAGGATTGACAAATGACGAAAACAGATGATGAAAAAAAAATAGAAAATAAAATACAATCAAATAACAATTTGCACATAACAAAATGTGCAAACTAGTAAAGATAAAGTTTTTCGCTGCCTACATTTTCATTCAAGGCAGGTTTTGAATCTCTTATCAGTAAAGTCTCCTTTATTTTGCAATGTAAATCTGACCGTCCCCTTGCTAATATCTCAAAGTGGTCCCATTTTAAATTATGACCAGTTGACGTGACGTGGTCTGCAATAGCGGATGGGTGACTCTTACTTGTGATAGCTTTAAAATGTTCCGTTTTTCTGTCATGTAGTCTACGTTTTGTTTTTCCGATGTAGAAATCCTGGCAATCCCAACAACTAGCCTTATATACAACTTATGACATCTGAGAGCGGTTTAGCTTGTCTTTGTATGGAAAGAAGGACTTAATACGTTGATTGCTTTGAAAAATGACCCTAAGGTCAATGCATCCATAAAATTTATCGATGCATGCCTTCAACTGCTTATACTGATAACATTGCTTTGTAAACCTAAAAAGGGTAGAATCAATAGAATTTGCTCTTTGGGGACAGTGGTGGTTAGTTCCCTTTGCCTGTTTTGTTGTCTATTCAGGACATCGTTAATGTTGTAATTAACAATACCAGCTGGGTAACCGTTTTGTGACAACAACTTTCTCAGTTCACTCAAAGAAGAGCGTAGTAGAGAAGATGACGAGCAAATGCGAAAACAACGAAAAGTTAGCGTACGGATGAGGTTTATCTTGTATTTTCTGGGCGTGAAGGAGTCCCATTTCGTGTACAGGCCGGTGAAAGTCTTTTTGGTTAATAGATGTCCGGGATAGATGTTGAGAAAGCGTGTCCATGGCGTGTGACGAGAACATCCAGAAATGGGATTGTATTGTTCTCTTCAAATTCGACGGCGAATTTGATATTTGCATGGCAGTTATTGAGATAGTTAAGAAACAGATATGCTGCGTTTTTGCTTTCAAACAAGGTAAAGGTATCATCAACGTAACGGAACCAAATAGAAGGGCGAGAGTTGTTTTTAAGTACCCCACCCGGGGGGGCTACTCAAAAACGTTTTGTACGGGGAGGCTCCGCCCCGAGGTCCAACCCCTTACCCTTTTATATACCATTTTGACAGAAAAGACACCCCTTTCGTATACCTTTTACTGAAAAAAGGTACCCTTTTAATATACCTAAAAGACATGGCGTAGGCCTGAAACAGGAAGTCTGGATGTCATTTTTATGCAGCGTTTCATAAATTTAAATGATACAGCCTTAAGGTGCGTCTGTTCGAAATAATTTAATTGAAGGCCCTTTTAAAAACCTAAATGACCGATATCCCTACCCTTTCATATACCTACACTTGTGAAATCCCTACCCTTTTATATACCTGAAGCATGAAAAAGGTACCCCTTTCGGGCGGAGCCTCCCCGTATAGGCCATTATAGGGAGTGCCCCCCCCCCCCGGGAGTACCCATTTCTCTTCAAAATGGCACATAAAGATATTTGCCAACACTGGACCTAAAGAAGAGCCCATTGCCACACCATCAACTTGGTCGTAGTATTGGCCATCGAATAATGAATGAATGAATGAATCACTTTATTTAAACACGATAAATTAATCAGCAGAGCTGGTGGGGTCGTGTACTTAAATTAGTTAATTACAGAATAAAATTTATATACATCCTTATATATTTACATTATATGCATGCTTCATTGAATTTCAGAGTTTTACTTATTAATAGTATTCGTAACTGTTAACTTTATGTTTTATGAGGGCTGCGGTGGAATCGAAATTCATTTTAGTAAAGTCAAATTTGGTTAATAATTGCTTGAATTCGTTTAAATGATCGGTCGATTTCTAGCTGGATAGACTGTTCCACGCTATTGCTCCTCGGTAATGGCTCTTCTTTGTGGCAAACTCGAGCAGAATTTTCAAGACAAAACGGGGCAACGTTGGTGGATCGGAGAGGGCATATAGCTTGTCGAGACAGATTTGTATTGTTTTATCTAGTGGACCGTTTTTAATAGTAAACAAAGAGCTAGCGTCGAACGAGCACATCATTTCATTATTATGGTTGTACGTCTTGGCCCAGTCCGCAAAACTAAAAGAGTCCTTGATCGTGAACTGGTTTGTGGAGATGGGCTGAAGTATTCGTACAAGATAAGATGCCAGGTTGTAAGTGTTTATTGAGGAAACAATAGGGCGAAAAGGGCAGCCAGACTTGTGAACCTTAGGAAGTCCATAGAGGACGCCAGGGGTAGAACCACATGGTAGTATCTTTTGGAGGGTGGCATCATCGATGATGTTATCTTTTTTAAGTTTGCGAAGATAAGATATTAAACTGTCCTCTCTAGACTTCGTAGGGTTTTGCGCAAGTTTCTTAAATTTTGTTCCATCTGAAATTAATTGTTTCATTTTATTTAAGTAATCAAGCTTGTTGACAATAACAACGCCATTCCCTTTGTCAGGTTTTGTGATAATAATGCTGTCATCTTTTCGCAAATTAGTCAGGGCTTCCCATTCCTCTTTGCTAAGAATGCGTTTCTGTTTTAAGAAATCATACGTGTAGATGTAGCCATAGGAAATCTGCTTATTTTGGCGGGACTTATCCCTTAGTGTGTACACATCAAAAAAATTACCTATTTTTGGGACTATTGGTCCCTGCAACTAGTCCCAGAAATCACACCAGCTTACGTGGGACTAGTCACACTAGGAACCAAAATGTGTGGTCCCTGCGACTAGAATTTCGACGCAAAATACGAGTACACACTAGGGGACTTGTCCCTGAAGCAAGTCCCTACGACAAATCCCTGCGACTAGTCCCCAAGTGTGTGCCGACCTTAAGAGGTACAGGTGAGCTCAAGGTTGAAGGACTCCGGGAGATTGTCGGTGGAAACTGAAAGCTTTGAAACACAACCGGCCAGACCGCGCATAGCAACAGCTCCGGCAAAGAAATAAAGCAACTGTGTTTTTTGCCCATCAGGTAAGTGAGGGATAAAATACACTCACCAAACAGAAAAATTTACTACCCTCGGCTATAGGACAGGACGTCCATTACATACTGGTGTTAACTAAAGGTCTACAGAGAAGGGGAGCAAACCTAATGAAATGGAGACGATGTTTTCAACAATTGAATTATTTCTTATAATTTATTTTACTTTTATAATCACCATTATTTTTTCAACAATTTTTTAAATACAATTTCCCATTGTTAATCATCTAACATTTAATTAAAATTAAAAATACCTTTTAACTTAAAATAATTAATAATTAACTAGTGTCTTTTGATCTGATTAAATGAAACTTTAAAATGGTTATAACTACCAATTGTGGCCAAAACCTTTGGGACACTGTATGTTTTGTTTAAAAACAGTACTGCAATTACTCCCCTCCCCTCCCCCCCCATCACTCCCTGCCCCCAGACAGCATTGAGTGTCAGCAGCCAAACATTTCCAAACATCTTGTACACTTCATGGGATTCAAAATTGTTGATAGGGGGAGGGGGTAATATCTTTGTAAGGCATTATACATGAGTGTTAATTATAGGTAAGCTTTAGTTTGCACAAACAAAAGGTTAGTAATAAGAAAAGTGTTACTCAAACTTTTGGCCAGGATTGTAGCTTTCTTAAAAAAGATTTTTTGGACTGATTTAGATGGTACAAAGTTGTTGACTGGTACTTTTGTACAAATAAACTCTTGTTGTGGGGATTCACATTGATGGAATATACTTCAGGAAGAGCTAAAGGCCTAAGGTAAGTAGCTAACACAACAAACACAAGCAAGCTGCATTACAGTAACCTTGTTGAATGCAACAAATTTGTCTAAATCAGCCCTGTGGCAAACACAATGTATACATTTCAGTTGGTTGTAACAGAAAAACAAATGCAGAAAACCACCTTGACAGCTGAAGACAGCATTTTAAAAATCAATGCTAAGAAGTCTATGACGTATTTCTTGCTCAAACAGTGAAAGTTGTATTGTCACTATAGAACCCAACTGCCTATGTCAACCTGACCTCAATAACATGAATATCAGGACTGCAGTGCTATACACGTATATGTAGTTACAATGCAGGTCACAAGTTTGACATGCTGCAAAAATCAATGCCAATATGGGACTTGACATCAAAACATCCAGAATAAATTTGGGAATAAGCTCTCGCTGTCGCTTTCAGAATATGAATCATCTTCATCACTGATGCTCCAATCTGCTTGATCAATTTCATCTTCAATAATTCTTTGTAAAATACACACAGGTAGTTTCATGGTACAGAGAGAAAAGGATCCTGTCTTGTCGCGTGGACCAAACCTCTTGATTTTCAACCATTTATTTGACTGCATGTTATATTGCAAAGCTTCAAACTGAAATTCTGTTTCACGAGCCTTGAAAGGAACAGTGATCTGGTTTCCAATTACAATGATGTCACTGTCAATCCCACAATAAGGGGAAGGCAGTTCTGCAATTGTTTGCTATTCATCAGTTGTGGGAGAATATACCTCACAACTAGAAATAAGGACTCCATCAGTGTAAGTTCCTCCAATGACATAGATCTTTCCACTGCAGTAAGCACATCCTGGGTGCGACCTTGCTTCTTTCAGATCAGCTACATACGACCAAGAATTTCTCACTGGATCATACTTTTCAACACTTGAAAGTACAGGTTCAGTACAAGGTTCTAACTTTGTTCCTCCACCAATGACGTAAATGTTCTGTTCAGAAGCAACACAGCCAGAGCTGCATCTGGCAATGTTCAGTCCTGCACAGAAACTCCACTCATCCATTTCAGGGTTGTAACACTCAACTGTGTTTTGACAACTCCTTGATTCATAATGACATCCACCAATGTAATATAACAGTCCATTCAGGCTCACCAGAGATGCATCTACTCTGTATTGGCTAAAGGATGCCTTTGTTTCAAACTCTAGTTGCACCCTCGAACTTGCTGAAGTCTTAAAGTATTTGAAATCATCAAAACATACTGCACTGAGCCTTTTGGTATCTGAATGACTGTTTCCTCCGACCACATACAGCGTCCGTCCAACAACAGCAAGCTGTTGAAGATTTTCCAACTCTGGTACATCCATGAGATTAAGCAGTTCTTTCTTATCCAAATCATAGAAAAATGCTTTGCGGGGACCCCTATTACCAATGCCAATCATGACATTGTGTATCTCTGTGGATGGTCTCAGCACCTGCATAGGTTTCTCACTTGCTGCTTTTTGGGATACTTTTGCTTCCTTTGAATTTTTAGTTTCCTTAGAAACAGCATCACCATGACTACTTGCCATCATCAGTAGTGGTTCTCTGGTCATCTCAGATTCAAGGAATCCTTTTGGCAGCGAGTCCTTTCGTAAGTGTTTCAGTAGCTCAGGTAAAGCAGCCGCACGGTTTGCCTCATCATGTTTCACCCACTTTAACACAGATTGGTAGACTTCCTCCTCTTTTTCTACTTGTATATCATCACTGGATATCAGGTGAACTAAATTGTTCTGAGAAATGGAGACAAATTCTTCATTGTTCACAACATGGGAAAAGTTAGTTTTAATGTAATCTATTGCCTCTTTCGCAAGTTCTTCAGCGCCAAATTGCTCGGCTAACTGCAAAGCGCTAAAACAATTATCATAACTCAGCCTTCTGTAGAGAAACTGTGCGCACGCGTTTTTCACAGGCGTAACAAGTAAAAAGCTTGAAGCGTTCAGCAAATCGAGCACGTTTTCGTCATTTATGACAATTTCTCTGGTGTAAAAATAATCCAGGATGAGCGACATGGCTATAAAAGAAACCGACTGTAGGCTTAACAGTTTTTGGTTTGATTCCTTCATTCCACTACTGAACATGGTGTAAAAGAATTGACTGTTCGCCGCCAAAACGCAACGATGAGTTGTCAACTGTCGACCCTCCACCTCCAAGATTACATCACAAAAACCCGCTTCTCCTTCAAGCCTGAATTTGTTTAACACCGAAAGGGCATTCGTTTCTCTTCCCTTAAACTTAGCTCCTTCTGAAACGTAGAAGTCGAACTCTATTAGTCTCTCATTTTCTTGCAATTCGAATAGATCCGCCAAACTTTCTGCTTTGCTGCAGGCAGCCATATTGGATTTATCGATGGTGCGCATTGAATTGTGGGACACTGAGTCACGTTTCTTGCGCCTTTCTTGTTGTTTCTTCCCGCCAAAACAATTTTTTACCTGATCCAGGGGGGGGGGGGGGGGAGAACCCTGCCCTTTTCAGCCTTTTCACTGATATACCTTATTGTAGGAAATTAACGCTCCAGTAAATTAAAAGGTCTTTGAAATTATTGCGACTTAAATTAACGAGAATTGGAGGGGGAACGTCTTTCAAATAAAGGAAATTAACGCGAGAGAGGTTCTGCTTTAAGCGTATAGACCAAAAAACTTAGGACAAGTAATGAAAAAATATGTCCAACAAACAGCGACATAGACTTTACGGATCCAGAAAAACACGTTTGCTGGCAAAAGGCCATATATTTTTCCCAAATCCTACTACAACGGCTTCATATAAAAGCCTCTCAAAAGACTAAAATGCAGTTTACTTGCTCTATGCGTTAAAATGTATGTTCGCTAGTTCAAAAAGCAATCCACATAAGTTACCTAGCCTGCGTTGAAGACGAACAAAACCCCGAGGTTTAGTTCGTCTGCAACGCAGGCTATAGTTACCTTGAACGCACAAAAGCTGGAGATTGCTAACCTAGTCTTTTCTGATGCAAAACACATGGAATTTATCACCCCCGAAGCAAAGACAAACGCTAGTACGCTCACAGTTAGTGAAGTTTTAAAATCTTAAAAAAAGCGACAAAGAGACTACCACAGTTGTTATGGATGCCACTAACAAAATCCAGGAGGGTTATGAACAAGTTTCTAACGAGGAATTTTATAAACCTCAATGTCCCAAGCCCCAAAAACAATAATAACTGCTACACTAGAGAACCAGTGCAGTAGAATAACAAGCTGATGAAACTCTACACCACTGCTGAAAAGTACCCCAAACAGCCGCTACATGCTTAAGTAAATTAATAGTCACCGTATTGTTTTCAACGAAAATATACAAAATGACAATGGCTCATTTAGGCCACCCACCAAGAACAACCAGCAGTGGGAAGTGTTTCGGGACCCAAATGAATAAGGTACGTTCGAGTGCGAAAATAGCACACGACAGACATTTTTAGGACAGGACAACTTACCAGTGAATGTCGAAACCGAACTGAATTAAATACCTTATTGGTACTTAATTTCGCGATTTTGGCGAGACAGTATTTCGCGGGTTTTTATTTTCGCGATTTGGCCAACTAAAGTACGTTGAAAACATTAAAAATTATGTCAAAAACGTTAAGAAATAAGTTTCGTGGGTCTTTAATTTTGCGATTCTCAATGAGTTAACAGAATGTTTCACCGTCTCCGAAGTGGGACAAAGAAAAGATTTGAGTCCCCGACGGGCCCATGGCCTCCCAGATACCGTTTGGGCGCTCAAACCAAAGGCTACTTCAGATGAAAAGACAAGGAATTTAACCAAGTTTTTTTTTAATGTTTTTCAAATCGTGAAACAAGATTATCGAGCATACATGGTGGGTTATCGTCCCTCGATTGATCATCAACAAGGAGATTAAAGATAAGACAGAAAGGGTCTAACTGTTTTGTAAAGTTCCGTTACAACCTGTACCGTTACAAATTGTACAAAGAGTTTTCTCAACAAGTTCTATCAACAAAGCTGAAAAGATAAGTGTTCAGAAGTGACTTTTTGACGACTTCTTTTGACGTTTATACTCTGTCTTTATGAGCCAGTTCCTTCACCAGTTCTGAGTGCTGGAACTCTGTGGGGTCAGTACACTGGAACTCGGTAGTGAGTCCGGTGAAGCGTTTCTTCAAGGCATCTTTTGAGCTTGCGTAAATCATCTTCTCACCGATTGCAACTTCATCGCTGCACCTGTAAAAGAATCAGAGGTGACCAATTACTGTACTGCACAATAGGCCATTTCCGAGTTACCCTTTGCCTCTGTTTCAAAACGAGTCTACGTGCGAAACCATTCAAATGAAAATGACTTTCATCTACAGGTCCATTTTCATGCAAATCAAACTCATTTTCATATTATTTACAAGGCTAAAAAAGGTTATAAAATTTTAAAAAGGAACCGAACGTTTTCGACTTGTTGTCTGATGATGACAACAAGTCGAACGTTCGGTTCCATTTTATAACCTTTTTAGCCTTGTAAATAATATTTTTATCCTAGCGAACATTATGACAAACTCATTTTCATTTGAATGGTTTCGCGCGTAGACTCGTTTTGAAACAGAGGCAAAGGGTAACTCGGAAATGGCCTATTTAAACCAGTTACCGGTGAACAGCTAGTCAGGGCATACATAAAAACATTTATAAAAGACAGCGAGCGACTCGCTCTTGTGCCCTGGTATCGTAGTCCGCTGAGTCAGTTTCTGTAGCATAACGCGACAAGGAATATTGTGGCTTCCCTGGAATGAATGCTAGTCACTCTATTGCACAGGTTATTCTCAGCATTTTCTTTAAACTCATGTGTGTAGAGCGGAGAAACTGTGAAAACAAACTATTTTGCCCAGAAAAACAACACCAAGACACTGTGTAGCCAGGTTTTGCATTTTTTCGCGAAAATCGCTTCTAGAAAATGTTCTTCCCGTACTGCTTATCCTCGGGGCTCGACTGTGCTACAGTAAGCCAACGAGTAGCGCTCGAACGTTTTCGAGACGCACCCAAACAATCCCCCCCCCCCCGCCCTAACCAACGAAAAAAGCCCTGAGGAGTAAAAAAGCTAAGTTACGGAGCTTATCTAAAAAGAAAGGAAAGAGTATACTAAAGTTTTAATAAATAAAAATTATCGTAAAGCCTATTTCTCACCAAGTAACGAACGCCAATTTCTGTGCGACGGTCTGATTTACTCTGGTAAAACAGAAATCGAACAGAATGTAACGCGGCTCGTTACCGAATTTCTTTTTCATGTCGTTAAAGATGTCTTCATTCTTAGACTGTGTGCAGTGTTGAGGCAGTTTATCCCCCAAACGCTCGACAATGATCTTCTTTTTATCTTTTATCATCATCACCACATAGGCATGCCTCTTTTTCAACTTGATGTCGTTGAAGGCATCGATAACAGTTTGATCAACTTCCACTCCGGAGGACTACAAAATAACAAAGTGCTGCATCAATATTAATTCATTGAAATAAAAATTCACACATTTTCATGCAGCTTTGGCTGGGCGTTACAGAGATCTGCATTGCTCAAATTTTATCAGCGAAATCCCTTGTATCAGGTATAAGTTCACGGACAATTTTACGCAAATTATTTGAGTTGGACTAAAGAAAAATAACGAAAAATAACGTAAACGGCCTCATTGAACCCTGTCGTATGAAGTGGCAAGGGGTATTGCTACTCTCTCTGGATGAGATGCTAGTCCATCGCAGGTTACTCCCTAGCCTGAATTTCAGACATCCCTCTGTGGTCACCTACTCCCCAGAAGGGACTTCTGAACACATCTGGCCCTAATGCCGTCCGGTGACGTCACTACACTTTGGTTTTAATTCATGCGGAAAAGTTTCTGTCGAGGCCATGAAATTGTGAAAGAAAAATCGCTTCCATAAAGGATTACAGGGTATAAAATTGTTTTAATAGTAAACTATTGAAAACTTGAGACAAATGACGAGATGTGTTCAGACGTCCCTTCTGGGGAGTAGGCGACCACAGAGGGATGTCTGAAATTCAGGCTAGTTATACTCCCTAGCGCTCTGTCAGCTTGCCCCAACTTTCGCTGGTATCCATTTATACACCTGGGTGGAGAGAGGCACTGTGAGAGTAAAGTGTTTTGACCAAGAACACACTGAACACAATGGCTGAAACCCAGACTGCTCGATCCGGCAGTTGATTTAGACCAGAGTTGGTAAAAAACGAACTATTGATATATTTTTTTTACTATTATCCCTCCCTACAGTTGCTGACGCACCATTTCTTCAGGGAATTTTAAGTACAAATTAAAAAAGTTCTTCGAGGACTGAATAACACAATAAGGGTGAAAATTTTAGTAATGCATGGTTCCATTTGACCTGTTTCCATGTCCCCCCCCCCCGGGCATACCACCGGGGATTTGTCCGCATTTTTTTAATGTTTTGGCCGTCAATTCCCCACCCCCGGGCACGCAGAAAGAGACAAGTCCCCACCTCCGGGACACACTATCCTCGTTTTGTGAACAAAATAAAACCAGCATGTACAATATAACAAAAACCAGAGGCTTGGTCAAGAACTTAAACGCAAGAAACCGAAGAAAAAACCCCACCCGCATTTCTGCTAAGGAAAGAATCTTTGAACCTTTCTGTCTTGTTCTAAATATCGGCACATACGCACACGGCGGGCCCGAAACAAATTGACAGCAGCATTTTGGAGTAGTTTTTGATAGCTTAGCTCGTAAAAACGCTGAACTGAACTGTTTTACCTTACTACATGGCATATTCATAAAGAATCACACCTCAAAATACATATTGTTGTTGTGATTCATCGTTAGTAAGAGATCATACACCCTTGCCGTTGGATAGCACTATCTAGACCTATCTAGCTATTGAACAACAGGGGGCAAATCAAATCACATTCACATGAATGATTGACGGTTCTCAACTGGGGAAGGCGATATTGAATATTTGCGAGTGAAGAAACGAGTTTATTCTCACTTCGCTGTCTCTGACTGTACAGGCTGACTGTACCGTGTTGTAGTTTTTCACTTCGATCCATCCGTATTTTGTAGGACTAAATAATACTTTCAATCAATGTCAAGCAAAAAAGTACTCACCATGTTCTTTGCGGATCAAAATCACTCTGAAAAAGAAAAGCAAGTTTACTTCAGAACATTTCTTCGATTTGGGTCGAATGGAAAATGGAATAAAAATAACGGCACAATAAAAACAAACTGACTTTTCCTCTCGTTATATTAAAGCTAGACAAGTAAATTTAATAAGAAAAGTTTTTCGTTTTCGTGTTTTTTTTTTTTATTTTTTTTTATGTGTACATAAAATAGATTCAAACTTTCGACAAGGTTTAGGTTTAGGCTTCAGTTAAGCGCGCGCTCGCTCGAGTTCACAATCGAGTTTCTCGCCACTGAATTTTTCTTGATCAATTCTGCTCAGAAAGCTCTAATTTTCCGTTCGAGTTAAGTGAAGGTGAGATGGTTACAGCTTTAGCAATGTTCTGTTTGAATTTCTTCTTGAATAAATGCTTAACTCAGCTAAACTTTATAAGAATGCAAAAGTTTAGTCGTTATTGCGAGAAAGAGAAATGGCCTACCTTTGATGAGAAGCCGGCGTGTCAATGAAGGACGATAGGATATCTGTGACGTATGTTTATCACTTATCAATCGAAGATTAATTAGTGATGTCAAAGGGAATTTGCATTTCTTTGTTGAGCTTGCTTTATGATAGTGAGATTATAAACACTGAGAAACTTGTTCTCAATGTACGAATCGTACTTCACTAGCGCGTTCACAAGTTTCCCGCCATTGCACGGCGTGCGACAACCACGTCCCCTGTGATTGGACAATTACGAAAGTTGTCGCGCATTGATTGGTTGGGTAGTTTCTCATTTAATTTCGTCTCACTTTTCGTTTTGTCCTCACCGTACTACTTGCCGTACTACTAAATTTGTAATCGGTGCAGGACTCTGTCAAAACCACCCTATCGATCTTTTATTTCTCTTCTTTGTGTGCCGTCATCATTTTTCCCCGTAGTAGGGAGAGGTACGTCAGGGCTTCGACAGGGCTTCGACAGCAGTTGAACGAAAATCGTGTCCATATGTCCACTGTCCAGCGGTATTCCAAGAAAATCTAAAATGGCGTCCTTCTGTGGAAATGGCGGGTAACATAAATTTTCAGTTTGTTGTTTTCGCCCTCTCCTGTAGCAATGTACACTCTTGTAAATCGAGATGCGGATAGTTCAGTGTATAATTTTGTCAAAGAAGTGTTGTTAAAAGGATCATCAGAGAACAGAAAATGGACAGAAGCCCATCAAGATTACCAACGATTCAATTTGATGTTTGGTGAAAGGAAACGCAATGGAGTCGACTACACAAGAATGGGTACGCTTGTCTTTCAGGTTTTTTTAAGCTTAAAAATGAACTGCCAAAAAGGGATTTCTTGTTAGTGC
This sequence comes from Oculina patagonica, assembly GCF_052425735.1. Lineage (NCBI taxonomy): Eukaryota > Metazoa > Cnidaria > Anthozoa > Scleractinia > Oculinidae > Oculina > Oculina patagonica. Next base: position 36,530,924 of record NC_135770.1, read on the forward strand.
ACGGGAATTTGATTTTGACTTAGCGGAGCTCTACCTGGGTAGGGATTTTGACATCCACAACAGTCCTCTCGGTGAAATATTTTACTCAGTCTCCATCTTGGAAAGTGGAGAGGACCTGGACAAGGATGGAAATTTGACTCTCAATGGACACCCAAGGGTGGGGAGATTGACATTAGAAAACCTGAAAATGTCAATTCCCCTGGGTTTGCTCACAACCCCATCCTGGGGCAAACCATTGCTAGGTTTAGTAATAGGTGCATAGCTCATTTTACCAGTTTAATCGATTTAATAAGGGTAAGTTTATTTTTTATTCTCTAGGTCATATTTCAGGTTTGTGTCAAGCGGTCAATTACTACCGAGGCTCTGAAAAGCTTCTTTGTAAAAAGGTGCCTTTAGTGAAGTAAGTAGGAGGATATATATAAAAAATTAGTGATATTAAAAGTGTTGGGTTCAATTCAATAAAGATACCCTGAATCGTGTTTCATGTCTAGGCACTCAAAACATGTGACAGCTGGAATTTGATGTGGCATGTAATCAGAAATGGCTGCCCAGAATTATAAAATCTAAGGGCCTGATTTTAATACGTGAGCCAGGCTGTGCCAGCCTGGGATGGAATAGATTAAGAAATTTTTGGCCAGACTAGCCAGGATCTTGGCATTGCGATGCCGGGATCTCAGTTGACCAGGCTGGCCTGGTTATCATTAAATTGCAAAGTCAATTTTTGTTTTGTTTAACAGATATGCTAAGATCTCAGCAAAACCAAGCCAGTCTGGCTAACAGGGCCAGCCTGGCACATGCAGTCAGGCTCTAATTCAAGAAGAGAATAAATAATTATTAAGAATTACTTGTATTTTAAGATCTGGAAGTGGACCAATATAGTGATCCCATGGGGGGAAGGGGATTCTCAAAAAAAAAAATAATTGGGAGGCTTTGCTCTGAAATCCAAACCCTTACCATTTCATATACCGGTACCTGTTTTTTGACAAGAAAGGTAACCCTTTCATTCTTTTGATAGACAAGAGTACACCTTTCACAATGGCATTCCTTTCAGAAGGGTTACTACATCTTTTTCCAAAACTATGCTTCGGAATAACCCAATCATCTGTCTAATTGCTCTGTTCATGATATTGTGAAAACCCTTTTAAAGATCAAAAAGACAGTTTTTCTACCCGTTTGCTTGCTCCAACACATAAAATCTCTACCTTTTATATACCTTATTACATGAAATTTTCGCGACACGTTAATTTTGCGATTTTGAGGTGTGCATATTTCGCGACACTTAAATTTCGCGATTTTGCGAAAATTTTGTATTTTGAATCATTCTAATTTCGCGTTTTTGAGTAAGACACAATTTACATGTCCTTTAAAAACGACTTCATTAATGAAAAAACAACGTCAAAATTAACAAAAAAAGCAAGGGTGGGACTTAATCTCGGCAATAGCTACAACAGAGCAGCTAACGTCTACAAGGTTACGCTTGTACGTGCATGAGTTATTGTTCTAGAGTCAATTGACGACAACGTCCATTTAGATTGGTAATTCCTTCCTTCAGTGGCACTAAACTTACTTTTTCTTAATTATTGACATAATGTGAGTCACTTAATTTTCGCGTCATGTTATGTTCGCGACACTTATTGTTCGCGTCACTTTAATTTCGCGATTTTTTTGGACTCGCGAAATTCGCGAAATTAAAGTGTCGCGAAAATTTCATGTAATAAGGTATCTCAAGCCTGAAAAAGGCACCCATTGTGGCCAGAGCCTTCATGTATAGTCTGCTTTAGGCAGTGCCCCTCACTCCCCAGGAGTGAACCAATTATATACAATAACATACTATTTAATTATATACATACTATTTTATTGTCTACAGATTTGTTCGATCATTATCTGAGAGTAAGGATGAAGTTTATCAGTGGATGCCAGTTTCCTTTATTATTTTGCCAGAACAAGTGAGATTAAAATCAGAGTCAAGAAAGAAATTCAGTACAAAATACACTGATGAAAGAGATGAGCTTGTGTCTTTTGCCAACAGCTGTGAAGAGAAAGTTTGGATTGCCAAGTCGTCATCTGGAGCAAAAGGTGATGCCAGCATTACTGCAAGGTGTCATGTGTCACAGATATGCTGTATGTTCACACTAAAAAGGAGAACTGGAACTTCCTGCTTCCCATACCTTTATTCGTGGTTTCTGTTCCTTCTTTAAATTTAAAATGTGGCTTCTGCCTCTCTGTGGCATAAAACTACATGCAGTTGCAAAATTGTTTTATATTTCTTTCATTTCGTGCCATATTGTGGATCCCTCTTCCTGTCATCTCTTTTTCTGCCTCCTGTAGACCTTAAACCCTTTCACCCCTGATTTTCTACCATCCTGCCCCCTTCCCCGATTTCCCAACAGTAGACAACAACATAGTGAAGTTTTGGAAAGAATGAAAATCTTTTGAATCCATCAACCATAAAAAATGTTGTCACATGTTTATAACTTGGGACCTTTTTAAAATCAGGTCATGGGTACAAGGCTGAGTAACGTGTGACTTTTCCAAGCCAGAGCTCATGTCTTGATTCTCACAATTCCTTGTGTTTCACATCATTCTTGTCTTGATACAGATAGTCTTTTATTCATCTAGTAAGCAACAGGGAGGAGTGAGGGCTCTGGGAATGTAACAAGGTCGAAATTTAAAAGTTGTACTTGTAGTTGATCTTGTGCGCAATTAGCAGAGGGAAGTGTAATTGAGAACAGAAGTAATAATATCTTTTTCCATTTGGTCTTTAAAACAGGAAAGGACATTTTCATTTCTGATGATATTGAAGCAATTCTTGCCTTTGTTGATGAACAGACACAGGGCTTTGTTGTACAAAAGTACATTGAAAACCCTTTTTTACTCGATAAAAACAGAAAATTTGACATAAGGTTAGTATAGTTTAGTAAACTTTAATTTATTTTTATTCTACTTTATATGTCATTGTGCTTAACATATCAATAAATGCACTAGAGCACCTTTGTGGCATAACCATTTTAAGTGCCAGGAATTTTCCTAGCTACATGTTACAGAAATTTCTGCTCTGTTCTAAACTTGACGATGCAGTATAAGTGTGCCATATCAATATCAATATCATATCAAATGTGCCACAATCCACATCACTAGTGCTGAGTTTCTGTAATATAAATCAAATAATGCCATTGCAATGTACTATAATTGTACTGTAAGGTCACTAACATTGTAATAGTTGGACCCACTTGGCTTACATGGCCTGGACCTTATTCTGGATTCAAGTTGCATGAAGCAAGTGGGACTATTGTTATCCCTCTCTCCCCTCCCTCCCCTCACCTACAGCATTTTGTTAGGTTCCCCATACAGTTTGCCAACACCTATATATACCGGTACTCCTGGCTGGAGAGAGTTCTTGCCCAAGAACACAACGTAGTGTCCTCATACAGCTAAGCATTTTAAACAAAGCCTGTTCAATCTGGAGTTCAGCATGCTTGGTCTGTAGTGACAATGGATAGATTACTTTTTCATGTTTTATACAATAATAAATTTTAATATTGTCTTATTGTTTGTTAGGTGTTGGGTTCTCCTGGATCATAAATACACCATTTATATTTTCTCAGAAGGAGTGCTGAGAACATCATCTGAGCCATATGATGCTAATAACCTTAAGAATATTACAAGTCATCTCACCAACCACTGTATACAGGTAAATGATAACTTGTATTTAAAGTTCCTTTTCTTTTTCTCCCCACTGAGTAAAATGTGATAAAGAAATATTACATTAGTTATAAAGGTTAGGTCTGATTGGACATCTCCTGTGAGTGGACACTAACCTCTTCTAAGCAGACGCCTCTCCTAAATGGACCCTTTTTCAAGTCTCAAGGGTGTCTGATTACAGGAGGTTGAACTGTATTTTTGTCTGAAAATGATAAGGATTTTGGCCCCTCGATCTGATCCCAGAATATTTTTGCTCCTTCAGTACCAGATTTAGCTTAATAAATGTGGTAATTGAAGCTCAGCACACCCGCAAAAAAGGAAAAAAAACACAGCTTTAGACTATTCCTAGTCTACACCACACACCAAAATGTCAGAGGAGACACTTCCCCTTCCAGGTTTTGTTGGGAATAATTATAAGCTTTTCTTCTGTGAAATTCATTCACAGGAAGAATATTCATGGCATTTTGGGCAGTATGAAGAGGGAAATGAAATGTTCTTCTCTGAGTTTTCAAGGTAAAGTCCTAACAAACAACAAACTGAATGTATAGCTGCTTTATACTGGTCGAGGCATTTTTAACAAGCACTGATGTTTACAGTGGGGAGACCACTTGTCTAGTGATCTTTAGACATGCACACCACTAGTGTACTGTAGAATTTTGATAATAATTGCATTTCAAGTGTGCTTTTTTGAATTTCAACATTTCAAAATGGACTTTTCAAAGAGCAATAAATTATGTAGACCACAAACTTTGTTTTGTATTCTCCCCTGCTGATTATTGAGCAAGGAGTGCCAAAAATATGAGTCAAATATATTTCAACACACATCTAAGATGAAAGATTAATGTTGTGATACACTTTTTCAACCATGACATTGTAAAGGAAAAGGTGGTAGGCCAGTCACAAGTTTTGACCATTCAGTAAGTTTATTGTTGGTTCTTGTCCTTGCTCCATGGGTTTTTCTCTAGGTTCTCTGGTTTTCCCCCTCCACAAAAACCAATAGTTATAAATTCCAGTTGGATTTGGAAACAGTGGATGAAGCACCACTCTGTTGAATTTTAATGGACTGCAAATTTTCTATTTATATTATTTTTATTTTATAAATTTGTCTTAAATGTTATTTTATGTTATACCTAGTACAATTTCATGAACAATTTTCTTTTTTTGCTCTCTTCCTACTGATTAAAGGCATTTGCAATTACATTAGGTACCTAGAAGAAACACACCATGTCTCCCTTGCAAGTGATATTTTACCGCAGATTAACTCCATTGTTAAGAAATGCTTGCTTGGACTCAAAGAGGTGAGAAATCTGAATAAATGATGTCGTGCTTTCTGTTATGTTGAACTTGACAGCAGCCTCCTGCAATGTTTCTCCTTGGGCCGTAATCAGTCTTCAAATTTTTGTACGCCAATAACAAACCCAAAGAGGGTCTCTAATGGTGGTTAACTTGATAGTAAATCAGTAATAAGTATTGATCTTTTGCTGTTTTTTTTTTTCAAGAGTGTTTGATTATACAATCAACTAATCTGCATGCTTGTTGAAAAGGCTTGTTCAAATTAAGCCTTAAAGAGAAGTTTGGTAACAACTGCTTTTAGCAAAACAATCATAGTGGGAGCAAAAAGGGGAAGGCCGAGGGATAAACTAGTCATAACATGTCTCCAGTTTTTAATTTCTTGAAAGTGGTTAGAAGTATTCAACTACAACACCTTGATTAGAATATTACTGGAGGATACTCTACCATCATTGGTCCTCCCAGAATATTAACCAGGTTGTCCAGACAAAAATTCTCAGTGGGCCTTATAATCTATGTTGCATGATCTTTGTTGTACTACTTTTGAAAAAGAGAAAGGAGGAAACATTGATTGTTTCTTATTATAATTCAATACAGGAATTGACGACAGAAGGTTTAGGATACCACAGTTTTCAGCTGTTTGGATTTGATTTCATGGTTGATTCACAGTTCCATGTGTGGCTACTGGAAGTAAATGGAGCACCTGCCTGTGCAAAGTAAGATCTTGTTACCAAATGGCTTTAAGACACTGAATGGGTGGCATGTTGACCTAATGGTTAGCGTGCCAGACTCCAGATTGAGTGGTCCAGTTTCGAGCCCTGGCTGGGGTCATTGTGTTGTGTTCTTGGGCAAGACACTTTACTCTCATAGTGCCCAAGAACACAACACTATGACCCCGGCAATACACTTTACTCTTTGGGCAATACACTTTACTCTCATAGTGCCTCATAGTTTACTCTCATAGTTCCACCCAGGTGTATAAATGGGTACCGGCGAAATAATGCTGGGGTAACCCTGCTATGGACTAGCATCCCATGCAGGGAGGAGTAGAAATATTCCTGGTCACTTAATGCCAAAACTGGGATAAGCTCTGGCAGCATGTGCCGCTTAGCTCGAGGCTTACCTTGCCTTTTTCTTCTTATGACATTGAAAAACTTCCCACAAGTTAATTAATTAAGATTACTGTATGACAACTTTTTTCAGACATATTTAGGGGGTCAGGGATGCTGCAGTCTGAGAAATTAAAATTCTGTCTACATAACCCTCAACTTTTTCTTGTTACAAACGTTCCTAGAATGCAGCCAATGAAGCCAGGATTTTTTGGAGGGGGGTAGCAGGGGGGATAGCCCTGTTACCCCTAAGCTGCCATGCCAACTGCTACTCTGTAAAAAACGTGTCTGTTAAAAATGAACTGTAAACCATGAACACCAGAAAATTAATTATGTCAACCCTCTTAATAAGAAGTACTGTTGAATCCCGATAACTCGAACCTTCAAGGGAAATCGAAAAAGGTTCAAGTTACTGGGAGTTCGAGTTATCGAGGGCAAAATTGGTAAGAAAATGACCTGGAGGGGAATCGGAAAAGGTTCGAGTTAGCGGGAGGTTCGAGTTATTGAGGGTTTGAGTTAACAGGATTCAACTGTAGCTTCCAAAAAGGCTAGCACAAGTGTGTGGTGGGTTTTCTTGTTGGTGTGTAATACTATCCAAAAGTGCCCAAGCAGTGGTGTCACAGAAGTTTGGCAGGCTCCAACCAATGAAATGAAATGAAATGGTTAAATGATCTTTTTGTTTTTTGTTTTGTTTAGGGCATTGTTGCCAGACCTGGCTGAAGATCTTGTACGAAAGGCTATTGATCCAATATTTCCTGCAGATACCAGTGATGAACTGTGTGAAAGCTGTCAATCAAAGGACAAAATACCAGAAACTCCTAAAGGATTTTTTATGATAATTTAATATTCAGCATCTAATAATGACAAAACGGACCTCATCAAAATTGTAAAATAGTGTAAATAAGAAAACAACAGGAGTGCACACTTTGAACTTTTTTACAAATCTAGAATGGACACTTCCTCTCTTAACAAAATAATGTAATATTTATAAAATATGCAGGATTTTTAAAAATATTAAATTATTTTATAAAAGAGAAAAGGGTGGTAACTGCATTAATTCTTCTGTATCCTTTGTATGAAGGAAACTTAGCGTTTGTTTTCAGCAAATGGTGCTTACCATTGGCTCGAGAGAAAAAAACGGTTGTGATGACCCTTGAATAATGATTATCTGAGACATGGTGTTTGCCTGCCCTTGAAAGAACAGTGAACATTTGGAATAACCTTACATCGAACTTAACTCTTAAAACTATTTCATCTTTTAAATTTCATTTAAAATCAAAATTAATGGAGGAGTTTTTAACATAGATTAATTAGGAGTAATTCATTTTATCCAAATTTTTATCATTTGTAATTTTTAATCATTGTAATTTTTTATAATTTTAAAATTGTAATTTCTACTGTAATTTATTGTCACTGAAAAGCCCCGTAAGGGGAGTGTCAAATTAAAGTATTGTATTGTATTGTAATTATTCAAGGTAACGAGCTGGGTGACCTTCCCTATAAGCCTGGTGGTTTCTTTGAGGTCTCCTCACCCTAACTACCATAGTTACTGCTGTAAATTGTCAATTCTAAAGTGGCTAAGAGCCGGCTAATAAATGATGATTATGAATAATTTGGTTTCCAGTGACTGTTTTTCTTCCATTTGATATAGGAGACTTGTCCAGTCCCCTCCACTCACTCACACTCACTCATCCTCTTCGCTCCTCTGACTGGAGCATAAGGCTACCCAGAAACGTCCTCCATCCATCACGGTCTTTTGCTCGCTGTTCCACCTCATTCCAGCTAGTCCAGCCCAGGTCTTTACGCTCACCTTCCACAGTTCTTCTCCACGAAATCTTGGGTCTTCCTCGCTTTCTCTTACCTTCAGGGGTCCGGGTGAGAGCAACTCGGCAATTGTTGTCTTTTTCCCTCCTCAAGATATGACCTATCCATGTCCATCGCCTGACCTTCACGGTTTCTGAGATGGGTCTCTCCTTAGGTCTTTCATAGAGATCACAGTTAGAGATGGTGTGTGGCCAGAATATTCCGAGGATTCTTCTTAGACATTTTCGGTGGAAAACGTCAAGCTGCTCGATATCTGTTGATGTAATCCACCACATCTCAGCGCCGTACAGGAGAACAGAGGTCACACAGCTCTTAAGGATTTTCAGCTTGGTGTGCTTGCTGTACATCTTTGATCTCCAGACAGGATTGAGGGTGGCATACGCCCTTCTTGCAATTGACAGTCCCCTCCAACCCATTTTTAAAATTTTAGTGATTTTAAGCTCTGAAAAATTAAACCAGGCATTGGCAAATGAAACGCTAAAAATGGCCAGAGAAGCCTTCAACTTTGGGGAGGTCTGGCACTTAGTCTGTTGCCATTCTAACAAAAATGTTACGCTCATATTGTGGAATGCATCTAGTGAGTGTTACTGCAAAAGAATCGAATATTTCTGACAAATTGGTTAAGATATATTTTTCTTCATATTTGATCAAAATTTGGTTGAGTGTATGACGTCATCATTTTTTTAATTACTAATTTGCATATTTTAAAAACTCGAATATCTCTGGAACGAAAAGAGATACATAAAGGTCACTCCAAGTAACTGCATTGTGCCTGGAGTATATAGACAACAAATACAAGTTATATTTCGGTGTATTTGAAAACAGTGAACGGCATTTTTCTTCTCGCACAGACTTTTTGTCAATGTTTAAAAACAGATCAGATTGGACAGAAGTGAATTTCATCATAGAAGCGCTTAAAAGTGTAGTTTTCTAACCGAAATGCGCGTAGCTTGCAGTGCAGGAGGTGGGTGAGCGCATAAATTCAAAAGCGCGGCTAAAAAGGGCGGGAACACGACTCCCTTGTCTGTTTTTTCATTCGCTCGAAACCGGCGATGGAATATTCAGCGCTACATCCTCTAAAACACGCTTGTACTCAGGCTAAAATACTCGGAATTTGGAGTACAATTTATTCTAAGTTAACGTCGGGGTTCTAATGAATTCAGAGTAGTTAAAAATATGTGACTCTGTAATTGTTCCATTTCAACACCTTATGAAGACCTTTAGAAATCAGTGACGCACTTATTTCCACAGAAATAACATTCCCCATTGTTCGTTTCGGCGCGTGCCTTTCTTTTAACATTGTCAAAGCTGGATTCAATGCACAAAAATCAGTAATGAACTTTGCGAAAAAACGTTTTTTTCAATTCCACATATTTGTCGTTATTATTTTACATGGAGAAGTGTTGACGGACTTAAACTTATATCAGTAACACTGCTCTCATTGTTCCTTGGGGTGCGTGTTTTTCTTGAGGCATTGTCGAAGCTAGATTCAATGCACAAAAATGTTGAACATTTCAAAAAACTTATTTTTCCCGGTTTTGAGAAAAGCGTCTTTCTCGCAGCTGCTTGAAATGAATTTCAATTGCGTACCGTTTATAAAGAAGTGTCAGATGACGCACCCAAAAGTTTGGTGTTGAGTTTGTTACATTGATTTACTGTGAGGCGAGCCGCGGACATCTTCCTCCATGTGCTTCGTTCAGATAAGTCCATGCTTTCTCTCTACCTTCTCCCAGCAGAGTTATTTATGTGTTTGTTATATAGCTTTATGTTACGAAGCTTCTCTAGCCTTGCAGTCTTGGCCTTCAAACTGTTTTAGAAAGCCACTCCGTGAAGCTTCGAAGTACTCTTCGGCCACGCTGCGAAATTCTTTGCGGTTTAGTCAGTTTTAATAGTTGTTCAAATACTTAGTTACCAAAAATGTCTTTCTTGTGAGTATTATTTGCGTGATACTGTTTATTTGGCCGAGTGCGGGCCGTCGTTTGGCTTCTCAGGACCAACCTCTCATGATCGGCAACATGACCGTTGCATGTACCGTTTTGTTTGATATTTTTCACTTTACTGTTAATGAAACAAAACTTTACATTTGCCATTGCTTTAAGATGGAGACTGAGAAAAAAGATTTCGAATTTTCTGAACAAATAAGTAAAATTCCAGTCCGTTTCCAAAACAATGTTGGCGGGCCGTTTAAAAAAAAAGTCCGAATGCTGCGAGAGACTTGTTAGGCGCGCGCGAGTGAGTTTTATTGCAGTTTGCTGATGTTTGTGTATTGTCACTGTACTGTTTGTTGTTCTTTTTTGCTCAAGGTTGAGTTGTGAAGAAATTCTGTACGGTCATTCTGGTTCCTGGCTTCAGGATCGATAAATCATTCCTTTGTGGAGTTTAGAGTCCAGCAACCAAGTTCAGGTTCCCCCAAGTTCATCCTGGCCGGCATGATGTTGCAAGCAACTTCATTTTCAGGTTAGTCATTCGAAATGTTCCTCAGATTTGTTTTGTTGTTTTTAGATGATGTGGTTTTGTTTATTGACAGTTTTGGTTCTATAAGAGGTTATGAAATAATTTCAACAAGAGAAACTGGCGACAAAAATGCTGAATCACATGTCGATGACTACACGACATCGTAATCAAATTGAAATGTAATGACCAGATAGTATGAAGTTGATTATATACCAAATAATTCCAAGTCTACACTTAGTGCTTAGAGTTTAACGATTGACTACCGACTTGGAAAGGAAGTCAACTTCTCCCTCTCTCTTGTTTAGAGCGCGTTTACTCATTACGCTTTCAGAAATCACCGCAAAATTTGCATGGCTCTTCGGCCGACCGGCTGCAAAATATACACAGTAACACACTAACTTATGGCGTTTTCTCTGTTCTATACAGGCTCGGCTGAACAGGGATCATTACTAAAGAAAGAGCTTAGATTCTTGCTTTCAACTACTGTTTGGATCGAACGAAGTCTGGCCTGAGTTCTTCGTTTTGTGGTTGTAGTTAACATGTGGAAGCATCTTTCAGATAAGTCCATTATTTTCTTTTTTTTGTCTGTTTTAACAGTTTGAGTTCAAGCTGAGAATGTTCAATTTCGATACACTGTCGAGTGTCTTTCAGTATGGCAACATTATTTTCTTGATTTACCAGCAAATTGTCAGAACTCAGAAAATCAAAGGAAATATGCAGAAAGATTTGAGGATAATTATTCGTTAGAGTTGGTCTGAAATGTTTAACATTCTGATCGGGAAATTTAAACAGGAACAATACTGTTGGCAGAGAAATTAGAAAAAGGCATTAAAATAAGATAAAACAAAGCTAAAATAAAGATATATTGAAACCTAATTGGCTTAAAAGACTAAATCTCTTTGCTCCTTGTTCAGAGCACGATTGTACGAGGTATATGTTCCACATTCATTTAAAGTTACTGCAATTTAAAAACAAATATTAAGTTATTAAAGTTACAGAAAGCAAGAAAAAACTCAAGTAATATTGATGTTTCATCCGTTTACTCCAGGTAAAATAATGATCGATGTACTAAGTGCAAGGGCTCCTGAGTGTAATCATTTTGGATCGAAGTGTGTGGCTCTTGGACCGCGGACGCCAGTTGACATCTTTCAGATAAGTATATCAGCTTCCTTATTTTTTCTGTCATTTACCATTTCTGTCTCGCAGTGATCAAAATGTACTGATTTCTTTTAACATTGATAAATACTCAAGTATTTTGTAAGTGGAATTATCATGTATCACAAAATTCTTGAACAAACATCTTTATTTTATTTTTATATCATGAACCCATACTAGAGTTTACAGGGTATTGCAAAAACACTGAAGAGCTAAAACCATAGTGTGAAACCAAACAAGTGTCTGCATCGAGTGCAAAACGTGAATATGTAAAACGCAAATACTCGAGAAGGAAAAATTAAGCGGGAAAGTGATCCTGCCGACAAAGAAATCAGAAACAAGACGCAAAAACAAGATGAACAAATTAAGTGAGCATGTTCAATGAAACGAAGGAGAATAGCTTTCGTTATGTTGACGTTTCTTTTAATTCCAGGCTGGACAGAGATGTAACAAAAAAAGTGTATGGACCCTTGAGTGCAACCATTTTGGATTGAAGTGACTATGCGTGTAGCTCTTGGACTCTGGCGCAAGTTGACTATTGGAAACAATGGGCTCTTTTTGGGATAAGTGCATCAAAACTGTTTGGACGCTTGAATGCAACCATTTTGGATTGAAGTGACGATGTTTGTAGCTCTTGGACTCTGGCACAAATTGACTATTGGAAACACTGGGCTTAATTTAGATAAGTACATCAAATTTTTCCTGTCATTTACCATTTCAGACTCAGAGTAACCAAAATGAAATGTTTCTTTTCGAAATTGATAAATTGACAAGTATCTATAGAAAATCATGAAATTGTCTTGATATATCAGCCAATTCTCCTATCCAATAAAATAAGAAATGTAAGACTGTCAGTAATGAGAATCAATATTTCGAGCCTGGGGCGGAAAGGATTCAAATCAAGTTCGTTTCTAGTGATTTTGGGAGGTCAAAGTGAAACTGTCGAATATTGTCGTATTAACTTTTCATTGCAAAATCCGGCTCTAAGTCAAATGACCATTTATCAACAAACGAAAAACCTTTCTCGAATAAGTTACGAGAAATATTTTCTTCGACTAAACAAGACTTCGAATAACAAAGTGTTTTGTGAAACAATTGAGAATGAAAATTAGGGGCAAGAAAATAGAACGACGTTTCGACGGCTCCATGTCATCATTATCAGAATTAAATAAGAATACAGATTTGAAGCTATATCATATAGTGATCGGAGGAATGAAAATATTTAGGGTGTGATAATCTATTAGCATAGTCAATTTTCATGTAAACAGTTTGGCACAGACGGGGTTCGATTGTGTGTTAAATTTTGGCTTAATGTTCCTGATAAGAGTAAATTTTAATGACCAAACAAGAAGTTTATTAAAGTCACTAAATTTTTGGTGGCCTCTGTCCACCTTTAGCAGAGTGAAATCAGTTGTGAAATGATGTTCGTTATACATTAGAACGCACTAAAAGCATGTTTGAATACGCCATCCAGTGGAGTGTAAGTGGTCGTTAATTTTTAAAAAGAATTTAAATCAAAGAAAACAGATAGTGAAAGCGTCCTAAACGCAAAATCAATTCGAGATTGTTTGCAGCTTCACATAAAAGGCCCGGAACATTGAAATATCGAATCTGTCCGTGTTTCTCGGTATTCATGTGACGTGGAAAAGAAATAATCAACTAGGGGATATTGTCTTGATTTTACACCAAATTCTCAAAACAAACATTAAAAGAAATTTAAAATAATAAGTTGACATTTTGTGTTTTGCTTTTCGGTATGATGTAAACCCCAAGTAGAGGGGTGGATTCGTGAGAGTGAATTTTAATGAAGTTATGATCTTCTATTTTCAAGGAAAATGCAATTAGAAGGCAACTGATAGCCTAAAAACATGCACTTCATTTTTTGAAACAAACTCGTTTTTATTTGTAAAAAGTTGAAAATCCATGCAACGGATTGAACGTGATAGCTTCTTACAAGACCATTTGCGTCAGGAATGAAAACATTGAGAAAATACAGTTTGTTAACATATTTTTTTTGTTTATAAACGTAGCTCTTTAAGTTTTATCCACTTGTCTACATGATAGCGAAGTAGATCAAGGAAACGTTAAAAGCAACCTCGTGGAAATAACGCGCAAACTGTGGTGATAAACATTACAAACAAACGCATTGTTAGAAAAAAAATAGACCTTTTACTTGACGTTTCGTATGCTTCTACATACATCTTCAGAAGTGAACGTTGAAATAACACCGAACTTAATATAAATTTAAAGAACAAAAAAAAAATTGACAGATGAAGAAAAACAGATGATGAAAAAAAAAATTAAATGATAATTTGCATAAAACAAAATGCAAACTAATAAAGATAAAGTTTTTCCCTGCCCACATTATCATTTAGGGCAGGTTCCAAAAAAAATATTTACAACCTCGTGGAAACAATTCCAAAAGAAGGCCGTGAAATACCTTTTACAACAAACTGGACTCACAAGGCTAAGTCAAAAAAATTCAAACGTCTATGAAATGATCTACATTAGTAAAATGAGCAATTTTTCTTTTATACATTTATCAAAGTAAAAATACAGTTAAATGTTTTTGTGATTTTGTCTGCGTTTACAGCGATTAACGTTACATAATGGGCCGATTTGGGTATCAGGTCCGATAATTTGACGGTGAAAGGAGAGAGAAAACTTTGTAATTTTCTTGAAAAGAAAGGGCAAAGAATTATATTTATCAAGCATCGTAAACCTGGGTCGAAAAAAATGCATGCCTATGGACTCACAATTGGGTCCAGTGAAATAAACACTCTCACTTTTGAAGATCATATCAGAAACCAACAATATATTCTTCGTTTATAAACAGTGTACCAATAGAGGCTAATTGGAAATTTTAGAATATTTTGAAAGAGTAAAAAAAGAAAGAAAAAAAAAAAAAAAAAAAAAAAAAATAGAAAAATTGGTGACCAACGTCTAATTTCTCGTTACAACATGAATACATTTTCAAACATTAAGGTGATGAGAATATGTATAGCAATCAGTCATGGTCATGAATATTGGAGACTTGTCACTGAAAAAAAAAAACAAATAAAGCTTTTGTTTTCACTCGTGATTGGCCGAAAAATATCGCCACAGAACACAAGCGATGGAATCTTTGCACTGATGTGAGCACATCGTCCTAAAAAAGTTCATGTGCATTGTTGCAAAAGTAGGCAGGAAATCTGTACAACCTGTGAAAATTGTAACTCTATAACGTTCGTCATTGAAACGTTTTTGAGCTGATGTAGATATTTGGAAAACTGAATGCATGGGGGAAGTCCACTTATGTTCATCAGACTATTAAAAACAAGTGAATTCACCAATTCTGAAAGGAAGATGATTACTTTGAGCTTTAAAGATAATTTTCAGGCTGGACAAACTGTCTTTGTTACACCTGCAAAATTCATGTGAATTTTGTGTTTCTTTTTGTGTTGAAAATAAAACGTTTTTAAATTTGTGAAAACCTAGCTCATTTCTCGGAAATGCCACAAAGACAAAAGTGTTCAGTAAGCGTGATGCAGGATCAGGTTACAAGTTATCTAAGATTTTTCTGTTGTTGTTGTTGTTGTCAAGAAAAAATGAAAGTTTATCCGCTCATTTCAATAATGGTATGTAGCTTTTAGTCGCAAAAATGAACGTATTATCACAAGGATTTGTTTGATAAAAATGCCGTACCATCATCTTGCCGACAAAAAAAATCGATCAAATAGTAGAGTTTTATTTAGAAGCAAAATAAAGCAGAACACATTACCAATAAACAGCATATTGTTGGTAACTTTTCAGAACAATTCACATATTCAACTTGAATACACCTTGTAATGTGTCGTTTATTTTATATTCTTAGAGGCACAAAGCTGAAGATGAGAGGGAAAATGCTACAGTGAATGAGAATGGATGGATAAACAGTAAAGCGACTCACAACAGTAAATTTAACTTGCAAAAGCAGGTCCGAAAAACATCACGAAGTAAGCCAGTATTCAGCATTAACATTCAAGATGTTTTCCAAAAAAACTATCACAATTTTCAACAAATACCTACGTTTGTAATGTATTGCCATATCCAACTTGGGAACGAACCGTATTGAAATAGCAAGAACTGATTTTTTTTGATAATTCGTTGACCCTAACTTAAAGTAAGAATTCAAAAACCAACTTGTGTAAAGAAGGTAAAAAGAGCAAAATAAAGAGTCGCCAAAAGGCTCGTTAAAACCTTCTACTAAAAAAATGCATAAGAATACGTAGAGATAAACGTTGAAAAAAATGGCCGCACAGCCTATAAAGGTAACACGGCAAAAACATGTGTCATGTTTCTTTCTTTATATTGTAAGTACAGTGGGTGGGAAGACGAGAAAGAGAAGAAAGGTACTCCCACTCACCCTTCTCCCCCTCCACTCGGAGAAGGAGAGAGCGAGGGGGAGGTACTCCCACTCACCCTTCTCCCCCTCCACTCGGAGAAGGAGAGAGCGAGGGGGAGGTACTCCCACTCACCCTTCTCCCCCTCCACTCGGAGAAGGAGAGAGCGAGGGGGAGGTACTCCCACTCACCCTTCTCCCCCTCCACTCGGAGAAGGAGAGAGCGAGGGGGAGGTACTCCCACTCACCCTTCTCCCCCTCCACTCGGAGAAGGAGAGAGCGAGGGGGAGGTACTCCCACTCACCCTTCTCCCCCTCCACTCGGAGAAGGAGAGAGCGAGGGGGAGGTACTCCCACTCACCCTTCTCCCCCTCCACTCGGAGAAGGAGAGAGCGAGGGGGAGGTACTCCCACTCACCCTTCTCCCCCTCCACTCGGAGAAGGAGAGAGCGAGGGGGAGGTACTCCCACTCACCCTTCTCCCCCTCCACTCGGAGAAGGAGAGAGCGAGGGGGAGGTACTCCCACTCACCCTTCTCCCCCTCCACTCGGAGAAGGAGAGAGCGAGGGGGAGGTACTCCCACTCACCCTTCTCCCCCTCCACTCGGAGAAGGAGAGAGCGAGGGGGAGGTACTCCCACTCACCCTTCTCCCCCCTCCACTCGGAGAAGGAGAGAGCGAGGGGGAGGTACTCCCCCACCCTTCTCCCCCTCCACTCGGAGAAGGAGAGAGCGAGGGGGAGGTACTCCCACTCACCCTTCTCCCCCTCCACTCGGAGAAGGAGAGAGCGAGGGGGAGGTACTCCCACTCACCCTTCTCCCCCCTCCACTCGGAGAAGGAGAGAGCGAGGGGGAGGTACTCCCACTCACCCTTCTCCCCCTCCACTCGGAGAAGGAGAGAGCGAGGGGGGGTACTCCCACTCACCCTTCTCCCCCTCCACTCGGAGAAGGAGAGAGCGAGGGGGAGGTACTCCCACTCACCCTTCTCCCCCTCCACTCGGAGAAGGAGAGAGCGAGGGGGAACTCCCACTCACCCTTCTCCCCCTCCACTCGGAGAAGGAGAGAGCGAGGGGGAGGTACTCCCACTCACCCTTCTCCCCCTCCACTCGGAGAAGGAGAGAGCGAGGGGGAGGTACTCCCCTCACCCTTCTCCCCCTCCACTCGGAGAAGGAGGAGCGAGGGGGAGGACTCCCCTCACCCTTCTCCCCCTCCACTCGGAGAAGGGAGAGCGAGGGGGAGGACCCCACTCACCCTTCTCCCCCTCCACTCGGAGAAGGAGAGAGCGAGGGGGAGGTACTCCCACTCACCCTTCTCCCCCTCCACTCGGAGAAGGAGAGAGCGAGGGGGAGGTACTCCCACTCACCCTTCTCCCCTCCACTCGGAGAAGGAGAGAGGAGGGGGAGGTACCCCACTCACCCTTCTCCCCCCCCCGGAGAAGGAGAGAGCGAGGGGAGGTACTCCCACTCACCCTTCTCCCCCTCCACTCGGAGAAGGAGAGAGCGAGGGGGAGGTACTCCCACTCACCCTTCTCCCCCTCCACTCGGAGAAGGAGAGAGCGAGGGGGAGGTACTCCCACTCACCCTCTCCCCCCCCGGAGAAGGAGAGAGCGAGGGGGAGGTACTCCCACTCACCCTTCTCCCCCTCCACTCGGAGAAGGAGAGAGCGAGGGGGAGGTACCCCACTCACCCTTCTCCCCCTCCCCGGAGAAGGAGAGAGCGAGGGGGAGGTACCCCACTCACCCTTCTCCCCCTCCACTCGGAGAAGGAGAGAGCGAGGGGGAGGTACCCCCCACCCTCTCCCCCTCCACCGGAGAAGGAGAGAGCGAGGGGGAGGTACTCCCACTCACCCTTCTCCCCCTCCACGGAGAGAGGAGGGGGAGGTACTCCCACTCACCCTTCTCCCCCTCCACTCGGAGAAGGAGAGAGCGAGGGGGAGGTACTCCCACTCACCCTTCTCCCCCTCCACTCGGAGAAGGAGAGAGCGAGGGGGAGGTACTCCCACTCACCCTTCTCCCCCTCCACTCGGAGAAGGAGAGAGCGAGGGGGAGGTACTCCCACTCACCCTTCTCCCCCTCCACTCGGAGAAGGAGAGAGCGAGGGGGAGGTACTCCCACTCACCCTTCTCCCCCTCCACTCGGAGAAGGAGAGAGCGAGGGGGAGGTACTCCCACTCACCCTTCTCCCCCTCCACTCGGAGAAGGAGAGAGCGAGGGGGAGGTACTCCCCACTCACCCTTCTCCCCCTCCACTCGGAGAAGGAGAGAGCGAGGGGGAGGTACTCCCACTCACCCTTCTCCCCCCTCCACTCGGAGAAGGAGAGAGCGAGGGGGAGGTACTCCCACTCACCCTTCTCCCCCCTCCACTCGGAGAAGGAGAGAGCGAGGGGGAGGTACTCCCACTCACCCTTCTCCCCCTCCACTCGGAGAAGGAGAGAGCGAGGGGGAGGTACTCCCACTCACCCTTCTCCCCCTCCACTCGGAGAAGGAGAGAGCGAGGGGGAGGTACTCCCACTCACCCTTCTCCCCCTCCACTCGGAGAAGGAGAGAGCGAGGGGGAGGTACTCCCACTCACCCTTCTCCCCCTCCACTCGGAGAAGGAGAGAGCGAGGGGGAGGTACTCCCACTCACCCTTCTCCCCCTCCACTCGGAGAAGGAGAGAGCGAGGGGGAGGTACTCCCACCACCCTTCTCCCCCTCCACTCGGAGAAGGAGAGAGCGAGGGGGAGGTACTCCCACTCACCCTTCTCCCCCTCCACTCGGAGAAGGAGAGAGCGAGGGGGAGGTACTCCCACTCACCCTTCTCCCCCTCCACTCGGAGAAGGAGAGAGCGAGGGGGAGGTACTCCCACTCACCCTTCTCCCCCTCCACTCGGAGAAGGAGAGAGCGAGGGGGAGGTACTCCCACTCACCCTTCTCCCCCTCCACTCGGAGAAGGAGAGAGCGAGGGGGAGGTACTCCCACTCACCCTTCTCCCCCTCCACTCGGAGAAGGAGAGAGCGAGGGGGAGGTACTCCCACTCACCCTTCTCCCCCCTCCACTCGGAGAAGGAGAGAGCGAGGGGGAGGTACTCCCCACTCACCCTTCTCCCCCTCCACTCGGAGAAGGAGAGAGCGAGGGGGAGGTACCCCACTCACCCTTCTCCCCCTCCACTCGGAGAAGGAGGAGCGAGGGGAGGACCCCACCACCCTTCTCCCCCTCCACTCGGAGAAGGAGAGAGCGAGGGGGAGGTACTCCCACTCACCCTTCTCCCCCTCCACTCGGAGAAGGAGAGAGCGAGGGGGAGGTACTCCCACTCACCCTTCTCCCCCTCCACTCGGAGAAGGAGAGAGCGAGGGGGAGGTACTCCCACTCACCCCTTCTCCCCCTCCACTCGGAGAAGGAGAGAGCGAGGGGGAGGTACTCCCACTCACCCTTCTCCCCCCACCGGGAAGGAGAGAGCGAGGGGAGGTACCCCACTCACCCTTCTCCCCCTCCACTCGGAGAAGGAGAGAGCGAGGGGGAGGTACTCCCACTCACCCTTCTCCCCCTCCACTCGGAGAAGGAGAGAGCGAGGGGGAGGTACTCCCACTCACCCCTTCTCCCCCTCCACTCGGAGAAGGAGAGAGCGAGGGGGAGGTACTCCCACTCACCCTTCTCCCCCTCCACTCGGAGAAGGAGAGAGCGAGGGGAGGTACTCCCACTCACCCTTCTCCCCCTCCACTCGGAGAAGGAGAGAGCGAGGGGGAGGTACTCCCACTCACCCTTCTCCCCCTCCACCGGAGAAGGAGAGAGCGAGGGGGAGGTACTCCCACCACCCTTCTCCCCCTCCACTCGGAGAAGGAGAGAGCGAGGGGGGGACCCCACCACCCTTCTCCCCCTCCACTCGGAGAAGGAGAGAGCGAGGGGGAGGTACTCCCACTCACCCTTCTCCCCCTCCACTCGGAGAAGGAGAGAGCGAGGGGGAGGTACTCCCACTCACCCTTCTCCCCCTCCACTCGGAGAAGGAGAGAGCGAGGGGGAGGTACCCCACTCACCCTTCTCCCCCTCCACTCGGAGAAGGAGAGAGCGAGGGGGAGGTACCCCACTCACCCTTCTCCCCCTCCACTCGGAGAAGGAGAGAGCGAGGGGGAGGTACCCCACTCACCCTTCTCCCCCTCCACTCGGAGAAGGAGAGAGCGAGGGGGAGGTACTCCCACTCACCCTTCTCCCCCTCCACTCGGAGAAGGAGAGAGCGAGGGGGAGGTACTCCCACTCACCCTTCTCCCCCCTCCACTCGGAGAAGGAGAGAGCGAGGGGGAGGTACCCCACTCACCCTTCTCCCCCTCCACTCGGAGAAGGAGAGAGCGAGGGGGAGGTACTCCCACTCACCCTTCTCCCCCTCCACTCGGAGAAGGAGAGAGCGAGGGGGAGGTACTCCCACTCACCCTTCTCCCCCTCCACTCGGAGAAGGAGAGAGCGAGGGGGAGGTACTCCCACTCACCCTTCTCCCCCTCCACTCGGAGAAGGAGAGAGCGAGGGGGAGGTACCCCACTCACCCTTCTCCCCCTCCACTCGGAGAAGGAGAGAGCGAGGGGGAGGTACTCCCCTCACCCTTCTCCCCCTCCACTCGGAGAAGGAGAGAGCGAGGGGGAGGTACTCCCACTCACCCTTCTCCCCCTCCACTCGGAGAAGGAAGAGGAGGGGGAGGTACTCCCACTCACCCTTCTCCCCCTCCACTCGGAGAAGGAGAGAGCGAGGGGGAGGTACTCCCACTCACCCTTCTCCCCCTCCACTCGGAGAAGGAGAGAGCGAGGGGGAGGTACTCCCACTCACCCTTCTCCCCCCCCGAGAAGGAGAGAGCGAGGGGGAGGTACTCCCACTCACCCTCTCCCCCTCCACTCGGAGAAGGAGAGAGCGAGGGGGAGGTACTCCCACTCACCCTTCTCCCCCCTCCACTCGGAGAAGGAGAGAGCGAGGGGGAGGTACTCCCACTCACCCTTCTCCCCCTCCACTCGGAGAAGGAGAGAGCGAGGGGGAGGTACTCCCACTCACCCTTCTCCCCCCCCGGAGAAGGAGAGAGCGGGGGGAGGTACCCCACTCACCCTTCTCCCCCTCCACTCGGAGAAGGAGAGAGCGAGGGGGAGGCCCCCCACCCTCTCCCCCCCACTCGGAGAAGGAGAGAGCGGGGGAGGTACTCCCACTCACCCTTCTCCCCCTCCACTCGGAGAAGGAGAGAGCGAGGGGGAGGTACTCCCACTCACCCTTCTCCCCCTCCACTCGGAGAAGGAGAGAGCGAGGGGAGGTACTCCCACTCACCCTCTCCCCCCCCAGAAGGAGAGAGGGGGGGAGGTACCCCACTCACCCTTCTCCCCCTCCACTCGGAGAAGGAGAGAGCGAGGGGGGTACCCCACCACCCTCTCCCCCTCCACTCGGAGAAGGAGAGAGCGAGGGGGAGGTACTCCCACTCACCCTTCTCCCCCTCCACTCGGAGAAGGAGAGAGCGAGGGTACTCCCACTCACCCTTCTCCCCCTCCACCGGAGAAGGAGAGAGCGAGGGGGAGGTACTCCCACTCACCCTTCTCCCCCCTCCACTCGGAGAAGGAGAGAGCGAGGGGGAGGTACTCCCACTCACCCTTCTCCCCCTCCACTCGGAGAAGGAGAGAGCGAGGGGGAGGTACTCCCACTCACCCTTCTCCCCCTCCACTCGGAGAAGGAGAGAGCGAGGGGGAGGTACTCCCACTCACCCTTCTCCCCCTCCACTCGGAGAAGGAGAGAGCGAGGGGGAGGTACTCCCACTCACCCTTCTCCCCCTCCACTCGGAGAAGGAGAGAGCGAGGGGGAGGTACTCCCACTCACCCTTCTCCCCCTCCACTCGGAGAAGGAGAGAGCGAGGGGGAGGTACTCCCACTCACCCTTCTCCCCCTCCACTCGGAGAAGGAGAGAGCGAGGGGGAGGTACTCCCACTCACCCTTCTCCCCCTCCACTCGGAGAAGGAGAGAGCGAGGGGAGGTACTCCCACTCACCCTTCTCCCCCTCCACTCGGAGAAGGAGAGAGCGAGGGGAGGTACCCCCTCACCCTTCTCCCCCCTCCACTCGGAGAAGGAGAGAGCGAGGGGGAGGTACTCCCACTCACCCTTCTCCCCCTCCACTCGGAGAAGGAGAGAGCGAGGGGGAGGTACTCCCACTCACCCTTCTCCCCCTCCACTCGGAGAAGGAGAGAGCGAGGGGGAGGTACTCCCACTCACCCTTCTCCCCCTCCACTCGGAGAAGGAGAGAGCGAGGGGGAGGTACTCCCACTCACCCTTCTCCCCCCTCCACTCGGAGAAGGAGAGAGCGAGGGGGAGGTACTCCCACTCACCCTTCTCCCCCCCACCGGAGAAGGAGAGAGCGGG
The DNA here is from genome assembly GCF_052425735.1 of Oculina patagonica. Lineage (NCBI taxonomy): Eukaryota > Metazoa > Cnidaria > Anthozoa > Scleractinia > Oculinidae > Oculina > Oculina patagonica. The sequence continues at coordinate 36,553,156 of NC_135770.1, forward strand.
GGAGGTACTCCCACTCACCCTTCTCCCCCTCCACTCGGAGAAGGAGAGAGCGAGGGGGAGGTACTCCCACTCACCCTTCTCCCCCCTCCACTCGGAGAAGGAGAGAGCGAGGGGGAGGTACTCCCCTCACCCTTCTCCCCCTCCACTCGGAGAAGGAGAGAGCGAGGGGGAGGTACTCCCACTCACCCTTCTCCCCCTCCACTCGGAGAAGGAGAGAGCGAGGGGGAGGTACTCCCACTCACCCTTCTCCCCCTCCACTCGGAGAAGGAGAGAGCGAGGGGGAGGTACTCCCACTCACCCTTCTCCCCCTCCACTCGGAGAAGGAGAGAGCGAGGGGAGTACTCCCACTCACCCTTCTCCCCCTCCACTCGGAGAAGGAGAGAGCGAGGGGGAGGTACTCCCACTCACCCTTCTCCCCCTCCACTCGGAGAAGGAGAGAGCGAGGGGGAGGTACTCCCACTCACCCTTCTCCCCCTCCACTCGGAGAAGGAGAGAGCGAGGGGGAGGTACTCCCACTCACCCTTCTCCCCCTCCACTCGGAGAAGGAGAGAGCGAGGGGGAGGTACTCCCACTCACCCTTCTCCCCCTCCACTCGGAGAAGGAGAGAGCGAGGGGGAGGTACTCCCACTCACCCTTCTCCCCCTCCACTCGGAGAAGGAGAGAGCGAGGGGGAGGTACTCCCACTCACCCTTCTCCCCCTCCACTCGGAGAAGGAGAGAGCGAGGGGGGAGGTACTCCCACTCACCCTTCTCCCCCTCCACTCGGAGAAGGAGAGAGCGAGGGGGAGGTACTCCCACTCACCCTTCTCCCCCTCCACTCGGAGAAGGAGAGAGCGAGGGGGAGGTACTCCCACTCACCCTTCTCCCCCTCCACTCGGAGAAGGAGAGAGCGAGGGGGAGGTACTCCCACTCACCCTTCTCCCCCTCCACTCGGAGAAGGAGAGAGCGAGGGGGAGGTACTCCCACTCACCCTTCTCCCCCTCCACTCGGAGAAGGAGAGAGCGAGGGGGAGGTACTCCCACTCACCCTTCCCTGGGGGTTAATTTATTCAGATGGCAGAAAAAGATTAGTATTTAAGCTGGTGAGGTGGAACATTTGTGTCCTTTTTGGTTGCTTTTACTTTTAAATTTGGTCCACTCACCTATTCCAATTATTTGCTCCTTAAAAGGGTTAATGATCTGCTAGAGTATTTACAGCAACCGTGAAAGGTGAATCTTTTTTCCATCCGAAATTTTCAACTTATTTTTGCCTTAGGTGGGAGGTTTCGGGTGGGATTTTAAATGGACTTGTCCATCCTCCAACACTTCTGTGGTGGGAGTGGGGAGTGGGGAGGCGATTGGAGGTGAAAGGTTAACTCCCAAACACGATCATCCAACCTCCTGGAAGTGAAAATGATTGCAGATAGTTGAACTCCCAGCCACAATCTTTAAAACTGTTAAAAAAAGTTTTCCATCTCAATTCTTTACTTTCACAGATGAAAAGATTGAGGAAGTGAGTTCTATTCCCATCCATGCTCCTCCACTGTCCCAGAGGTTAACATGTTGTGAAGTAGTATACTCCTCTTGAGAACGTGGATTGGAATTAAACTTCTATCTCCATTTTTTTTCTTCTGGGACAGTGGAAGATAGGGAATGGGAGTAAAACGAAACTTCTCCTTGACCTTTTCCTCTAAGAGAATGAGATTGTTAATCCAAGTTACCTCCCAGAGCCTTCTCTTCTGGGAGCGTTGAGTATTTTGGATGGGAGTTAAAACTCCTCCTTTTATTCTCAGTTCTAGATGGGTTTAAGGATTGTGGCTTAGAGCTAAACTTTAACCCCCAAACTTCTCCTCAAGGACGTTGGAAGATTATGGATTTGAGTCAAATTCCCTTCCACGATCTTTCCCAAGGAAAATTTAACATTTTAGATGGCAGTAGGACTTCTCCTATGGTGGCCGTAGATACCCCTGGCAGTTTCCCTTCTTTGAGTAAGGAGAAATTGATCAAGAGAGTAACCTAAATTTAAAAGTAAAAGTAAAGGACAAAGACACAAGTTTCACCGCATTTTTTTTAAAAGTGGTGCGGCATATTTATTTTCTTGGTTTTTCTCTTTAGACAGTCAAGATAATGCTATATACAGAAGGTTTATAAGAGCATTTGGGTCCAGCCTTTAATCGCTCCCGACATCTTCTTTACATCATTGAATTTACACTAAAATTTTATTAACGCTTTTATTATGTGTTGATTACTCGGTGATAATTATCTGTGAAGAACAAGAATGACTCAGTGTACAATAAAACCTTTTGTTCTTCATGTTTATTAAGCCTTATACATCAGTTGCCTACACTGGCGATAATGAGCTCTGTTTTTAAGTTTCCGACACATTTGACCGAAATATAAAGATTTACGTGAAATAGCTATTGTAAAGAGCAACTTGGCTAAATTGTGTATGTTAAGTATTAATTGCAGTAGGTTGCAAGCTTCTACAGGATCATTTTTCTTTGTGCATTTTCCCCTGCTTCTTCTGATCATGATTTTTTTCGAAAATTTGTAACGTTCCTTCATTTCTATTATTACTATTGTAACTACTACTATTTTAATTGCGGCCTCTTCTCGGATAAAAAAATATTTCCAAATGCTCCTGTACTTGTCTTTAATTAACTCAGGCGCTGGTGTTGTTCATTTTCTTGACTGTTCAATCTCTGAGTACCTGCTGAGAAAATCAAACATTGACAATATATTAGAATACATAACATGAAATAAACGTTTATGATGTAATTAATAAGAATTAATCTTAAATTATAGATTGTAGCCAACTAATCGAATGGCCGTCCTGTTGTTTTTAACTTTTATAATTTTATTTTATTTTGTTGTTTGTGTTTGCCTTTTGTCGTGACGATTAAGGAAAACGTTCGTGTACTGACAAGTACATAATAGTATTGTTCTAAAGGGAAATAAAGATTTCTATTTAATTCCTTAACGCCGAAGTTAGAGTGATCAAAATCTTATTTCTCCTCGAACAACAACATTTTTTAAGAGGCAATTAACAAAACTAAGATAAACATCAGGCAGTATATATTGATAGAAATCGTTAAACTGGCTAAAAATACTGCAATGCACACGGAAATTGATTTTACTTGCGTATTGACACGATCCTTTTTGCATGTTATTTTAATCCCTAAACTAAGAAAAAAAAGATAAAAAGCTGAGAAACTAGAAAACTTTTTTTACTGATATTTCATCATAAATCACATCAATGCAGTTTCCAAATGTGTTTTCTTTTCCAAATAAAGTGCAAGCGATGAAGAAGTCTGTCGAGTTACAATTTGGACATATTGAATTATTCTACTAACTCAATGCCTTGCAATTGAAGCGAACAAATTTTCAATTACTAAAACTTATTCATACATTAATAGTCTATAAAATTCGCCATTAATCCCGTAATATTTTTTTATATTAAATGAAAAAAAAAATTAAGAATATCTCCTGGTTGATTAGTTTCTTTCTTCTCATTACCTGTTTTGGATTCTGTACATTGACACTGTAAGGAGAAATAGACTTTGCATCTAATCTTAATTCTAGATTTATAGAAAGCGAGCATGTTAGACTATAGGCGCTGTTATTGTTGACATGTCTGAAAGTTTTTTGTCGTTACTTATAAGTTATTGTATTTCTTGCACCTTTGCTCAGCATTGTTTTATGATTAACAAACCATGCCATTAATTTTTCACAATATTCTCATGCAAATCGTTTATAACAACATGGCTATGTTCATCTTTCGTCGAGTTCGACTTCTCTTCATTGCAAACAATTGGTTTCAAAAATAAAGCGTTAGCGTGTTTTTTCTGTTGCTCGCGATTTGTATACTTCTCAAAAATGAACGTCAACTATTTGTAATTTTTGGTAGGAAAAGTTCATTTAATATGAAAAGTGGGAGGGGTAGGTGGGAGAGATATCAAGATGTCGAAGGGTGGGGTTGGGGGGGGCTGAAACTTTTGGTTGGTGTGGTGGCGCGGGAGGGGGGCGCACATTTTTAATCACTTGATTAATCACTTGATATCAACACGTTTTCTTCACAAATAATAACTTACAAATTTCAGTTCATGACCCTAACGCAAAAAATCTAGACTATTTAAATCTGGAGAGCTTGGACGTTTTATTAAATCATTTTTGATACTTCAGTGAAATCTTCATCTTTGTCATTTATTTCACTGGCATCATGCACGACTGGCATTTCAGGAGTCTGACATCGTCCAATTTATCTTCTTGTCCTTTACCAGTTTCCTTGCCCTTAGCAGATCTAGGTCTACTGTGGCTTGCTTCACGTCATCCATCACACCTGCTTGGATGAGATATTCTAGGAACTTGTGAAACTTTGGGAGAAGCTTGATACGTCCCAGTATTTCCTGCAATTGCGAGGTCTTCACCGTGGTTTTGTTGATTGTATGCTTGCGTTCTTCCCATATCTTTCTGTCGTTTAACGTTTTTCTTCATTTCTCCTCTTTTTTTTATTTCTTTTTTCAGTAGCAGCAGTATACCGACTAAAACGACTACTTACTCTTTTGTTTGTATAAATTACATTATACAGCAATGCAAAGAAATGATGCTTTGTTTTATAGGCAAGTTCATTGCTCGCCCAGTTTTAAATTGAATGAGTTAAATCATACAAGGAATTTTCAGCCCTCCTGAGCTATATACAAAAAGTGTTTATCCCAATTAGCTAGAAAAACATGTTTCAATGTGGTTGATGATTTTAATACTTTTTAATCAAAAATTCTCTTCACCTCAAGATACATTTGACAGCTAGCCCCGTTAGCAGTAATTTTGCACTAGTATCTTCACTTTTGGTATTTTCCAAACGAGTTGACTTCGGGCTGGGAAATCGAAGATTTCTGTTAATCTGGTATTTAAAATGGCCGTCATGTGATGATGGAAAATAATATGTTTTATAATGTTTTGGTTGTGGAGACTGTGAAAGTGTGTACTAATGGGAAGCTCCCCCCACCCCTCCTCCCTTTCTTATTAAATGAACTTTCCCTAGACGACATTTGATGAACAAGTTTGGTTCTCGGTTCCTAGTGAACGATTTTCTTCATAAGATGCTTTACAATGTATCAATATGGTGACTGAAGAGATATTGAAGAGATATATATTTAGTAATTTAAATTTTTATAGATATTGTAATGCGCAAGTGAAATCCTTGATTGATACTTTCGTTCATTAATTATAAGTTCATTAATTATATTAGATTTTGAGGGATCACTCTTGGACTTATCCTTTTATAATCGAAATGTTAAATTATTCTTTCTCCATGTTGCAGGCCTATCACAGTGAAACTATACTAAATGATACAAGTTTTCTAAATGTCTTTTTCTTTTTCAAATAAATTGCAAGCAACAAAGAATACTTTAGAATTCGATCGATTAAATGTTTTGTTCTACAACTGGTCTTTGCCATGCAATCAAACAAATTTTATCATATATCTGGTCACATGACAGAATACAGCTTACGCGAGTGGTTTCCTTTCAGTTTAAAATCAATTCTCCATACTATAACATTGCCATATTTTCCTTAATAAAAAGACTTTTTGTTTCTTGTAACGGAACTGAAATGATCACTGTAAAACATATGAAACTTAATTTTTGGCCCATTTTTTTTTTTACAAATTGTTTTCACGGTGAGATTACCACTATGTTTTCATTTGTTAACTTCTTTCTCTCTTTATTGCAAGCAATCACAAGTTTGTTTCACAAATAAAGCCTTGGCATGCTCTTTTTTGTGATCTGTACGATTTTGAAAAACTTCTAAAAATAAGCAAACCTTTTTTTTTAAATTTCTTGTTTAGTCGAACATTTACGAACAGGTTTGGTAAAAGATTATCAATCAAGATGTTATACATGTTATACGAAGAAGTCTCAATTTAATTTGCACTAATATTTAGAAAGAACAATATTTGACAGTTGCAAAAAAGTCAAGTCGAAATATCTCGATCCTTAATTTCTGATTACTTTTTTTACTCTTTTTTTTGCTAGTATATCAAGACAATATTTCCTAGTTAACGATTTTTTCATTATGTATCGATTTGATAATGAGATGATAGATTTTGATCACTCTTCGGGACTGCAACCTTTTATGGTAAACGACAAAACAAATAGACAATTAAGGTAATAATGATAGTCAAGAACTTATCTTAAATAACGTGTTTCCAATGTTAACTTGGGGGCACTGCAATCCATAACGGCTGTGCCTTTTTCCAATGATTATCCTCGTTTAACCTGGAGAAAAAAAGGAAACATTGTTACCTTAAAGCTGTTTTTATAGGCGATCGTTTAAAACACGATTTTAGTTCCCACGCGGAAGGTCATGGGTTCGAGTCCCGTTGTAGCCTTGATTACGAGGAGCATTTCATTGATTTCACGACCCTTACTGATCGCTTTTCTTTTTTTTTTTTCTTTTTACTTTTTTTTTTTTACCCCCCCCCCATTTTTCTCTTTTGTTGCTAGTATGTTTCAAGACAATATTTCTTAGTTGACGATTTTTCGTAAGAAACTTGACAAGATATATGGTAGGGAGATATTAAATTTTTTGATCACGTGCACTCTTGGAGTGAAACTTTTTTGTGATAAACACGTGACAGAAAAAAAGACAAGTTAACCATGATGAACTTATTTTAAACAAGATAATTCCATTGTCTACTTACTAGAGTCCAAGAGCTGTTCCCTGCAATTCAAAATGGTCGTGCTCCCTTTCAAAACATTTTCAGCGTTCAACCTGGATAAAAAAGGAAACATTAACTTAGGAGATGTAACTTTGTTGAGTCGAACGTTAAGGAATCGAACAATTTTAGTTCTCGTTTACTGATCAATACAAAATATTTTACTGATCATGCGAACAATATTTGTCAGTTCCAGAAGCCAATTCTCGAACCTGCAATTGACCTGTTCCCAACGTATTGAGGCTTTACTATATAATAATAATATATATATATTTTTTTTTTTTTTTTTTTTTTTTTTAAAGCTTGTAACCTTAAGATTTTTATTTAGGTTAAGAAAAAGCAACTTTTTAAATAGCTCGTACCCCGCGTGGATCATTTCATTCATTTCACGCATATTGACTATTTTAAAACTCTTTTGTTGCAAGTCCCAGTAAAATCAACTGAAGACAAAATTTCCTGGTTAACGATTTTCTTCATAAAGTACTTGACAATATATATGTTGACGAGATTTTGATCGCTCTTGGTCGGAAACTTTTATGGTAAACATCGATAAACAATAGAACAGAACGACAAGAAAACTATGATGAACTTACCATAATTAAGATGTTTCCTATTTCTGACTCATTTGCGCCAGAGTCCAAGAACTAATTACTGCAATCCAAAATGGCTGTTCTCATCTGCGTTCAATCTAGAGGAAAAGGGAAACATCATTAGCTTAGCTATTTTTCTTTGTTTAGTAGAGTGTTTAGGAACAATTTTAGTTTTCGTTTACTGATCAATACGACACACGAATAGCAATCTAATATTTAACTTTTCATGCGAACAATATTTGTCAGTTTCGCGTTAGCCTCCGAAAACAACGAACTCTATGTAAAGGTTACTCCATACCATCGTGTTCCAAAAAAAAATACCGTATACGCCATGAAAAACTGCACACAATCTAAATATTAGAAAATTTATTGTACCTAGAATTTTAACTATGATTTGGTCATAGAATGCGATCGCTCATGCAAAATTTCTGCGCGCACAGCCGTTAATCACGCATAAAACCATCCAAATTTTAAATGCGTGCCAAAATATATTTCCCCTTTAACATTCCTGTTCTGATTTTATTAACTCTCTCAAGTTCTGGTGTTAAATAGCTCGTGAAATGTGTTCGATGAAGAAAATGTAGTAAATGATAAAAAATTCACTGGCAAAATTTTGTTCCTTTTGTCAAATGGATGTTTGGTTAAATTTCACAAAAAAATCTGTCGAATCTGAATACCGTAAAATCCCGGTTATAAGACATTCGAAGTTAACCCCACCCCCCTTTCCCAGCCGACACCCACTTGAAGACCCATCTTAAAAATTCGTTCTCTTTGCTTTTGGGCTTCCCCCTCCCCTCCCTTCCATGGTTTTACTTTAAGGTCGTATTTATTTTGTCGATTGTAAAGAAAGGTATGAAAAACAAAACCTTTCACATAGTAGTTTTTAAATTGTAACAGGAGCCATATTAATTATGGCTCCTGGTAATTAACGTCAAAAGGCCAAAAGAGAGCATCTTTGGCCTTTTGACGTTGCCATGGCAACAAATTTTTGACGTCATTTGGTTTATTGATAAATGGTTTACTGGTTTACAGTAAACGATTTCAGTCGTAATTGCGGGCTAGCCATAGAATACGGAAGAGATGATGGTCGAAAGTATTATAAGCCACCTAAAAGAGTAAGCATTCGCGCGAGGAACAACTCAGAGTTTTGTCAACAAGTTTATTGTTGTTCATGGTTTTAAAGTACAATAACAATAAGGTATTATCATTTGTTTCGCGATATGGTCACTTGGGATAAAGATGGCGTCTGCTGGTCTTCATCAGGCGATGAGGTCGTCACCATATGTTGCACGATGGTCGGCTGTGATTGGTGGATTTCGATCTTCACTGTCCCGGCGAGGGTTTCTAGCCTGTGGGCATCCTGCTTCTGGGATGTCAAGTTACGCATTTCTCTGTTGATGTTTAACCCGGTGAAGCCTTATGTGAATAGCTTCTTTGTCCCTGCGTGTGTGCCAGTGCGCGGGGTCTCGATTATTAAACTTTACATCATTCCAAAGCGGATAGTGGCCGGTCTCGTGTTTATCGGAGCGTGTTCTGAAACGGGAGGAAATCTGGGTACGGGTGATTACCCAGGGCGGGGGCGAATGTCCCGGTCGACCTCCCAGACTGTTCAAACGAGATGTCTTGGGTTTGTTGTTATGTCAGTATACTAGGGCATGCACACAGTTTTGGTTGTTAAGTTTTATTAAATATATTGTTTTTAAAAGCTAGTGCGCGTTTACAGATTTTTTAGTTCATTCGGTTTTTAAACTGTTCGATCTAATATTGAGGTTTAAATTGATTTATTTTTTGCTTAGATGTAGCGCTACGAAGGTATGGAGCAACCTTAATCATTTTAGTCCCAGAGTGATCATCTTCTTAGCTATAATTCTTTCAGTGCTATAGAATTTGTCGATACGCGTAGAAATTTCATTAACGATTTTTAAGATCTTAAAAATTTGGTGAATATGGTAAGGAGACATAAGATTGTGATCACTCTTGGTTTGAAACTGGTTAATCACCGGGTAAACAACAGATCATTGATAAGAAAAGTGATGATAAACGTATCTTAAATAAGATGTTTCCAATGGTCAACTTGCACCAGCGTCCAAGAGCTACACACAGTGCGATCCAAAATTGCTGCACATTCTTTCAAAACTTCTGTGTTCAACCTCGAGAAAAAAAGACGAGACATTATTTAATTAAGAAACATTTCTTCGTTTAGTCAAACTTCTACGAAAAAATTTGGTTTAGACAACTTAAATAAAAAATAATACGATATTTGACAAGTTCGCACTGCACAGAAAAATAATGATCTTTCAGTAACAATTGGTACTACATCAAGACAATTTCCCTAACTCAAGGCGATTTTCATTATGACATACTTGACAATGTATCAGTAACAAAAACAGTTTGGATGCAGGGGACCACGCAAGAAGAAAAACTGCTTGCTCCGCTGCCGGATCCTTGTTCAAGAAATGCTCGCACCAGACGTCACCTTTGGCCAATAAATCTTGCCCTCCTGCCGTTGTACCAGCCTTGCAATCAATTTGGTTTTAATGTATCAGTGTCGTCAGCAATGAGACACAAGATTTTAATCATTCCTGGACTCAAATCGTAAAACAGTAATAGTCAATAACACAATAAGAAACGAAACTAGCTTAATGGACTAACCTGAAACAAGATGCTTCCAGTAGCCATTTAACCTGTTTAGCTTGCACCAAAGTCCAATAGCCACACACTTCCAAAAGGACCTGGATAAAAGGGAAACATCAGGAAATTAAGTTGTTTTTCCTTTGTTTAGTCGAACGTTTACGAACAGGTGAGCTATAAATGGAGCATGTTTTGGAGAAAATACTGAGCACTGAGAAATGACGCTCTGTCAGTTGAGCAAAGTTCAGCTAAATTCGTCCATTTTTCTAAGGATTATCATTTAAAACCAAATTATGAAATTACTTAGAAGCTCTTGAAATTGACTTATTAAGTTAGTGGAGGAAATGTTAGGTAAGGAAGTTGGGCAACATCCCTCTTTGGAGGCCCCTTTTTGCCCTTTTTATAAATTTAAAAAAATCAAAATAGCGCCGATATTTTTTTTAAAAAAAAAAAAAAAAAAAAAAAAAAAAAAAAATAAAGCTTTAGAATCAGTGTATTAAGGTAACTTCTCTATAACTCAAAACATTTGGGCCCGGGTTGATCAAAACAAAGATTACAAGTTTTAATCTCTCTCGTATAAACGTTTTGTGTCATTACTTATGTTTTGTGGGGCTCTATCAGCAAAACTAAAGGACAAAAATTGAAATACAATTCACGCTGATAATTGATTAGCTTTTCAAATTGAACTTTGAAGATCTAAACACTGTGCAACAACTCTACAAACAGTTAAGAAAAGCAATGTGGAGATATAATAATTTAAAAGTGAGCAGTTCTGGGAGAACTGTTTTTATACCATGCCATAGAAAATACAGCCAATAGAATAAGGAAGCGTTTTTTGCGGTTTCCATTTTCTGTGCGTGTTTTTATTTTTTTTTTTTTATAAACTTTTTTTATTTTTTTTTTTTCCCTATGTAAAAAAAAGGTGGTCTGACTTATCTGTTATTTGGAGTTGTTTCCAGCACGAGGCCTGCTGGGATGGAAAAACAACATCACACTTGCTTTGAATTGGTGATTGGCTCCATGGCTTAACACAACCGCTCCAAAATGGATGCATTGAATTCCTGTGGACATGCCTCTGTTCGTCTTGTAGCAAAGAGCAAGAAAACGTTGACAGTTGAGTAGCATAAATTTTCCATAACAAAGCTATAGAAATCACTCAAATTAGACTGGCGCTATGCTCAAACTTTTAAAATAAATTGAACAACTATATTTTCTTCAACTCTCAATTTGAAAGCGACCTTTCAGGCGAGAGACAATCTGACACACGGCAACACTCCGAACGTAACATGCAGTTACAGATTACAATTGAAAAAGGGTAGTTGCGACCGCTACTGAAACATTCTATAAACCTACGGTTCCGTACTTGACCGCCAACGAACTGAATGGTGATGGATTCATTGCTTACAGAGAAAAATACTTGTTTAGTTAAATCAGTACTTCAGCAACTTAACTTGGACGATTTAGTATTTATGGCGCCACCGACGAGCGCGTCAAACTTTCACATTCACAGAATAGCTATCAGTTAAACTGTTAAACGGCTAAAATTGGAACGAAAGCTCAACGAAACGAAAAACTTTAATAAGCTATCACAAGAAGACGAATAAATAACAAAGACAAGATAGGAAAAGTGGACTTACCGGCCTGACCGAAGACGAAACAAATCGAGGAAGACGAAGGCTCGCAAACAACTGTGACCAACACCAAAATGATCAGCGTGTCCTTTGAGACTTCTTTATATACGCTATTTAAATTCATCTCAACTTCGAAATGCCGCACTGTCTTAAATCTAATTATTTTGGTTTTTGTGCATTGAATAATGCGTATTCGACAAATGTCGCGAAAAAGGCACGCGTTTTTAGAATTAACAATGCGGCATGGTTTTAGAAATTTTTGGTAAAATGATGCGTCTTGTCTTTTTTTTAATGGAACACTAAGTCGATTTAAACTGTCGCGTAATTTCGAGGGCCGAAAAAATAGAGAAAACATATGGACGGTCTGCGAAAGACTTGTAATGCCAGACGTCCATTCATTCTTACTGTTTTATTTACCCCATAGATTCTGGCACATAAAATTATTTATTGGAACTGTTGGAGATCCAACCTTTTCGGCGGGTTAATGGCGAAATCGAGATTTTTACAGGTTTCGAGAAATCAAATTCCAGCGTCGCGATATTACTCGCATATTATGCATCATTTCCAGCAGTGACCCCCCCCCCCCCACACACACACACACACAGACACACACACACACAAGCCGGCCACTTGTTTTCGTATTATTCCTGGGGGTGGGGCATATGAAATTCTATCATAGCCCGGGAACCAGGCATGTGCCTACCCCTAGAATGACCCAAAAAATGTTATCTTTGTCCTCGGCTGAGGACATTGTTTCCAAAACCGAAACATTCAGCAAGGGTTACAGGTACAGGGCAATAAGGTTCATTTGAATTTGGCATTTTCTTTTTTTTTATTGCCAACGCCCGGGAGAGAGGAATTCACCATGACAATTAAAAACACGAAAAGTTTGAATTATACATTTTCTTAGTGTGTAAGAATCCTCCAATTTGCTGGATTACCCCCAAAATAACCGACTCAGTTTATTTTCATCTCATTGAATAACATGTAAGATGCATTTGTGTTATTGAGAGAAGGGTTGATCTTATTTTATGTTTACTGTTACTTCTGATTTTATTCGCCATATGAATAACAGCTTTAAGAATTACTGTTCATGTTCCTCCAAAAAGTTTTTAAACCCAAAACGACACTTTTCAGTGTATAATATGTTTCGCCATGACCTTTGCCATCATTACTACTGTCGGAACAAGTATCATAAACTGAAAAATGTCACTTAGTGTTTAAACATCCTGGTACACAATGTAAGGTAAAGTCTGTGTTCAAGCCTAGTGGTCCATACAGCCGGAGCTTATGCTGGTTTCCGTAGCATTAAGCGACTTGGAGTATTTCTACTCCCCCTGGGTGGGATGCTAGTCTATCGCAGGGTTACCCCCCAGCAGCAAATTCGCCGATACCCATTTATACACCTGGGTGGAAAGAGGCACTGTGAGAGTAAAGTGTCTTGCCCAAGAACACAACGCAGCGCCCCGGCCATGGCTCGAACCTGGGCCATTCGACTCGGAGTCGAGCGCTCTAACCATTAGGCCACCGCGCCTCACACAATGTAAGGGTCAATGCAAGTCTGTTGTTAACATAGACTACAAGAAACAACTGTAGACTGATTACTAAGAACTTTTTATATTTTTATTAATTTTAAAATCAACAAATTTCCACTGCCATACTGGATAAGATTACTGTACAAAATCTACAAAAGGCATCTATTGTCTCCTACGAAGCAGGAGAAGAATTCCCAACAGGAGAGCAAGTCCAGTCATTACATAAATATCCCAATCTTCACCAACAAAATTGGTGAATTTCGAAAAGTTCAGTGAGTCATAATTCTGCAAAACAAGTAAAGAAATATTATTAGTAAAATGCGTGCAAAATGATTGGCTGAAAGCCATGAACTTGGAAAGAAAAACAGTTCTCTGCTGGGCACATTTTTAGGGGAATGGTATATGATTGAACAAATTATTAGAGATCAGTGAACCATATGTTAATTAAAGTTTGTTTTCCTACCTCTTGGACCCACTCCCATGTGAAAAACACACCAAGTTTCAACAGAGCTAGAGAGACAGGCGCCTGGGCATCAGCATTGGTTTGTGCAGCCATATCATAGAACCTTTTAGCAAGATGAATGTCCTGACAAGGCAAAACACAAAATTAGTCAGAAATAAAGACATGACTTTCAATGACTAAAATATGTTTAAATACAACAATACAATGACGATGACAAGTTTTTAAAGAGGTGAGTTCCCACTGTTAAACACATGACATGTAATTATATGCGAGTAGGACTGCAATGTGTGCAGAGCTAGATTGTTGTTGTTATTATTATTATTATTATTATTATTATTATTATTATTTTTCTTTTAGATTATTCTAGATTCTTCTTCTTGTAGATACCTGTCTCATTCCCAGTCCTCTCTCATGCATGTAGCCCAGGTTGAACATAGCTTGGGCACTATGGTGTTCTTCAGTAGCCCGCCTGTAGTGGAATGCCGCTGTTTCATAATCAACCTCTGTTCCATACCCATAATAATGGTAATCACCAACTTTAACTCTTGCTGCTGTGTTTCCTTTGGATAAAAGAAAAAAAAAATTTAGAGTTAATAATCAATGAGTGAACTTCAAAACCAGACTTGCAAGAACTACATTATTCTTCACTCAATTTTGGCATCCCTTGTTGATTAAAAGAACTCGATAATCCTATCTGGGACATGAATCAAGAGCATTTTTTGGATTGCATGCACAACAATTACCTTACTCTGTTGATTCACAAAATGAGCAAGAATAAACTGAGAATTCTCCCAACAAATGTAAAACTTATGTATTTTGGAGACTTTTCTATAACTGTTCCATAACAAGGGATTCTGTCTAACCTTGAGATGCAGCTCTAGTCCAGTACATCAGGGCTCGGGGAAATGTCTCATTCTCCAATATTACAGATGTCAGACCTTTACAGTAACCAATATTAAGGCAATAATAGAATTATTATATAGTCAAGCAATAGCCAGAGGTTCCGACTAGGGAGAAGTGAGTTTCAAATTGTTAAAATAAATAAAGCCTCAGCTTTTGAAGCAACTAGCAAGCGGAAGCAGACAAACATGCACGTACTGGTATCACCATGATAGGCTGCTTAGAGCGGGCAAAACCATTGTTCATGGTGTTTCAGGGGTTTCATTAAGTTTTGAAGTAGGAAGGCATCAAAGAGAGAGTACGTGGGCAGAAAAGAACCGATGAAGCAAACTTCCTTAAGTTCAATTTAAAAGTAGATGGTACTGACTCATTGACTGGTGAGTATCCTGGTACTAGTACCTGGGTCCCACATTCTAATGAGAACCCTGAGTTTGTGGTAATGGAAGACAAACTTACCATGATCAAGAATAAAAGCTACATTGCTTTGTGCAACTTCATAACCCAACTCAGCCAGCATCGCATATTTCAGAAGAGCAGTGTCCACACTGCCAGCACGGTATGCCTCATGGGCCTCCATTAACATCTGAGCTATCCTTCCACGCTCAGCAACATTCTTGAAAAGCTGGTTTGAAAAAAAAAATGCCCAAAATCAAATTTGATGGTAAAATAAACTGACAGTCTAGCAGTCCAGTCACATCATTTCATGATTTTATGAATTTTTTGGCTTTGGTTTATTAGAATGTCAAGCACAATCTAGTTTGCAATTTCATCACAAGAATGCCTTGGGAAATCTTGTCACAAACAACACAACATACACACTAACACAAATGGAATACTAAAAACTGTTGAAGGGAGATTTGACCAAACAGCCCTGAAAGCCATGCATTTTAAAATCCAATTATTTGCACTGATCTGCACAAATTGGTAATTCCAGCTGTACTACATTGTATTCCTTGTTACAGTGTGAAAAATAATTCAAGACACAGAACAAAAATACAACATACCTCTGTTGCTGTATTACAAGACCTTAAGACTCCAGTTCCTGATGCATGCATGACAGCCAGATTGTAAAATGCTAGCACATGACCTAATGTTCAAATAATAAAACAAGAAAACAAAATTCAATCAAGATGTTGTCTCCCTTGCAGTTATTTTTTGGAAAATCATCAATGCAGCCTGTTGCATGACATCCCAAAAACAACTATGAAGGAGACTACAGTAAAAACCCGCGTATAAGAACCTAACATTTAAGAACCTGTTAGGCTAAAATTTCATTTTTAAGCACCCTTCACATAAGAACCATTTTAGGCTAAAATTCTAAAACAGGTTCTTATTTTCAAAAAAGAAAAAATAATCTTCTCAAAAATATAGAATTAAAAAATCTTCTCAAAAATATATTTATAACACAGTCTGTACACATTATAGTTACAGCATAGTTACAAGATTTATTGGGAATTATAGTGAAGGTTACAGTATAGTTTTGATTTTAACAGAATCAGATAAAATAGTATAGTATTTTGCTTACCGAAGCCTCCAAGAATACTGTTATTGGACATTAAAGAGCAGATTATTTAAAAATTCTACTTTATTTCTTGAACAAAAGTTAAGAACCTAATTAAGAACCTAGTAAGCCTAATTTTACACTAAATACCATTTATATAAGAACCTGTTTAGGCTAACTTGAAAAAACCTAGGTTCTTATACGCGGGTTTTTACTGTAATCAACGCGTACATATCAAATTACCATACTGATTGTCTGCAAGTATTTTCTTTATTGATAGTTCTGCGAGTTTGCTGGTACATTCAAATGTTACTCCCAAGTTGGTGATAGATTAGATTTATTTTTCTGTCATCATTTATCTGCTTGACGATGTCTTATAATTGGAAAGAGGAAATAAAAAGTCCATCACTTTTCTTATTTGGAGTAGATTAAAATAATAAAAACTGAGTTTTTTAAGGATAAATCTGCAAGTAGCTGCAAATGTAAGGATTGAGTAAATAGTTTCTTGAAGTGTAACCGGCTTAATTCATGGAAGACCTTCAAGGTGACATTCCTTTGTAGAGGGCTTGGGATGGTTAAAAAACTGAACACATTTATCATTAATTATTTTACAACAAGTATAAAGTCAGTTGTTTGTGAACATCAAAGTTCTTCTTACCAGTTTGCGATGCTAAATTGAAGAACTTGATGGCCATCTTGTAGTCACGTCTAACACCAAGACCATCTGTATTGAACAAACAAAACAAAACTGAGGTTCAAACTGAAGCATTACTGTAGCATGCACTCATGAAAGAAACTAAGAGACAATGGTCACCTAGCTGACTATATTTATACAAGTTTAGATTTTGAACTTACGGTAATACAAGGTGCCCATCTGGAGGTGCCCATCTACCCAACCTTGCTCAGCAGCCATCTTGAAGTACTGGAAGGCTTTCTCATAATTCTAAGGGTTTCAAAAGCAGAACTTTGTCAGTATCTTGAACTTTTGGAGAAAACCACACCGACTCGTAAGAAAGATATCCGTTTACTCTGATCATGACAAATGTAAGCAAAAGTCAGAATGTTATTAATCAAAGGTATGTTACCTTCTCGACTCCTTTGCCAAACATATACATCAAGCCAAGTCCACTTTGTCCAATAGCATTTCCCTGCAGTCACAAACAAAACAAGAATTTTAACATTTGCCTCACTAATGTGGACAACTTTATGAACAACAAAACATCAACAATATATAAACTTACAGCATCTGCTGCCTTCTTAAACCAATTGAATGCTGTCTTGTTATCCTGTTTTACTGCAGTACTTCCCTCAGAATACATCTGTTGAAAAAGCATGTCAGAGTGATTTGTCAGCATTAAATTTCTCCGCACCCTTAACAGAAAGCCTACTATTAATTTTGGTGAATCATGTACCCAATCACACTTCAGACTGACTGTACTGTGTAGCAAACAGGAGTGTTGCCGCTCCCCTAGATCCAATTAGATTTTTGGGTTTAGTTTTTGTTTTCCAATTTAGTTTTTAAAGGAAGGTGTCTATAAAGAAATTCCAAGTCAAATTTCCACTGGTGTCACCATTACTCCTAAAGTTTTCATTTATTTTTTTAGGTCAGGCACATGTAGCTAACCTAGTGTTTAACCTGATACCACCCCCCCCCCTCCCATGCCAAGCCCCTCATTTGGGATCTAGTCCTGGAAGAAGCAATTAACAATACAGTAACCAGAGTTAAGTACAAGCACTTCTCCAATACCCAGGACTGAAGCACTTTACATGTCTTACTTCTGTCGGGCAAAAGACTTTCATGCTCATTTGCCCAGTAGGCAAAGGCCCAGACAAATCTTAATCAAGACTGTAAACAAAGACAAGCATGCAAATGCCCTGAGCAAGTTGCTTGTCTGAAGGGCAACCAGGAATTAAAGTTTTTTCCAAGCCATAAAAAAGGACTATATAGTAAATAACACAACATAGTACAAAACTGTAAAAGAAAATACAGCCACTTATTAGAGTACCTTCCCCAAGTAAGCCATGGCATTTGAATTCCCTGCATCAGCAGCTTGCTGGAGGTATCTGAATGCTCGCTGAAAACGAATGGCGTTTCTCATTAACAGGTTACATTTACATAATAGAAATAATCCTCAATCCAACATTTAAAAAATTATATGTAGATTATAAACTTGTATAAAGATTATTTAAAATAGAGGTGCTGCTTACTGCATGGTCCATGTCAACTCCACGTCCTCCTTGGTAATGTAACTGACCAAGGCCAACCTACAAAAAATGTTTCATTGCAGAAATGATTTCAAATTACATGTATGTAATGCTGCTACTCCAACTATTAATTACAGTAGAACCTCGATTTAACAAACCTCTATTTAACAAAGTCCTCGATATAATGAACGATATTCTTTTCCCCAATGATAGTAAAATATATAGAAAAGAACGTTGATATAACGAAACCTTGTTATAGCGAATGTATTTTGCCAGTCCGTTGGCCCTTCTTTAGATGGAGGTTCCACTGTGGTAGAAACAATAAATTCACATACCTGTGCCTGGACATCCCCCTTATCAGCAAGAAACTGATAATACTGAATAAGATCTTCATCTAGAACAGCACTACTGCCTCCCTATAAAGAATAGCAAAATGTAAAGAGTGATTTGGAAGAAAAAAACCAGTTTATTTAAGTTAATAACTTTTTGTGCTGTTATTACTTCAACGAGGACCACTTATGCAAGAAGATTCAATCATTCACACTACTGAACAAAAACAAAGAACTGAAACTCCAGCTAACACTGGTAGGTTTGGTAATTGCTTTCTCACTGGCCCTCAATTAGAAAGAGAAAAGTACATGCAGAAGTACACAAAAGTTAACACACAGCTTTCCATGTACATAAACTGAAAAAGCAATTCTGTGACTTGTCAGAACTGGGAGAATTCTGATAAACTTAGTGACTTAAAGAAGAGAAACAATGTTCTGTTTTCAAGAAGCACTACGAGTGGGAACTTCAAAAATTTTCCATCACATTGGCAAGGCAATCACACATTATAAACACCAGACACAGCAGACAAACCTGTTCTTCCTCATCTATCAGTCGTATTCTTTGAGAAGCAGAACCTCCTGTCAAGGACACATCTTCTGCAACTACAGTGAACAATGATAGAAAAACTTTTTCTACGTTCAAGCCGGTAAGCCACCTTCATCTACACAGGGGTTTATTAAGTTTTGAAGGGGACCAAAGGAGGTAGGAGGAGAAATTTGTTTTTTTTTTTTTTTTTTTAAGACCCCCGCGCCCCCCTTAACCCGAATTAACCTTTACCCAGCTGCCATTAATCTACACAACTTACCTTTGTTGGACACTCTGCGGTAATAAGTCAGCGCAGACTCACAGTTAGCAGCCACTCCTATTCCTGCCCAGTAACGATAGCCCTAATCAGACAGCGTAAAGAGAAAATAAGTTTGTCTTAGTTTTTTACACCAGAAAAAGATTTGACTGCAAGCAGTTGCTATTTTTCCTCCTTGGATTGATTGAGCAAGAGGTGAAAATGTGAGGAAAAACAGGACATCAGGTCTTCTACCCTGCCTCTGCTTTTCAAACAGCTATTTTTTTCTCCTCTATTTTCACTTTTTTACTTGATGGCCTAGAAGGGAAACTACATGTAGGAACTGCTCACAACTTGAAGATTGACACAAAATACATATTGATATATTTTTTTATTTTGAACAGTATTCAACAACAACAAGAACAACACCAAACACTTCTTACCAAAGCCATCTGTGCCTTGAAGTCCCCTCCTAGGGCAGCAAACATGTAATAAACCAGAGCTTTAGCCTGGCTGGAGTTAACACCAATACCAGTTGCATACAGGAATCCTAGTGTCTGCAATGAGTAAAGCCATTTAGTGTATAGCATTATTTGCGGAAAGAAATGACAATTGGAAAGAAATGATATTAATTGATTAATAGCTAATTACCTGCTGTCCCACTGAGGAACCCTTGCTAGCAAGTTCTGTCAACATTTCCACAGCTTTGGAAATGTTACGAGGCAGATGATCACCAAACTGTCCAAAAATAATAAATAAATAAATAAATAAATATATAAATAAGCACATGTATGCATAAAGGTTTGTTTATGTTAACTTTGCTGTGAGTAGGTCCCTGATTTCCATACTGGGAGGTGAGTCCAGCATGGGGAAAAGAAGATAATGATCACCAACCACTGTCAGGTTTGAATTTACAGTACGTATGTTTGTAAAGTGGCTGACACATTGCCAACAAAACATAAAATTGCCAACACACTACAAACATTCACATGTCCAAAACTCTGCACTCAAAAGAGGAAAAGGTCATCGCTAGAAACTTACCAAATATGATAAAGCAACAAGTTCTTGAGCTTTGGTAAAGTTATGGGTAAAAGCTGCATCTTCCAATAAACTGTATGCTCTGAAAACAGCAAATAAAACGTAAGCAGAGTACGACAAAGTCACGCTCAGTTAGCCAGGCTTGTTAAATAGTTTTTACTGCTGAGCTGGTAATGTTAAATTTCACTAGATTGTTAGGCAAACAGCTATTCAAAGGACAGATTTAACAAATTATTTGAGTATATGAGAGTTAAACTCTTGCTTCTGTTTGACCAACGAATCTTGACAGTGCACTGTGACTGACCCTCACTGAATAATCAAAATAACTTGAAGCTGCTCAATTTTTATGACGGCCAACAAGGGATTTTGCTCATTTGACAAGCACTGTCATAAATTATTAATTTAACTACGTCACAATGCGCGCGACATGTAATAAATACAACAACAATAAAGAAAGAAGACGTTACGTACGTTATTTGTCGTTACAAAAAAATGTGCCGGGACCAGGGGAAAGAAAAGAGGAAGAAGAAAAAAGAAATGGAGATCACCGAGGAGCAGGACACTGCACCCAAGACAAAAGAGGACGGAGACGGACAAGAAATGGAGGCGGGGGCAGCGAAGAGCCGAAAGAGGAGCACTACGGAGAGGAGGAACAAGACAAGCGGCGAGACGACAAGGAGGCGACGGGAACGGAGCCAGAAGAACCGCCCCCGCAAGGGAGACCGCCACAGGGGCGGGAGCGGAAGAGAACCGCCCACCCGGGGGCGACGGGAAGGCAGCCGAGAAGCAGCGGCAACCGGGAGCGGCGAGGGGCGCCACGGTGCCCCCACCCCACCCCAGGGCCGCCACAGGGAGGGGCGGGGGAGAGAGCCCCAGGAGAGGGACGGCGGGCCGAGCGGGGCAGCGCCGCCGGCGCGACGAGGCGGAAGGCAGCAGGGGCGGAGGGCCCAGCGGCGCCCCAGCCCGGAAGGAGCGGCGGCGGGGCGGGCGCCGGAGCGAGAAGGCGGGGACAGAGAAAGGAAAAAAATGGACTCTAAGTGAGTCATCGAGAAGAGAGAAGTGGTGTGACCCGTGGCTGTGGAATAGAGGAGAGAAAGTGGGAGAGGACGAAAAAAAGAAATGTAATGGAACAGGTAAGAAGTCTAGATGTGAAGCAGTAACAGGCTACGGAGCGGGAGGGGGGAGTCGCTGGAGTAGAGTAGCAGCATGGGAGAAGAAGGAAAAAAAAAGGACATTGCGGTGAGGTGAGAAGAAGAAAGAAAGTGGGGGGCGAGAGGGAAGAAGAGAGGCGAGTGAAGATCAGAGTTGCGGAGGGAAGGAGGGGAGAAGGGGAGAAGATCGAAGGACGAGAGGAGAGATGCGGGGCTGTTACAACGAAGATAGAGGGGGGGAAGAATAGTGGGGAAGGAGAAGGAGAGAGAAGGGAGAAAAATAGAATGAGAGGGGAGAAGAAAGATGGAGTGGGAGAAGAGCCAGAATTTAGTGGATCTCTAAGAGAGAAGAGGATAGACTAATGAGATGAGAGAGGCAGAAAAGGGAGAGGGAAGGAAGAAAAAAAAAAGTGAAAGAAGAAAAAAAAGGTGGCTACAAGAAAGATGAGAAGATGGAAGGAACAGATAAGAGAAAGGAGAAGAGAAAAAAGAGGAAAGAGCCTCGACTGCCGAGAAGGAGAAGAGAAAGGAAAAAGGGGAAGAAACCAAGAAAGATTGTGGGGGAGAGTGATAATATGTATTAACTAGAGGCGAAGTATTAAAAAAAAAAAAGTGTTGTTACAACATTAACAGTTGTAACAAGCACAAGGTCAATTCCACACATTATTTCAATAATAATTAATTAACAGAATTACAGCTATTTACACATTCAGAAACAACAACACTTAATACATACTTCTTGTAATTAGGCTTTGTTTGGTTCAGCAGAGCAGAGGCATCTTGGTAAAGTAATTGGCCAACTTCTTCTAAACAAGTTTACAAGACAAAATGATATTAATACTTTAATACCAATACAATGGAGCTTGGCCTTATGGCACCTTGTTAATTGCACTAAACCTGTTTAGTAACTTGGTAATAAAAGGCATACAAAAACCTACCCTTAAGATCTTGATTTTCTTTCTTGATTTCTTGATTTTGTTCTAGTAAAAGGAAGTGATCGAAATTACATGTTTTTTTTTTCATTATTTGCTCATAATACAGATGTACATGTGTGGCCATAAAATGCAATGATATTCATTAAACCATCAAGAAGTCAAATATGATGTTTTCTTTATTGTTTTCTTCTTAAAAACCTAGGTAATGAGCAACAATAACTATTATAATAGTGTACACCTTTTTTTAAATAAAATTTAATCTCCCTTTTGTTGATATGAAATGTACAGTAACAGTAGCACATTCACAATGCTGTTTTCTACATGAATGTATGTACATGAACCTTACAGGGTATGTAACAACATGACTTCATACATCCATTCAACATCATTACAAAAGCATGGTTACCCAGGCTGCCTCCATTATCTATTCCAAAGGGTTGCCGTTTTACTGAAATAGTAGATCAACTGACTGAAGGTTCAGTCAAACTGTTCATGTACATGTATAGCCTGAATAACAGAGGTCTCTCCTCACATACAGAATTCTTCCCCCCTCCTAGAGAGATGTTTAATATTCACCCTAATGATGTAGCTCTACAATGATCTGTGTGGTGTATCTGATTAGTTGTTGATCAAGTGCATGAAAATTCAAAATCAGGCAACAACTAGTCATTGAGAGACAACACAGAGATCTTTCCAGAGCTACCACTTACATGGCAGTATGTACCGGTACATCCCAAGAAGGAACTTTTTTAAGGTTGAATCTAAAAAGTCTTCAGGGAAGGATTAACACACAACAAAGGAGGTCTGTAACTTATGTAACATGTAACTTGGGTGACATGAACCACTTACCTTTAAGCTGCTTGATCTCTTCTTGTAACTCCTCTTGTTCTTTGACTTTACTATCATATTCTTCATCACCAAAATCTTCGGATTCATCTAAAGGCTTTTCTGTCATTTTCCATGACTCAATGCTATCAGCCTCTTGTTCATTATAATCTTTTCCACTGTCCAACTCATCCGAATCTTCTGTCCCTTCTAAAGGTTCATCATCGTCCAACTCTTCATCCATGTCTTCGTCGTATGGTTCATCATCATCGCCATAATCATCCTCGTCATCCCACTCATCCATTTCCTCATGTTCAACTGTTTTCTTTTTACCCCGACCTTTCTTTAACTTTGATTTCTTTTTACCACTTTGCGATGTTTTCTTTTTTTCTTTCACCTCTTCATTTTCTAAATGTTCAGTAGCTTCTGAACCAGTATCTAATTTGTCATCTTTAGTTATTTGACTGTCTTGATGAGCGGTGCCCTCTGTTTTCTTTTCCTGTTTATCAGTTTCATCACTCAACTTTTTCAAATCCAATTGTTCATCAGATTTAGAATTTTCTTCTTTAATGTGTTCATCGCTTGAATGTACATGTAAAAATTCTTGACTATCTACATCCTCAGTTTTCTGAGAAGAATCACTTTGAGGGGCATCATTAACATTTTCTCTGTCAGATGCTTCCTGTTTACTGGTAGTTTGAACATCCTCCTCTATATTTGTTTGATCGTCTTTATGACTGTCTTGTTTCGCAGCATGTTTTTCAGACTGTTGTTGAAGATTTTGAACCTCTTTTGCAAGCTCCTCAGTCCATGAGTTGAAATTATCAGTTTGTTCATTTAAAGTTTCTTGATCGGTTGGTTTATTATCTTGCACCGACTCTTTTATGTTAGCCTCCTGAAAGACAAGAGAGAGTTCAAAATTAATCTTATTTGTGCCTGTTTGCTGAAAATGAACAAAGAGAGAGACAACCCTAAGAGCCTGAATTAATTGCCAATTGGTAGGTAACATAGATCAAGTCGGACCAACATCTCCTTACAGATCTCCTCACCATACCCACCCCATGGAAGGTCACTGGTAATTCTGAGGGGTTGAGAGGTCTTGAAAGCCAATTTTTTTAAGAAAGTATGGAACTTAACTGGAATTTCCAGAGGGGTTGGGGGAGTCAAACAAAAAACCTTCTGTGGGATGGGTATGGACAATTTCTAGAACAACACATTTTTTCTGGGCTATAATATGTTTTTATTAATAGTGAGATCGTGCAGAGAAAGCAAACTGCATCATCAACATCGTAGTCATCATCATCATCATCATTATTACCATGGTATCCGGTCACCTCGCCACCAGGGAATCTCGCCATCCAACTACACACAAGCAATTGAGAGAGACAGGGGTCATAGTACAATGCTTTTGCAACTTTCGCATTTTTCTTCCAGCCTTTTCTAAGGTTTGCATGCTTATGAAATGCAGTGCACGCTAAAATTAAAAGCATTTTAATAAAATACAAAGTACAGGACAAAATAATTTTTGTTTACCTCATTTGGTGCGTTGGGTATGCTGTTCTCTGGATTGTTATTTACGACTTCCTCACCTTTAAAAACAAAATTATTATTCTTTTTTAATTTAGAGAGAAGCTTGCTCCATTTAGCTTCACAGAACTTAGAACATGTACGACAAAAAATATTAAAACAAAGTGCTTTTGATGTAAGCTTATACTCACCAAATCCTTTCTCTGTCAAAATTATAACAACGCTATAAAATGTCAGGGTCCTCCAAAAAACTCTTCTTGAAAAAATAAAGCGCATTGTACCCCCTTCTGTCAGCTGATAACAATAAATACAATCCTAACTACAGTATAAGTCAGCCAGGCATATTTTTATCCTGCAGACTTGGGGAAATTCTTGAAAAATACGTGTGTTTATGTCATTTCGTTCCTGCATACAAGAACAGTGAACCAAACGATGCCACGTAAGGACGCCATTGCGCATGTTCTTGAAACAGCGGTGTGAAATCACGTGATGTTCAGTGGTCATTCCCCTGGTAATCATATGACAGGTGAACATGGCGGAAAGCCGGTCCGATCCGAATTTTAGAACTTTTATTGTTTCACAAACTTCTACAAAGCTCTTAAAATGAAACGAGCGTTATGCCAGACGCTTTGGAAGCTTCTCCAGAGGCAGACATACACGTGTTTGTCATCGCGGTACGGGATATGGCTGTGCATTGGTGGTCTGTTGCTCACATTAATCTCAGCTTTCCAGTTTGGAGAAGTTGTTCTTGAATGGAGCATGCAAAAGTATGCTGTCAGGTTTAATGCCTATCATGATAACATTCTTGGCAATTCATATCAGAACAGGCTTTGTCTTCCGTTACCGATTGACATTGTTTACACATGGGTAAACGGAAGCGATCCAAAGTTGCTTGCAGACTTGGAGAAACTCAAACTGGAAATGGAACTTGAACAAAATAGAACCACATTGAAAGAAATAGCAAAGTTGAGAAGCGAAACAAACGCTACAGACGAAGAAATTGCTAGGATAATTTCGCAGAGAGCTTTGAACTCCAAGAAGGAAAAGAAAGCGAAAGGAGCAGTTGGGAAAGCGGACGAGAAATTAGAAGATTCTCGATGCCCGTTTGAAAATTGTGTTCCCGCTTTTAGTGTTATTGTAGAAAACGGTTTCCCAGGAGATTTACAGCTTTCTCAAGTACGTGGGATCGATTCATCGTTTGCTAAAGCTACTAGGTATTTTAATTTAACCACACCGGGTGCAACTAAAGAACACGTGAGTGTAATTCAATTTCCCGGCAAAAGTGAGACTAACGAAGCTCTGAAAGTTAAAATCAGATGGCAAGATAAGAGCTTTCGAAGCAAGGAAGGTTATTTTACGAGTGATGCAACTAGACCTACAGCAGTGAGAAGCGACACCGAAGTAATGATCATGAACTTAAAAGGGGCAAATGAAGTGGAAAAGGTCAAGAAAGAATTAAAAGACCAATTTGGAGATAAACTTGATAATGTGATTTTCCATGCTGATAAACTAATTGGTATAGCATACTTCTCAGATAAGACTTCAGCATCTTCTGCTCTTAAATCAAGTTTGTCTGTTAATGGAAAAACTCTAAAGTTAGCTCCAGCCCTGTTGATTTGGGCTTCATTCTTCGCAAGCCATAGCACAGATGACACAAAAGAAGACGCTGATATCTCTGCGAGCCGATTTGCAGACAATGAGGAGCTAAAATACTCTCTCCGTTCAGTTGAAAAACATGCACCATGGGTTAGAAACATTTTTATTGTTACAAATGGCCAAATACCATCTTGGCTTAATTTAGACAATCCTCGACTTCAAATAATTACACACGAAGACCTTTTTCTTAACAAAAGCCACCTTCCGACGTTTAGTTCTCCGGCTATAGAGTCACATCTTCATCGAATCCCTGGGTTGTCGCCAAAGTTTGTATACCTTAATGATGATGTCATGTTTGCTGATGATGTGTGGCCTGACGACTTCTATACCCATGCAAATGGACAGAAAATATATTTAACATGGCCAGTGCCGAACTGTAACGAGGGCTGTCCTTCCTCTTGGGTAAATGACAAGTATTGTGACAAAGCTTGCAATGTTTCAGAGTGCGACTGGGACGGCGGAGACTGTCTTGGTGTTAAGCGCAAGACACAGTTTAATTATCAAGGTTGGCAGAGTCAGCAGCACTCTAGTTTTCGCATTCATTATTGTTCCCCAGGTTGCGCAGATACCTGGGTAGGAGATCGTTACTGCGATGTAACTTGCAATGTTGCGCAGTGTGGCTTTGATGCAGGTGACTGCGGAGTTGCGCAGTTTGGTGAGTTGCATCATATAGACGTTGATGAAAAAACACAGACAGTTAATATCCCTCGAGGTATATCAGTGTTGTATTTCAACATTTCAAAAGTGTTTGGTGAAGGGAAGGTAACTTCTGGGGAGTATTCTGAAACCCAATGTGTGCGATCTGCTACAGTGGCCCAAAAATACAAAGTTTTTACTCTGACTCTACGAGCAAACTGTACTTCTGCAGGTGTTAACTTCAAGATTGAAGGATTTAGGGACAAGAATGAGACAAATAAAGCGGTCATCAAATTTAATGCGACAATAGATACAACACCAGCAAAAGAGATCAAGACAGTTCCTCTCACAACTCCAAAACCCATCAAGTCGACAACATCACAAGTGCCTGTTACACAATCAGTGAATGAACCAAAACTTCCACGGACTATTTACCCAATCAGAATTCAGAATGCCAACCAATCCTTTAATTACTGGGTAGTTGCTAATGAGTCTGTCCATCCTCCAACATGGCTACCCTTAACAAACCAAGAATATGATATACCTTGGATTTCAAATGACACAGTTTTACCAGAACACGTTCAAAATGCACTGGCAAATGTAGAGAAAAGTTACAAGGATGGTGACTTGACAGAAAAAGGCTATGCTAGAAAGAAGGCCAAGATTTTGCGTGACTTTCTTACGATAGTTGCAACTGAACCAGCTCGTATGCAAGTTGCCATGTTAACATCACCGTTACCTGAAACAGAAGTACAGGTTACAGTTCCCACAAAGTTGCAAAAACAGGTTAGTAGTGCAAATCATTAAGTGTATTAATTAGTTTCCAATGAACAGAACAAAGGAGATTCTCCTAAACAAATTTAAGTATCCTTGGCTAGTACAATAGTTACTGTGACATTCCAAGCAGCTGTGGTAAAAGCTCTTACTTTGGAGGTCTCCTCGCCCTACCCTTAATGCTAAATTTTTGAAGTGGCTAATAAATATGATGATATGATGATGATGATGGTGAAGATGGTGAAAATTTAAATGTAAGCCCCCAGGGGCTTATTTCTTATTTTAGACCTTCAGACGGGGGTGGAGGGGGGTTAAAAGTGATGGGGCTTATTTCAAATCATATATCAGCTAGGGATATAATAGAAAGCAAGTGGTTTTTTGTGTTGGTTTTTTTTTTTTCATGGAAAGAATGCTATCATGTACATTATGTAGCTACAGTGTTTTTTTCCTCTTTGTTTTGCAGGAAAAAGGGAATAAAAGAGAAGCAGATAAGACTTCTGAACATGTGGGAAATCACAAAGCAGAATCACATGTGAGCCAAAGGAAACTGTTGTCATTAGAGATGTCAGAAATAGCATCGGTATTTGACAAAATAGGCATGCAGGAAGATCAGAATCACAATGACAATGTAGAGCAGAAACCCTCAGAAGATGACCTCTTTTTAGCCGACTGGATTGCAAATACTAAACAAAAACAGTTGTCCTATGAAAATGACCAGGCCGAGAGTAACAGGCAATGGGAAGATCGCTATGGTCACTCTTCACCTCAAATAATGCAAAACACAGCAAGTTTTCTTCCTTGGGAAAGACGTCGAACTTTTGATCAGCTTCAAAAAATTTATGAGCAATGGAAACGTTCACAGGAGTTCACAAATTATCATTTACCTGGTAGAAAATTGATGGACACTTTCGCAGATTCATTGCTTCATGTTCATAGGATTTATAACCGCAAGTTTGGGTACATGGGAAGAAAAGTTCCTGCCCATATGCCGCATATGATTGATGTGAAGATTATGGAAGAGTTACAAGCCCTTTTACCAGAAGAATTTGACAAAACATCTTCACACAAGCTTCGAAGCTCAGACGACATGCAGTTTGCATTCTCTTACAACTACTTTGTGGTTGGACAGAAGAAATTTGCAAATGTTACAGAGTTCTTTACTGAACTGGATGCTGATCATTCAGGTTTGGATGAGTTTCTAGTAGGGGGGGGGGCAATATTTGATTGAAGTTTTACCAAAACTAATGAATTGCTATGTTAACAGTAGGGCTGGGAATCTTTTCCACGTCTCATCTCCTTTTAAATATAGCTGGTACTTTTAAAAACTAGCTGGTACTACATTGTATGTTACTTCAATGCGGGTCATAAGTGTTTGGACTCTTAGCACAATTCTAGGGAAATTGACCACTAGCCTCTCTTCCCCCAAACAAAAAATTTTTTTTTTTTGGGTGTTGAGAATTGACTGTCCCATACATCGATATTATGACTTATTATTCAACACATGCGCGCGCTGCCCATATATGGTCAAAATGTTAACGTTATCTGTCATCTGGCGTACATAACAGATATCCTGCGATATATGTAGGTTGCGAAGATTCGTCCGAAATCTTGTAAAGCGCTTTATAATTACAGTTTTTCTACCTGCAAAATGTGTTTCGTTGACAATTTGTTGAATAATAAAACAATTATCCTGCTCAATCTTGCGGAATATCGTCTGATTTTAGCCAACTCGGCCTACGGCCTCGTCGGCTAAGTATCAGGCGATATTCCGCGCGATTTCGCAGGATAATTGTTAAATATACGTTGAAATGCCAACATTGCTTGGGGAAAGGATGGTTAAAAGAAAATAATCAGCACTGAAAAACCATTCTAACTTTTACAAGGAATGTAGTACAAAAAATATTTTATTTTATTTTCAGGAATACTGTCAGACAGAGAGCTGCGCACCTTGGCAACACGGCTATACACATTGCCACTGGACTTAAATGACCTGAATTCTCTTGAGCAAACCCTGTTGAAGTGCGACAACAGAACCATGCCTGAAACGAATGCAACTGATCCTAGCCACCACCCAGTACTGCCGCAGGTTACATTAGAGTTCCTTCAGAGATGCGATCCTTTGTTAAAACTGTTGAATGATTCTTTCAAGGATGCTACAAAGTACAAGTACGAAACTCTTGGAGATGAAGATGTCGCATTTCACATGATTCGCGATAATGCATCGGCTGTACTGCAGCAGTTAGATGCTATCAGAGGAAAGAAGAAAAAGTTTGTCTGCTTGAATGATAACATCGACCACAGCAAGAAGGATGCAGAACTCATCAAAGCCCTGCTGGTGGATTTTTACGAGTCTTTATTCCCTATTCCTTCTCAGTTTGAACTGCCTCGCGAATACAGAAACAGATTTCTTTATGTGAGTGAACTGAACGAATTTATGAAAGAAAAAGAGATCATCAAATTTTGGACAAACATTTTCTTAGTGATTTTAGTTTTAGTTGCATTTTTTTCCATTTTTCCAGGTGTTTTGTTTTACTTAGCCCAACTATTGTGTCCTTTGAGAAGACTTTTTTCTTTATTTCAAAGGAACAGTTCCTCTCCTACTTCACGTCTTATGACTGTTTAGGATATATGAAATTTTTGCAAAATACACATGGGGCTCCCATTTTAAATTACAATCTTACTTATGTTGTTGTACATATATCTGTTGGACATGTGGACATAATTTGCAGTGCTGCACCCCATACTTGCCGACAGCTAATATTCAGCATACATGTATTTCAAAATGGTCATTGTACAAGCATGTGGAAGCCCCATGTGCAGTGAGAATAGCTTTTAAATATATTGTTATTTAATTATATGTAATTATATAGTAAAGGGTCCATCTCAGGCAGTTTGCATTGTAGCTGTTTATGTTGTTACATGTATCATTTAGGGAACTCTATCATTCATCAGACAACATGAAGGAGTAAGAAAAGCTAAAATGTTAACATAGCATCTGTAAATGTCACTTTTGCAAGGAACCATTTCCAGGTGTACCGAAAATGGCTGCCAATAGCTGCTCAGAAAATAAAGCATACATTTGTTGAGGAGGGTCCTTTAAGTAATTTTTCAAATAACATGTGAATTGCATGTTCTGGTTTCCCACCTTGTTCAGCATGCCAAGTTCAATAAATGTTTCCAGTATGTGAAAAATATACATGTTAAAACAGTACTACATGAAAGTGCTGTTGAATTGCTTTTATTTGAATGGGCATGCACTAGGTTTTCTGAATAAAGAGACATGAGTGGCACCTTAGAACTGGTATAAAAATTAATAGGTGAAAGTTCCAGTCGAAATCTTATTAAGTTGTGCTACTACATTTTTTAAAAATACATGGAACAAACTAAAATTTCTGCAGTTTGCTAGTGACAGCTTCTGTTGTTCTTGATCATTTTTTTTACAAAATAATTTTATTATAACAACATTTTTGTGTCAGATTTTGTGCTAGCAGAAGAAGGAATTAATCATCTGCAGTTTTGCTCAAAATTATTTATAGCAAGATCAATAACAAAATTTTAGTTTAGCCAAATGTTGGACAGGTGTAATTATTTATCCTGAATTTATTCAGACAAGAAAATTTTCTTGGTGCACCAAATATGATGAGCTTCCCTAACTTTATTGTTTACATACATTTTGCCTAATTTGCTCAATAAAGAAAATAAACCAATAAACAACTGAAAGAAAACCTTCTTGTATTTCATGCAGTCTTTCCTGGGTGAAAAATTCCATTCTGAGGATATTTGTGTTACTGTACATGTATGACTGATTGGTTTTTGTTCAAATTTGAATTTTTCTGCACCAGTAACAATCAATCAGAGTCACTTTACAGATCTACGTACAGCTATATCATCAGTGTGGACTTTTTCAAGTTGAATCTCGCACATCTCACATTGAGAAATTGCTATCTCTCTGCACGCATTGCCGTCCTATCATGGTCAATATTCTCTCTTTATGCATTGCGGGCCTACAAGGGTAGACCTTAGCAGCTCTCACATATATGGCTTGCTACCCTTTGAGTGAACAATGGAACAGACAACAGGAACAATACCCCCACCCCCAAAACCACTAAGGGTGGGGGGGAGCAATTTTTCTGGGCAATTTTTTTTTCACCTTCAGGTTGTGCAAGAATTTTTTTAAAGATTTTTCTTTTTTTTTTTATCTCATAGCTCCCCTTGCACTACATTTTTTCAGCCATTTTTTCTGTGCGGAAATCAATATATATTTTTTGGAAATTGCCCAACCCCCTAAAAAATCAATGGTCCATCCCTTATGAGAGCTGCTACACTACTATTCATGTTACTATATGTCTATATGGTCATGGAGCCAACTCATGCAGTTGTTTGTAGAGCTGTGCCATTAATGTAGAATTTTTCAGGTTGAATTGCATACATCTACCATTGTGGACTTATGATGCTATACTGCCACCCTGCTATACACCCTTGCTATACTGCTATACTGTTTTGGGACAGGGAGGGGGGCTAAAGTTCCTGCTTCCCGTACCTTTTACTCTTGGTTTCTACCCCCCTCCCTTAGTTGTTCCATCTTTTTAATTGTGCTCTTTCCGTCGCAACATTTTCCACGATGTTTCCCACAATGTTGGAAAATTTTTTCCCCAATCTCTCCCGGTTCCCTCCACCTTGGGAATCCCACTTCTCACCCTCTCTCCCCATGTCTCTCATAGAATTTTTGCCTTCCTGTCCCCCCCCCCCCCACCCACAACTGCTTTACTGATCACTGAAACAGAGCAGAAGAGAAACAACAAATACACAAACAGATGCAAATTTTATTGAAACTGTATTTTGTACATAACACCACTCATAAATGAACTACAGACAGACATTTACACGGGACCAGACCGGAACTGGACTGGACCCGATCGCCTTCTGTTTACATGGAACCATTTGGAACCGATCCAGGTGTTTACATGGGACTGTTCTGGAACTGGGCTGGAACGGATCCATAACTGGACCTGCAAAATAGCCAGTCCAGTTTTGGATCCGTTCTGGACCGGTTCCAGAACGGTCCCTTGTAAACAGAAGGCCTATCTGGTCCGAAAATCGGACCGGATCGGTTTGGAACCGGTCCCATGTAAACATAGCCTAAGACACTCTCCCACATTTTTATTCAACAGGCCTTGGTTGTTCGAAAGCTGGATAATGCTATTCATCGGATAAATCACTATCCAGCGGAGAAGTGTTAGCAACACATACTATGCTATCCACTGGATAGCAATTTATCTGGTGGATAGCGTTATCCAGCTTTTGAACAACCAGGGCCAGATTGTCACAACGCCCATATATGAATGGATGATGAATTAGTTTATTTATACATTTACAGTATGATTTGACTGCCTAACTACAATTTTTTTTAAGCTGACTACAATATTTAAATATTTGCTACATTGTAAAAGTAATACACAAGAAAAAAACTTTGACAACTAACTAGTACCCTAGATACATGTACAAAAAAAGTGAACTAAACTAGCATTGAAACAGAAATTCCAGGCTGGTACTAACATGTTTGACCTTTTAGAAAGGAATCCAAAGAAAATATTGGCTGGGTCTCATTAAATACAAATATATATTAACCATTTACCAATTATTACATTACAAGCTTGTAAGCAGTCTTATTGTTTTAGCATAACCCAGGTTCTGACCCATTACATAAAGTACCGGTAACATTATAATAAATATATGAAAAGAAATAATGGTCAATGTTGAAAAAAAGAATTTTTAAGTTCCCTTTACAGTCCACAAAATGTGAGATTTAATTTTACATGAAAACAAAAGAAAAATACTGGTATCCAGTGTTCGCTCTCATTTCTGAGGAAAATGGAAAACTAAATCTAAACTTTAATGTTTTATCTCCATTTGAAAAAAAAAACAATAGGAAGTTGAAAATCTAATTTGGAATTCCTAGAAATCAAAATTAAGTTTAGTTTTTTGTTTCCTCAGAAAAATGATTAGTGTTCTATACACAAGTTTCTTACACCCTTTTCCCATATTAATAATCATCATCTGGGGCTATGTTAGCATCTTCTCCAATTTCTGAATACTGTCGGACCAGATCATCCTCACTGTACATCCTGTGTTGAACTCCAGCACGCTTAAGATCCCCAGCAGTATCTTCACTTGTATCAGGTTGAATTGCAGACTTGCTTTCTACTGAGGTATCAGACACACCCTATGTACACCAATGAGAGGAAAACTAGCAGAGTCAATATATGCAATGTGTATATCAAAGCATTTATTTCTGATCAAAAATCAGATATGAACATTCTTTGGATCAATTAATGTCCCACGATAACGTACCGGCACTGATCTCACCTCATCCTGCAATGAATAAACATTGCTTAAAGTTAACACTATACTGAAATAGCAAAATAACTGTACAAAGGAGCACATATGAGTGATCAGCATTAAATTTCTTCTCACAATATCAATGCATCATCATGTGAAACAGTTGTGAGAATTAAGAAAGAGATCACCAAACAAAAATTGAAATTTCTCCTAGATAGGTTCTTTTTTACTGTGGGCATATACTAAAACCTGAAATGAAACGAAACGAAACCACTGAAACAGAATGAAATGGTTAGCATTCACTCCAGTTTGCTTGCGGTTAGCTTTCACTCAGGTTTGCTTTCAGTTAGTTTTTATTTAATGGTAAAGTTTCGTTTTGTTTCATTTTGGTGGTTTCATTGTTTCATCGTTTTGGGTTTATGTACATGCCCTCGATGTGCAGGTGAACAAGGGAATAAATATTGTATTTTGTGGACCCTTAATATGTTGTTTAGCTGTTAACGAAAGAGCACCCTTCCCAAGGGTTTACGCATCGCTAGTTGCTCCCAGGGGGACGACGAACAATAACGTCGATGTAGCTTATTAGAATTCTGCGAACCTTGCAAAAATCCATCATTCTCTGAAGAAGACCGCAGAAGGCGATCGAAAATTTAGAGTATCGTTTTATATTTTTAGATCTGTTTTAAACATTTTTATATTTTAAACATTTTTATATTTTAAAAATGTATTGTTGTATTGTTTCTATAAACATATGGACAGAAGCCCCAAGTAGTACAGTTTACCATAATACATCATGGTTTTTAAAACAAGCTTGCGAACGGAGTTCCGCCAGCCACTTGATCATATGTCGCTGGTTACTCTGGTCATAGCAATCAGCTTGCGACAAACAAGACACCTACTTCAACACATTTTGAGATCCCTGAATACATGTAACTTTATAGAGACCAGTATATGTAAAATTTGTGCGTTGACAAAGGGAAATTAGGCATTCTGGTATAAATATTTTTGTCAATAATTTTATTGGGGTCAGATTTTTGCTACGTTTCATTCCATCCCTTAGTGTCCCTGTTAGAGAGGTTTGATTACTGCTTGTTTGTTGACTACTTACATTGTTGCTGTCTGAAGATAGAGCTTTATCAAATTCTATTTTCAATTTGTTTATCTCTGCTTGCATATCCTCATTTGCTTTGTTGATTTCCTCTACTTTCTGGAGAGAGAGGAAAAGATTTACTATGAAGATTGGAAATAAACTACAAAGAAATTAATTTTAGAGCGAAGTGTAACCACTACACAACCAAACTGACTGTTCTGCAGAAATTCAGTTGAGTCTTCACAGCTATCCAGCATAACATATATGTTGTGCCGTTTGCAATCACCTTGGTAAATGACAAAAATTCTGAGCTGCTCCTCAGGGCTTCAAAAAATTGAATTGTGCAGTTCCAGAAAATATCCATTCCCACCCCATGGAAGGTCATTGGAAATTCGGGGGGGGGGGGGGTCCTCAAAAGCCAAAACTTTTAAAAGAAAGGAAGTGGCTTAACTGGAATTTCCAGAGGGAGGGTATGGAAATTTTCTGGAACAACACATTCCATCTGCCATTCAGACAAGCAACTCTCAAACTTTGTTTACCCAGGGCAGTCTTCACTTTTGAAATATGATAACGATAATTATTTTAATTTGTACAACATAAAACTTACTCTTTTAAAGCCTTCAAAACCTGTTTCTTCAGGCCCATCCTCCTCTGTTTGACCAGCCAGTGACATACCACCTTCACCTCCATCCATCATTCGATCATCGTGCAAATCATCTTCTTCTCGTTCGTCTTCTTCAAAATCCTCATTCTGGTCATCCTCCTCCTCATCCTCAGTGTCCTCCTGAACACGATCCTCAGGTGATTGACCAGGAATATGGACTACTTCTTCCCTTGGATCTCTTTCTTGCTCATCATTGTCTTCCCTCTCTTCCTCGCCATAAGGGTCTTCTTCTTCTTCTTCATCATCTTCCATTTCTCTTTCATCCTCAGTTGTGCCAGCTTCATCCCTGTCTTCCTCCCGCTCACTGGCATCTGAAACAACATCTATTTAAAAGTGATTAGATACAGAAAACACTTATGTTTAAAAGAACATTGAAAAACATGCCACCAAATCACCTAACAGTGACGTTAGTACATTGAACCTAGTTCATAGTGGGGGTACCCTAGCAAAAGTGGATAACCTGCGATGGATTAGCATTTCTCCACTGTCCACGAATGGGATATCATCAGGTCTTTGATTATTGTCTGAAGTTGTTATTCCATTATATTTGATTTTAAATAATCAGCATGAATTTCAAAAGTGTGTGGTATACTGGCATTCAATCATAGGCTTGGGCCATGGTTGTACGAAAGATGGATAACTCTATCCATTGGATAAATCATTTTATTACATATATAGCGACAATTTTGGGCAATAAACCTTGCAAATAGATTTCTATATTTGATATTTTTCACATGTGAGAAAAGTGATACGTCCAATCAGCTTCGCGTATAGCTTTCTTCACATGTGAAAAATATAACTAATCAGCATCTAGAGTGGAACGACCCAACCAATCAGAGCGCCCGAACTCAAATGGTTTCCAACAAGGTTGAACAGCGAGCGGCAAGTTTACTCCCGACGGCAGTTTATGCTTGGAAAACACGGCTGCACGATTTGTTCCTTAATAAATAAAACCTTGGTCTTTGGAGAACTTTATGGAAAGGCAAGCAAACAGGAACTCGCTAAGCAAAACCGAAAGGATACAGTAATGAGATGATAACGAAAAAAACCATTCTTCAAAGGCGGAGCAAAGACAAGCGAAGTGTCGATAAATGGATGCGAAGCCGGCGGACAAGAATTCCTTTCAAACTTGCAACGCATCCGCAGACTTTCTAAGAAATATTCAAGCTCACTTGGGAACACCATGGTAAAGTAGATTGTATTTCTGAATGTGGATTTTCGTCGCAATTATTGCTTAATTAGCCGACTCCTTGTGTTGTTACAATTTTGTTCAGAATTCGCCTGCGTGTTGAGTTGATTTGCTTGTAGCGACGCTTACTCAATGCGATACCAAAAGTTTTGCTTTTAAAAAGTAACGCAATGTGTTTAATTGAATAAAGTTTACTCAGGAGATTTTGTTGCCACTAATTTTTAGAATTTGGTTAAAAGTGATTTCGCTTTTCCTCCCTCTACGGTCAAACTGTAATATGACCTAATATGTCAAAGGTTTATGAATTAACTTACGAGAAAAATTGCATTAAGTTTAGAATGGTTGAATTCTCGTTATATACATATATATATATAATAAACAAAT
The DNA here is from genome assembly GCF_052425735.1 of Oculina patagonica. NCBI lineage: Eukaryota > Metazoa > Cnidaria > Anthozoa > Scleractinia > Oculinidae > Oculina > Oculina patagonica. Next base: position 36,590,623 of record NC_135770.1, read on the forward strand.
TACAGCATAGAAAGTGCTTTGTACGGATTTTTATACACTCGTTACAAAACTTTGGAAAACTCACTCGTCCGCTTCGCTCACTCGTTCGTTTTTCCAAAGTTTTGCAACTCGTGAATAAAAATCCGTACGTCACACTTTCTATGAAGTAATCTATATATCCAGTACATAGCACAGTTTGTTTTGTCAGCAATTATCCACTGGATAGTGATTTATAAGGTGGATAGCATTATTTGCTGATTTCTTTTTGCCCTATGCCTCACTGGGATGCCTTTTTGCAGGCTACCACCCTTTGAACAACTGGGGCTAGATGACCTATCATTTTTGGGATAGAATCGCAAAGGACGTTGCATTGTTTTGAAAACCTTAGCATTGTCTTGGTGTGGAATGCACACAGAATGCACCTATAGATATGTTTGAAAGAGGGAAATATATTCAAGGTATAAAAAATTATAGTGTTTGGGGGATTTATTTTATTTTTGCTTTTGCTTTTTTGCACGTCCTCAAAATTTCATTTTCCATCAGTTACTCCTCTGGGGGTAATAAAGGAAAATCTACATTTATACATAAATCTGTGACCTCTTCCCAATTAAAACTGGTAGAAGACTTTCGCTGACAATAAAATGAAAAAGAATCGATTCCCTCGTCTCCTTTTCACGTTTCGTTTCATCCTGAAGTTGGTTACGTGGAAATCTTTGCATATTTTTGCAAATATTTGTCCATAGCTTCTGGAGAACTATCGTGCGCCAGACAACGATACAAACTTTCTCGCAACTCGTGTTTCTAAATTCTTCTAAGATAATTCGCTTACCTTCTATATATCTTCCAGAGGATATAGATGACCCAAACACTAAGAGCAGAAACAACACGAACGCTTTCATTCCCCGCATTTTTGCTCCAATCCAGTTTATTAGCTCCCCTCAGTTGGAAGATAAAACAACAAACAAGGAGGACTGTTGTACTGCAAGGGACTGCAAGGCACGATGGGGAGGAAATTCTTAGCAGCCGAGCCTGGAGCGCGGGCGAAAGCGCCCTGGGAAGATCTCGCAATGACAAACGGGGGGAGAGAACTACGTACCGTATTTATTCGATTAAGCGCCCTGGGCGCTTATTAAATTTTCACCATTTCAGCAAATAGTAACTTTATTTTGTAACAAAACAATAAATAATACCAAAACGTGAAGATGTACCAAAGCAGAATTTTAACTTTTCATTTAAAGTTTCTGTAAAATACTAAGAAAACACGGTCTTCGGGGAAGTCTCTAAGTAGTACTTAGTCAATTTCAATACTCCTCTTGCGCACTTCGCTTTTTTGTGGGGTGGGGTGGGTGCTTATTCGAGGCTGCGCGCTTATTGACTTTTCTTGCTTTTCCTAACTTCAGGGTGGGCGCTTAATCGAATAATACCTGCGTCGCAGACGAACTCAACCGCATTTTACAGGCAGCTGAGTTTGTCTGCGATGCAGGTTAGGAGAGAACGAGCTTGCCTCTTTTTTTTTCTTTTTCCCCCTCCGCCTCTCTCCGCTCACCGATTTTTTTCGCCCTACACTTGGGACCCTCTTCACAGGCTAAGAATTAAGAAATGTCAATCAACCTCATACTGAAGCTTGCTTTATACCATTCAGCCAAAAATCCGAAAATTTTGGTTGGAAATGAAACCCAAGTTGTCCGGAATTTCTTTTAAAAAAATTCTGTATTATTAATCTCGTTCCCACCCGCGAGATCTGGGAACAAGATTACTGTAGTATAGCACCTCTAGCTCTTCGTCCTACACACAGAGCTTAAGAGAAGACTAAATGAATTTGATGCTGAAAGATAAAATAAGTCAAGGAAACAGTCAATGTGGCTTTTTGGTAAATACGTCCAGATGTGCCCGGTGCGCAGGAGGTCTAAGCTTAAGTGCGCACAAGGGCGGAAGAAGTTAAAAGGAACCTATTGCGGGCTCAGTCGGCAGGAATCCAGCACTTTCTTTTTTCTACAAGTCTTCATTTTTTTTTTTAGAATTTTCAAATCACTTTAAAATCGCATTCATTCCATAATTTCAACTACCTTAATTGGACTGTCTAGCTTATTTTCACCCGCTCCTTCCATTTCAAGCATTTCTAGTAGTTCCTGCATATCATTTGGATGGAGGGCCAGCCAATTTAACAGCCCACTAAAGCTTGAGTCAAAGAAAGAAGAAGCGATTGGAAACTGATCTACATATAATTTGTTTTGCTTACGCTGAGCTGGATGTAACGTTGTTGTTTGTTTAGTTGATCTTTGCAAAAACTATGTGATCTTCGATCGGAAATGGTCTAGAGTATAGATATAAAATTATAGCAAGTGTTTTATTCACCTTATTTGAAGTATTTTAAGGAATACGATGGATAATTATTTTCTCACGACCTGGTCAACCTGAATAAGTAATTTTATCCTGTTGAAAGATGACGGAACAGAGAAGAAAAAACCTTATTCGATATTTTTATGACCAAACGTTATTTTTTGTTATCAAACCAACTTAATGGTACACGCTAGCCAAAACTAGACATGCAATTACGTACGTGTAGAGGATTACATTTCAAAGTTTAGAATTTTAATTATTTTTCCTTTGTCTAATTACAATCCTTTGCAATACTTTATATGGCGTTTTATTCGTAATTATTCGGTTCATCTGTTGATAAAAATGCGTTTTGTTGGCGAAGGCATAAACCGTGGGGATAGCTCTGTGTGAAATTAAGACATATGAGGTGTATGCACCTAAAATTTATAATTTGCAAGTTTTTTCCTCTTTTTCTTCTCGTAATATAAACGGAATTTCGTGACGATAACAGGACTCGGTAATGCGATCACCAAAACACCTGCTAAAGTGCAAAGTGCACCTAAAAACTTTCCCATTATGGTGACAGGGACCATGTCTCCATAACCGACATTTGTTAGCGAGACTATAACGAACCAAGCTGACGCAGGAATACTCGAAAACGAATCACTCTGCGCTTCGTGCTCAACGTAAAAAGTCCACCCGGAAAAGATTGCGGTAGTTATTACAATAAAAAACAGAATCATGAAGAGTTCTCGCCACGTTGAACGCACAGTTTTCGCAAGAACTTTGAGCTCATCAAGGTGTCTTGCTAGTTTGAACAGTCTAGAGACTCTTAGCAATCTAAACCCGTTGACGATCTCATTAGCGTTATAGTCGCCCAGGGCGAGTTCGATATAATACGGTACAATAGCGGCCAGGTCAATTAAGTTCAGGATGTCGAGCATGAATTTGAGCTTGTTCGGACACGACAGTAGTCGCAGGAGGAATTCTAAAGTGAACCAAGAGATACAAATTGATTCCAGCAGATTGTTATAGAGTGTAATTTCGTCGTTTCCGTGTTGCGTGGCTTCGGAGTCTGCGGCTGTTTTATCGTGATCTATTGTCTCAGAACACAGGACGTAGATTGAAATCGCGATAAAAGTGAAGGAAAAAGACGCAACAACTTTGCCAACTTTTGAGTACTTAGGATATTCGAACCACAGCCATATTTTACCTAAAACCACATTTGTAGGAAGTACAACTGCCTCTTCGTCATCATCTTCTACGGCGCCTTCATCTCGCATGAATTCGTTAAGCGTTTCTTCCTCGATTTCAAAAAATTTGAGCTCATCGCAGAATTCTTGCAATCTGATGTTGTTCGGTCGCGTGAGGAGACCGTTCGACTGATAATAAAAAAGAATCGAGTCAAACGCATTTCGATTGCGATTAAAAAAATATTCTTGTCGCTCTTGATCGTAGTATTTCTTCCTTTTGGCGGGACTTCCCAGGAGAGTGTTTGGAAACCGCGCTAACGTCGAATACAGAGTTTCATACATTTTCCCACTGATGTTTATTTTTACGCGGGCGTTCAGGAGTCTTTTCTCGGCTTCCGGTCGAGTTCTTCTCAGAGAGCTGAGCCCAACTTCGGGACAGCTCGCGCGGCGGTTATAGTTTTTAGTGAATAACTTGGGTCCTAACCTCACTTCATTCGTAGCTCGCAGGGCAGATTTCATATCTCTAGAGTCCGTTGAAGCGGCAAGCTTGTTTATATATGATAGCATGTCAAAAGCACTCAGTTATCTAAAGCCACATCTCAATTCTTGTTCATTTACACCAAAAAAGCGCTGTTGAGTCGTGAGAATCCACTATACATGACGCCGTCTGGGATGAAGTCTTTTAAACGCGCTCCGCCTCCTACTGTGATCAAGACTTCAGTTAAGAGATATCAATACTGATCAGCTCTCATTATTATTTCAATTCTCTACCACATTTCTTCAATGCTTGTGAATTATTTATGCTGTTGTTTGTATTTAGCATTTTTAAAATCAAAAACAAAGTCGCCTACGTTGTTCTTGATTAATATGTCACAAGGAAAATAACGCTAAAACGATATGCAGACGAGTTTAAGTTGAAAAAAATATTACGCAAAATGACCGATTAATTGTTGCAGTTTTGTGGAAACAGTTGTTACTCTGTGCAGCGATTAGAAACAATAATCTCTTGGTGCAAAGAGATATTAGCGCGTTTTGTTGTTATGACGCTGTAATAAGAAGAAACAATAAAAGAAACGCGATCAAAACAAAAGAGGTGTTGAATACAGAATTTTTAACAAGCTCTTAAATTTATGAGAAGCATGTTCTTCGTTAGAGGCAAGACAAATATTCTTTTTTAATTAGTGTCGCGGTGTACTTATTACACTTCAAGAAAAAACCATATCGCTCTGTTTCCATCATAGATACAAGCTGCAAACTTTCCTATAAATAGCGAAAAAAGGAAATAAGGATTAAACTTTGGGTAGTGAAATATTAAAACTTGATTACATACTCTTTTGAATATTTACATTTTGCCTTGAAGATGACACGAACATAATGCGAAATAGCCTTAAAAATTTGCAAAAATATATAAAGAAAACTGAACAAAAATTTAGCAATTCTAAATAGTGGTTTGGGTATAACGTTTTACATTATTGCAATTTATGAAACAGGTGCAAAGCCGATGTCGGAAAAAAAATATGCAAACGAGAATGTAGTATTTTCTCGGGCATTCAGTTTTATACTTTTTTAAGACTGTGTGAAGTCAATTGCGCTAGATTGCGCGGACCGACTTTAAGTTTATCTTCGTTTTTTCCTTGTGCCCTATGTCCTAGTTTTCAAGATTATTTTTTAAATATTAACGCCACATAAGAAGCTATTAAACGTGTCATAAAACTCGAGCTCGGGTAAACAGATGTTTTAAAACGTCAGTGTAGATGTTTTTTATGCTAAATTGTCACAAACTCTAGGTTTGTTTGAGGAGCCATTGTCGGAAAAAAACCATGGCGACCTACTAGTTAATGTTTGCTCTAACATAAGCCCGATCGCGAGAAAACCTAGAAAAATGTTAATGTTTTTCTACATTGCAACTTAATGAAGACTAAATGCATATCATTTCGCAGGTCATGGGACCAAACAGCTAGATTGTTGTAATTTTGGCGCTTATTAACCGCATGTTCTGATGAGATAGCATTCTCTCGTGTCCAGATCTCCTCCTGTTACCGCGCCTGTGCAGCTGAACTAATCGAAACTAACTGGAACTGGTGCGGCTTCGAGACTTTGCTCGTTAAGGTTGTTGGACGCAGCGTTAAAGTAGGACCCTATAGCTAAGTATACCGCCGACCACACGGTCAACTGACGGAAACAAACTTATATATACTTAATTTGCACGAGAAAAACAAATTGCAAAATTCATTGGCGTGAATGCATAATTTGGCAATTTCACGTTGTATCAACATGTGTAACGTACGTGCAAAACTCGTCAAGGACATTTTCAGTGACGCCAACATGATTGAGGTTTGCCATAAGCCCATAACCTCTTGCTCACAGTGACATTGGGCGAAGCCTGAAGACAACGCCTCGAAGGCAACATGTATAAGATAACGGCATTAAGACCTTTTCTTAAAGGAAACTGACATGACGACATTTTAATGCACAGATTTTTTGAAAACTCCTTTCCTAACGGCATCTTTCTTCGACCTTCGCTCTTCGATTAAAAAAAACACAGGCTTAGCTGGGGTATGCTGAGTTTTGAACTGCAACTTGCTATGAACTCTGGTTCGGCTCAGAGAAAGTGTGAGTTCACTGACCAGAAACTAGGTTAAAATAATAAAATACGTTTATTTACAGTTGTAACAATTTTAAAACTCTAAACTTTACAATGACATAAGTCCATTGCTTCCATGGTACAAGCTCTTTAAGATCTATAAAATAGGTATATAAATACTTTTTGAACTGAAATGACAAACGTTGATAAAACTGTGAACTTTATGATTATTTTACAAGTAGTTAGGGATTAAAGTTAGGGTTTAAGTACCATCCGTGATAGGTGGTCACACACACAGAGTACATAGAGGGGCCTGAAGGGGTAAAATGGGAACTGGGATTTGGGCAAATTTACACTGAGAAAATGGGATTTGGGTCACTGGGACTGGGAATCACAAACAAAAAACAATGGAACTGGGACTGGGATTTGCAATTATTTGGGAAAACAATAGGCTGGGAAAGAGGATTTGGGCAAAATTTGGGCTGGGAAATGGGATTTATAGCCCCCCACCCCCCCCCCCGCGCGCCTTCAGGACCCTCCACATACATACATACGAAAAAAATATCTTTGTACGTTCTACTTTCAATCTAACTAGAGAATGAACGTATTCCAATCTTGGACTTGTCGTAAAATGCTAGAGGGAAAAACCGTGAACCAGCACAAGTTTATCATTGTCTCAGTCAACGTATTTAATTCGCAGCTGGCACAAAAAGATCTTTTATCTCTCAAAAGCTAGCGACATTTGAACAGTTTTCTACGCACAGTAGTGGTGATTACTGCTGTTGTACGCTATCTGTGAGGCTTACGGATTCACATTACCTAGATATTTCTTCAGTAAAATGAGTCAATGAAGCTCTAAACTGGCGCGTTCGCCATCTCGTAAAATTCCCCTTCGTTTTCGTCTTCATCCTCCTTTATAGATTCCATGATCAAAATCACCAGTCTGTAAATAAGCAAAGCTAGCGCCATAGCGTTCTTACCGGTGAAGAAAATATGCAAAATGGCTTTGACATCGTACGCGATGATTAAAACCAACCGCACGATTAAAAACGGCCCGTCCTGCATCAGCATTAAAGTCAGTATTGAATACAAGTCGCCGTGGAGTTTAAGCTTCTGTTTTTGTTTGATGTGATTTTCAAGGATTTGCTCCTCCCGTCGCACTTCTCTTTGCACCTGTACGACTTCCAACGCTGTGTCGTGAATGGAAAATCTTGCTTGTCGTCCACGGTCTTTGTATGCTTTGAGCTGTTTCATTTGATTCACAGCAGCGCGCAAATCTGTGTTCTTTTCTATTTTGGCCAGCTCGTCTTTTTGCTTCTGTTTTATTAGTTTTTTTATGTACTTTGGTAACTTCGTCTGACCGCCACTTGATTTTGTTTTGTTTTCATCGGGAGCTGGCGCCTGCAAAAAAAGCAGAAACGATTAAAACAGCCACTTACATAGCCAACTAAAATAAAGGCGAGATGAACATTAACGTGCATCTCTCTCCTAGCGCTCAATTCTTTCCCGCTTGAAACACGTCACAGATTCACCCGAAAAATTCCATACTGGTGACGTAGCTCTACAGAGACCGATCTAGTATCTGATTGGCTGTTTCTGTTTATCGGGCGGCGCTTATTTAAAATTTGGACCCACATAGAATCTAATATTTTGCAGTAATTGCGTCTTTTGATTGTCATTATTCGTCTCTTGCTGAAAAGAGAACTGGTGCTAGCTGTCCTGGCAAAGTTCGCGGCCTTGACAACATTTACAGAATTTCGTATTGTAAAAATGTTGGATAGAAGACTCATGGGCGAGCGATAAAACAATCACTTTAAACTACAAAACATCGCTTTTGATGGAAAGAAATGTCCAAGTTTTTTAGAGTTGCTTTGTAGTGCTGTTTTTAGTTAAACGGAATTTCTCAAATATGCAACGCATCGGGACTGCGGCGCTTAATAATTTTTTTTCCCAGATGCGGTGCTTATTCGAGGGCGGCGCTTATTCGGGCACGGCGCTTATTCGAGTAAATACGGTACGTCATCAGTATGAAATGTATTGGATAAAATTTAAGCGCGCGAGAGAATGACTCATCATTCAGGCAGATTTCACTGCATGGCTTTGTAACGTACCGTCGGCGGCAGTTCTTTGGTGTCCGGGACAGTTTCTGCCGTGGCAGTAAATACGAGAGTAAACTGCAAGAACGACCAAGTGTATGTAGCGAGGACTGCTAAAGCCACTCCCTCTGTGCACCACAATGCCGGTTCTTGATCGAACACTTCAAACAGCTCTGAAATCAAATTAAAAGAAAATTAGTGTCGTAAGTATCCCTCTGGAAATATGTCATCTCCCACGAAAATAGTCCCCTAAAAAAATCTAGTATCACAATGCCGTACCGCGACAATAAGCCCAAGGAAAACTATGAAAAGTTTTACCGTAATTTTATAAACATCAAACACCTGAAGAAGGCAAGTTTGGTCAACAGGAATATTGTGAAGTTTAGTTCAAGAGACGTTGTTTGATCAGCCAAACAGGGTAGTCTTTGGCTCTTTTTTTAGTCCAACAAAAATAATTTCCATTTTACGGTAGTAACATAGAAGAAGAATTGACGATATAAGGGGTGTTCACTCAATCTTTCCCCCATGTTCACTAGCGCGGCGCAAGAAAAATCAAGGATTAGCGCGGCGCAAGAAAAATCACGGGCGAAGCCCGAGCCCAAAGAATGTCGCGTCTACGTAGGTGGCTAGGCATGGTGTGATTAAATAGGTAGTGGCTTGAACTGATCATACCGTTATAATATCGAGATACGCCAAGACTTAACAGTCAAGTTCTAAGAAAGACACTCTCTGGCTTTGTGTTTATATGGCTGTGACGCCTATGTTTCTGCTTATAGCTTACCCATGATATCAGCGGCATTCGCCACGTAAACTAAAAGGAGGGAGGATAGCTGGTCACGTGTTAGTTCTCCTCTAGGAAGCAGCCATCGACCAACAATGATCAACAAGATAAGTCCAAGCTTGGACCACTTCTGAGCCAGCTGTCCAGAATCTGTTCTGATTTGTATCTAGTGAAGGAGATGAAATGTAGTGCAACGTTAAATTGTTTACAGAGAACTGCTAGTCGGGCACCGGAGGCATTTTTTACGCGTGGTTTCTGTTCTTGTCACGCCGCTGCGCGACAAAACCCCTAAAGTTTCTTAGGGCGGCTCCACTGCTGAGGCCTGGTTCACACTTGTTTGATAAGCACAAGCACAAGAAAACGCTAATGTGCACCGAGATAAAATAAGAAAAAACATAAGCACAAGAAAAAGAAACATGTTCCTTTTCCTTGTGCTTGCGCTTACGCTTATTTCACTTGTGTTATACTTATTTCACAAGTGGGAAACAGCGTGAAAAAGGACAAGCACAAGATTTGGCTGTCGACTCCTATCATGCAATGTTCATCAGAATTTCTAAAGCACTGCGCTAATGCGTAATGCCTAAAGTTCTCTTGGGGGGGGGACTCCACCCCTGAAGCCTACCGTAGTTCAGACTTGTGAGATAAGCACAAGCATAAGGATAAGAAAGCGCTAGTGTGCACCAAGATGAAAAAAGCGCAAGGGTCGACAAGCATAAGCTTGCATAAGCGTGAACTTCTTGTCCTTGCACTTACGCTTTTTTCACTTGTGTTTTGCTTATTTCACAAGTGGGAACCGGCGTGAAATAAGGACAAGCACAAGCACAAGATTTGGCTGTCGACTGCTATCATGCAATGACTATGTTCCCCGGGGGGGTGCACTCCCCTATATGGCCTATACGGGGACGTGCCGCTGGATAGGGTATGGTTTTTGACTCCTCCGGTCCTGAACAGGGTATATAATTTCAAGCTCCTCTGTCCTAAACAGGGCCTGAAGCTGTCCTAGACAGGGTATGGCTGCAAGACTGTCGTCCTTGTATTTACATTGTTTTCGCTTTCGCTTCAATAAAAAGCATTATTTTATTCGGTGGGATAGGTGTTTTTGCATTTCAATGCTTCAAACATCGCGTATGGGACGTAATCACAATAAAGCGTAAATGATTGTTGATGTTGTCCTTTGTCCTAAATAGGGTCTTAGAATAGGGGGTGTTGTCCTACACAGGGTAGGCATTTTAAGTTTTTATTGTCCTAAACAGGGTCAGGGTTTCAAACCTCCAGCGGCACCCCTATACCTAAACTTAGGTCAAGTACCCCCCCCCCCCCGGGCTATGTTCATCAGAATATCTCTAAGGCACTGCGCTGATACGTATGTCGTCTTGTACTTGTGGTTATGACAAGTGTGAACATTCTTGTGGCGGTTATGCCTGCGCTCAACTCACAAGTTGCTCGCAGGCTAGGAAGGATTCCAATAAAAATTGAGATGTTTTACTATAGACTGAAGCTACAGAAAAACAACACTGAATCAAGAAATAATAAGGTAATAGGTCAGAAAGCCGATGTTACATACCACTCCTCCGCCGACGGCAAAATCATTCTTTGCAGCATTTACTTCGCATACGTCTGTTCCTGAGGCGACCTTCTCATTCAAGATAGATAACTCAGCCACCCAAATAGCCGGCAATACAGTTAACATGTACAACAGACTGCCAGGCCAGATACTAGAATAGGACACAAGCGAATGAAAAATTATTAGTACAAAGTAGCACACCACAGTCCAAAGAGGGGCGGTAAGGGGGGGTCATGCGCACAGTTCACGACTATTAAAAATGGTAAATCACGTTTCACGGTAAATAACATCATAGACGAGGAAGTCTTGTGCACTTAAGCCTCCATATTGAGTGTTTTTAGTCCTGCAAAGGCGATTTTGCAAAAATGACTGACTAACCAGTTCTTAAATATTTAGCCGTCACGCAAATTGTGTCCAAAAGGAATCTTCCTTGCACGGCAGGTCGGTTTTCACGGAAAAAGTGCAGAATTCTAGTCAAGTTTTAAGATAACAAAACATTATTTTTTGCTTTCACGTGTCACAACAAGCATGTCATTCACAGTTCACGGACAATATTATCTTATAATCACAGATCACGGAGAATAAAAACGTACAATCACGTTTCACGAGAAACCCCCTTACGGCCCCTCTCCAAAGGCAGACATCCTTATTTCGAGGAAAACTAAAACGCAACTTGGCGCTGCGACGGCGCGAGCTGGACTATTTGAGCGAAGATTTTACCTTTGTAGCCATGCAGTCACGTGAAAGATCAAACCTGTAGCTAATGAGACATTTCGCGTCCGTGGCACTGGTTACAATTTGTTTGTTTCTAGTTTTTAATTGGCTTAGATTTTTACTACGCTAAAAAACTGATAAGGGTTCTGAATGTTTAGGTTTACATTTGTCAAAACGCCAGTCAGTTATGAAAGCTGAAAAGTGTCTCACAGCGTAATGAAAACTCATTAAAACTGTTCCTAAAATTGTCGAAACAGCGCTCTAAAAATCACAAAAATGTGATCAGCGAACATTGAGAAATGTTCATTAGTTAAGTTCAGATATTGACGCTGTGTTCTTGTCATTAATATTTGTGTCACTCGTTTCTTTCAATATTATTAAGAGGACTTCACGTAACGATATGTTTATTTTCTGTAATGACCAAGGTATTACCAATTCAAATAGTTTCGTTTCGAAAAAATTGAAGAACTACCAATTCGATGCAGTCCAACAGTGTGAAATAGCGAGAAACGATTCAGAATTGTGTTGCATTCAAGCCAGAAAAATAGAAGACATAGAAAGCGATTTGAACAAATGAAAGCAGTTAATCTCAGTCACAAAACAAGTTATTGCACAAATAGTTCTTGTTAATCATAACTGTCTTCTCGATTCAGTCTGTGCATTTGCGAATCCGTATGACCGGCACACATTCAGCTTTCAGTGGGGCGAACGTTTCAAAGCGTTAAATTTAGTTTTACTTTTGAAGTTTTGACTTGCCGTGATTCACGCTCACTTTACAAATTGCTGCAAATAGCGTCTCGATAGCCAATTCAAAAACATTTCTGAATCACTTGCAACAATGCAACAACGCACTTAATTTCAATATAAATGAACGTCCCATAAGATAGGAAAGAGAATCCTGGTGTTTTGATTGACTGCTAATTATTGCCTAACACTCAATTTGCCGCTTTCACAACCACGGTGTAATAATGCGTTATAGATAATGACCTTATGATCCGCGGGAAGCCGTCCAAGCTAATATTTTCTAAGAATTGATCTCGCTAAAACAGTTTAACATATGGAGTAAATTCTAGGTGGGATTGCTAGAAATCAATAAAGTGAGATTTCTTGTAGCCGGAATACAAGTTACAAGAAATTTCGCCGAAAATCAAGGCAGACAATTCAGCTTCATGCGGGTGAATAAATATTCAAATTCCCTTGCAATTGAGTCAATGCAAACATCGGTATGTCTGTCCAAGTTTGCTAGAGATTTAGTTGGACTTGTTTTCTGAACAAGTACAAATATACCGCATCGCCTCTGCTAATTGTAGAAAAACTTTCCGATGAGCTAGGGAGCTCGTCAACAACAACAGTAGCAGACATATACTTACTATTTATACTCTTTCCCTTTCCTTATGACGATTGTGTAAAACGATTCAATGAGTAGAAAGAACAGGCCAGTACACAGCCACCAATAGGTCGGATTGTGCTCGCTTTGCACCACAAGATACACGCTAACACCTCCATGAACCAAGAACATAACCCGGGTAAAAATCCCGCTAAAGAACGTAAAGAAAACCATGGCGAAACCGAGATCAGACAAGATGACTTCCTTAGAAACGCGATCCTTCGGTATGCGGCGATGCGTGAGTGATCTCGCGTGATTTACATGTTGTTGTTTGCAACACCATGGTTTCGACACTTGAGAGGTGTTTAATAGCTTTGTATGTCACACCCGTACTTGATTGACACGTCTGTCGGCATTCACATGGCTTTGTAAATAGGCGGGACAAAAAAACTCGAAATTCCTTTGAAGACGCGCTTTGATGCGTCTATTGAATACCTCAATCTCTTTTGTGAAATAGATTTTTTTGTTAGTTACGCTCCATGATCTGACACGTAATATCCGGTGACTTCATTAAAAATCTGTTCTCTATATTTCCGTTTCATGTTCTTATAACACTTTGCTCGACGCAGAATGTTCACTTTTTCGTAGTGCGCAAAAAAATTATTCCAGCCTCACTATCCCTTCCTTAGTGTTTATTTGCGTGTTTAAAAATAATTGCTTGAAAACAATGGCATTGAACTCCGCGTGGCTATTCTATTGGCTACGTTAGCACTGACGTTTGTCGAGATCCGCTGTCTGTCAAATCATGTCGCGCAAATGACGTCACACATATACGAAAAGTTAGCAGTAAGGTTGCCACGACAACCTCAATAAACCGCGGCTCCTGCTTTTAGGACTGGTAGCAGGATTGTCGACTTCGGTTGTCACTCCATAAAGATGTAAGGCTCAACAATTTCAATTCTTTTCTTTAAATATTTCAGTTAGGCAAAACTAACCTTCGTCAGGGGCCAGGAAAGCTATGAAGGTTAGCTTTGCCTACCTGAAGTATTGGACCAAATCAACTGAGAATTGAAAAGAAATTCTTTGCTGTTTGATCAGGGTTGCATCTTTAGTTTTGTTTATTGTCCATTTTTGTTTCTAAGTTTTCTCCAAAAAGATGTTCGAGCAGGGCATAACAGGCTCTTCCTTTTTCTAAAGTAAGAACGGAATAGGAGACGTCTGTGCACAGAGCCATGAAAGGCAGGGCCTTAAAAAACGAAACATTTGACTTTTCCGCTAAATCGTTAATTTTGGTAGGTCTGCAATGCGTACTTACTTTATACTTTATAATGTGTCTTGACAGAGATTTTGAGCGCTTTTCATTTGCGTGGAATAACCGGTGAGAATTCAGTGTTCGGCAAATGCCGGAAACAGTACAATTTTTCAACATAATCGATATGTCCCACCGGGACAGCCGCAAATTTGATCGAGGAGCATGGTAAAAGTGCGAAAAAGCAAGTGGTGCAGTGATATTCCGAGCATTCCGTTTAAACGAGGAAAGAGGGATACCTCTGAAGGTATTCCATTTTTTCCGAAAATTTTCCAGTGGAAAGGTCCGCTCCATTCAGTCCATTCAATTTTTTACTGGAACAACCGGTTTCTCTGTCCAAATGAAAAGCGCCTTTTTCTCTTTTGGCAGCTTAGCCAACCAGAATACACCCCAGTCGTCCTCTCTTTGGCAATTGCATGGCGCGCGAAGCAATGCAAGATCCTGGGAACAAGTGACAGTGGCTGAAGAAAATTTAGTATTCATTTTAAATTTGTTACTAGAGATTTGAAGATCGGCATTTCTTCATTTTCGTTATTAATCAGTTAATGGGTAGCAAATTTTATTGAATATTATTGATTTAAATCAAGTGGCTTGAAGACCAAATATGGCTAAAAATAGACGAAATCTTTTAAAATTATACAATCCCTAAATTTGGGAAAGCCGGATGGATCACTTATAATGCGAAAACTGTGCTAACACTAGAACACTTGCAGTGAGCAGCTTTTGAAAAAGGTTAGGCCCCGTCCACACTGACCCGGGTAAATTTGAAAACGCATCTCTTTTTTCCCGGTTGGGCCAAGCGTCCACACTGAAACGGCGTTTTCGGTCAACGTAAACGGGGCTTTTGAAAAGCGCTCACCAATGAAGCGTATCGTTTTTAAATTTTCTCGGGTTAATGTGGACGGGAAACACTTTACGCGGCGTTTTCAAATTTCTCCGTTTTCAAATTTACCCGGGTCAGTGTGGACGGGGCCTTAGTCTAAGGACATAGAGGTGAGCGAGGGAACGGCCGCGGAAATTTATACTGTCACAGTTGACCGAATTCAAATGCAAATGAAGGAAGGTTTTCAATCATATTGCCCTGAACAAATATTCATTCAGTGCAAGCTAGTTTAAGATCAACGTCGAAAATACTAATATTATGGGTTAATTTGTCGTTAAAATTTATTATTTAAGATTGTTTTACTGTCGATCGATCTTCAGATCGCAAGAACATATAAAAATTACGCCGCGTCAGTTTTTAAATATTTCATTTTGCGCGCAGACTTAGAAAAAGAAAAACACATTCGAAAATGCATATTAGGTGAAATGTGGGCGGTGATTCTTGTTTCATTGTTGTTTCAAATAATAATTGTTTTTAAAAAAATTGGCTTCGAAGTGATTGGAGTGCGCCCTGATTTAAATCAACAAATCTAGAAAACATCCAATAAAATTACTTGAATTATATTAATACTACTTTTTTTCTTTTCATTGTATACAATCTTCAAATCAACCTTATTGAATAGCCCCGAAATTATTTGATTATTCCAAATGCTGTGTTGTTTTAGAACATTGACAAAGGCAACGATATTTTTTCCATGAATTATAATTTGCTTATAAACCTGGGCAGGTGCCAAACCTGACAGCGAATCAAATTAGCATATTTGAAGCAGCTGCCGTCTATTGTGTCACTCGTATTTCAACAGTACAAAGTAACCCAAATTTGCATTTTGCGTTATGTTATTGCATTGGATGTTGGAGAAATCAAATTGACAAAAGCTCTTTCATAACTGAGATTATTGAACTTTTCAGGAGAGAAAAGCTTCGTTTTAAGAGTTTGCGCCAATTGTAAAAGTTCAGAACTGTAAAACATTGTAAGTATTTTCTTGAAAAGTTTTTGTTTAATCTAGCTAAAAAAGGATTTGCAAGACGCATGTTTGACGAAATTTACGCCACAAGGCATGTAAACGTCCGCTTCAGGCAATGTGATTATCATTTATTACTGTTCAACTTGTACTCTATCGTATCCATGCTTTAAGACGATTACTCCATAACACGAATATTTTAGGGAGAAGAGAATATATTACTTATTGAAAGTGTGTTCGCTCAAGCCGTCATTTGATGCGACGATTATTCAAAATTCTCTTCCGTACCTAGTTGATATGCGCATATTTTAGAAAAATTGAATCGTAAAGAGAAACAGTATTATTCCTTGTCTGATTATTTATTCTCATCTTGCTAACTTTTCATTCTCTACGAACAGATTCGAAAGGGTGAGTTTGCGCTGGTGGAGACAAGCATTCCGTAATGAACAAGTCTTCTGAAAACAGCCAAAAAGTTTTTGTGAAAAGTTCGACCAAAGGACGAGGAAAGGATACCGAGATTCGTTCCAAAAAACATAAGAATGAGCTGCATATTTTGAAAATGTCACAGGAATGGGATTTGAGGAGGCAACAAAGACGTTTGGATCGCCAGAAGTGGGTCGAAGAACGAAGAAATCAGAAGCTACCAATCTGGCAACGCGTTGGTAACCTTCGGGTTCAAGCGAATGAAGAAGAGATTTTGCACGGCCGACCTGACAATCAACATGTAAACAAAAAGGAACATACCAAAAATTCAAATGAGGGTAGCCAAGCTAGGATTACAAAAGAGGAAGAAATAAAAGTAAAAGTGAAACAAACTGTTGTAGTGCCGCCAGCGGAAAGCAATTCATTTCGTCTTAAGTGCGCGCGGTTGTCTGAACTTATTCAAGATCGGTACGGCTCAAACCAGAAGAGAAATTCTGACGAGGACGAGATACAGTTTATTAAAACAGAACAACACAGAACAATAAACCAGCCCTTACAGTACAGCATCAACACATTAGACACATCAAATGTTTCCGCGCCGCAGATCGCTGGGCAAGTCACGATCACAACAGTTAAAACCTCGTCAAAGGTAAGATAATTTTAAAATTTTCTACAGGTTTCCGAGGCTTATTTACACATGCGTGCGGCCTGTAGACACTGCGATCAATACAAGCTTGTTAATATTTGCATACCAGTTCCCTGTTGCCAAAACTGATGATAACAAGGCTAAAAATTATGCGCAAAAACGTTTTCAATCTGAGCTTAATGAAAAGTTTTGATTTATATTAAAGAGCAGCTGTATACTACGGAAAATTGCCCCTGGCGCAATTTTATTTAAAAATCCAATGTTTTAGCCCTTTAACTTTTGAGCAAAACATCAGACGGCGACATTTTTTAAAGTTGCACTGTCGCAATCACTGAAAAAAGGATTGTTTTCGTTTCGTGCGTTATTTTTGTATACGGAAACGTCTTAGTAGGGGGGCAAAAAAAAAAAATTCGGAGAGTGTGGCCACCCTCGGCTTGCTTTTTTTTTTGCACCCCATACCTCACTGACTGAGGAGTCTGTTTTGAAGGCCGCTTAGAATTGGCCAAAGTTTTAGCTGTCAGCTGAGAAATGACGCATTTTTTAAGTGATAGCTGAGAACTGAGATCGGCAACGTTTACTGATAGTTGGGCTAACTGATAGCTGATAGTCGTATAGATTTAAAAATACTTCTTTTTACTTTTAAAGCTATCTATGGTCATGCGCCATGGTACTTGAATGAGATAATCACTATTAGAGAACAGCCGCGTTATAGACGTTGCAAAGCTGTCAAAGCTAATGGCGAAGTTAACTCCAGAATGGCCATTTATTTTCTTTACGCTGATGAAAAGTTTATACAAAGATTTGTTATTCACCAAAATTTCAGCTTCCAACGAGTGCTAAAACCCTACGAAATCCTTTTCGGAAGTAGCCCAAACCTGGTAATGTATGCGTGACGTCAAAGAGCTCAGCCTGAAATTTGGCGGGAAAATTTAAACTTGTTGAGACTCTTTGTTTCTTTGCAGTGGCTTTTGTTTGTCAAAATGTTTGTTTGTGCAGCTCCATGTTTCTCAAACAGAGCTCCGAGAGAAACAAAAATCTTTTCACCGTCTTTCAATATCTAAAAGAAAAATTGCTCAAGAATGGCTTATAAGAATGGGCAGAGTAGAAAAATTGTTAATTCAGAGTATTTCGCACACCAAAATTTAAATAGATAGATAGATAGATAGATAGATAGATAGATAGATAGATAGATAGATAGATAGATAGATAGATAGATAGATAGATAGATAGATAGATAGATAGATAGATAGATAGATAGATAGATAACTTTATTTTACATGGTTAGAACACTTAGCTAAAAGCTAGTTTACAGGTTCACCATGAAATGGAAAATTAAAGTTTCAGTGCCTGGACCGTTCAACGTGGCATGATTTTTAGAGAGGTCCCCATGGTCCCCGCTTGCGAGTTTAGTTTTTTATCAGTTGAGGATAAAACATGCGAAAACTTTGTCTTTAATTCCTTGTAGTAAATCGTTTTGATTGATCAATTTTCTTTCTCGTGTATATTCACAATTACCCCTATTCCCTTGTAATATGTAATCACGCTAATGCTTTTTCGCCTATCTTCCACACTGATACGATCGAAAAAGCTCATCCTTTTATCAGAAACGCATACATTAAAAAAGGCTGTTCACAGTGCTAGTGGAGACATTTGAAAACGGGCACCCTCGTTCCCAGACGCCTGACTCACGCTTCATGCTTGTTGTCCGTTGTCAGTGGTGCGAAGCGCCTGAGGAGGCTGGTACCCAATCGTATCCGGCGTAATGTGGACGACGACCAAGACGGCGAAAACATAGGCTTTCGAATGCGCTGCGCTTTCGATCGTATATCAGCGTGGACGTTAGACGAAAATGAATTGAAATTTAGGTGAACTTTAAATTTCGTCCAATAAAATGCAAATTTATTATTCTGAGTTCTTTCAGAACCACTGTGAAATTTTAACGAATCGACTCCCAAATTCAGTTATCAAGTGTTATTTCTAACGCATTAGTATATAAATATATATTCATGATCTTACATCCAGTGCGACATGATAAAAGCAACATTCTCGAAGCTTCAATAAAAAAAATTCTGCCACAGATGTATTTCTGTGTCCTTAAAATCCTTTGTCATGTTCTTTTTGGGATAATCAAAAAAATAGGGAGATATTGGCTGACTTCCCTTATATTTACATCTCGCGTTCAGAAACAAATATCAAATTGTGAAGTAAATAACAAAGATGGTATAAATTTTAAGCTAGGTGATAAATAATGAAGATGAATTTTTCAACAATGACACGAGCATGGGACAAAGAAAAATTCTGAGTACTCGACGGGAATCGAACCCATGGCCTCCCAGATACCGGTTGGGCGCTCTAACCAACTGAACTACGAGAGACTCGTGGACGTGGAGAGCTGGGCCATTTACTAGGTTGATATGTGACATGCGTCCCTGCATACAGCAAGGATCAGCAATGTGGAAATCATCAGTGTATAGTAAATGATTAAGATGGTAAATTTCAAGCTCGGTGATAATAATAATAATAATAATAACAACTTTATTTAATGAGGGTTACACATTACAGTTAAAAACTGAAAAACCTGTGGCCCTCCCCTAGAATAAAAGTTAATACTACTACAAATATATTATCAATAAAAAAAAGAAAACAGATAAAATAGATAAAAACTAGATAAAAATACAAACAATAATTTGGGTGTGACAGTATAAAAATTTAAAAATTATGACATGGGAAAGCTATCTAAGTCGGCATAACCTTCCTTAATAAAATTACTATAATTATGTTTAAAGGCCTTAATGCTAGTGCTAGTTCTAATATATATAGGCAAAGAGTTCCAACATTTAGTGGCTGAAACAAGAAAAGTTCTTCCACCTTCCGTTTCACGGTTATACCGAGGACAGCGTAAAGTAATATCACCATAGCGCGAGGTTCTGGTGGACATGTCATTGACACTTACAAGTCTGTTCCTTAAATACTCTGGGCATTGTCCATTTAGGCATTTGTAAATTAAGCATAGCTTATTAACAGTGATTTCATCATAAAAGGGCAACCAGTCTAGTCTCTTAAATAAACTTACAGTACGTTCATCTCTTGTTTTAACGCCTAGGATAACACGGGCAGCCCTTTTCTGGAGACGAAAAATTCTTCTTTTGTTACTTTTAGATGTTGAACTCCAGACTGCTCCGCCGTACAGAAATATAGGCTTAATAGTTGCATTGTAGAAGAGTATGCGCTCGTTTAGAGGAAGATAATGTCTGATTGACCTAAGAACACCTAAACGCTTTGCTAGTTTCTTACATAAGTGTTCGACATGTTCATTGAAACTTAGGTCTTGATCAACATGGACTCCAAGAAGCTTGTGGCTTGTGGTATTGTCTAAGGCTTCCCCGCTGCTAGTACAGACTTTCATCTCGTCGACACCGGTACTACCGATCTTAGTGCGTAGCCTACTCCCAGTTACAAACATAGACTTCGTCTTCTCGATATTTAGTTTGAAACGGTTATTTCTAGTCCAGTCCTCAAGCTCACGGGTGCTCTCACAGAGCCTGGAGCATAGACCAGAAGTATCAGTGTATGGCGAGGATGAGCTCATAGTTGCATCATCCGCAAAGATGTCGACTGTGGTTGGTTGTGACACTCCCTCGGAAAGATCGTTTATGAATACCAGGAAGAGTAGTGGAGAGAGTACGGATCCCTGTGGTACACCATATGTGAGAGCCTGGGACGAAGACTGTGCACTACCGCGGATGACCGTGCGCTGCCTGCGATTTTGAAGGAACGAGCGCATAAGGGCCAGGCTGCATTCATCCAGACCATAGATAAATAATGAAGACGATGATCTTAGCGGTATGCAGGACGCGTGTCACATATGAACCTAGTTAATGACCCAGCTCTCTCGTAGCTCAGTTGATTACAGCGTCCAACCGGTATCTGGGAGGCCATGGGTTCGATTCCCGTCGGGGACTCAGAAGTTTTCTTTGTTCCATGCTCGTGTCATTGTTGAAAAATTCATTTTCATTATTTATCACCGAGCTTTAAATTTACCATCGTTATTATTTACTACACACTTGATGATTTCCACATTGCTGATCTTAGCGGTATACACGCGTGTCACATATGAACCTAGTAAACAGCCCAGCTCACCATGAGTCTCTCGTATAGCTCAGTTGGTTAGAGCGCCCAACCGGTATCTAGGAGGCCTTGGGTTCGATTCCCGTCGGGGACTCAGAATTTTTCTTTGTCCCATGCTCGTATGCTCGTGTCATTTTTGAAAAATTCATCTTCATTATTTATCACCAAGCTTAAAATTTACCATCGTTATTATCTACTACACTTGATGATTTCCACATTGCTGATCCTTGCGGTATGCAGGACGCGTGTCACATAATGCTGTTTACTAGGTTGATATCATAACAACCTAGTAAACAGCCCAGCTCGCCATGAGTCTCTCGTAGCTCAGTTGGTTAGAGCCCCCAACCGGTATCTAGGAGGCCTTGGGTTCGATTCCCGTCGGGGACTCAGAATTTTTCTTTGTCCCATGCTCGTATGCTCGTGTCATTTTTGAAAAATTCATCTTCATTATTTATCACCGAGCTTAAAATTTACCATCGTTATTATTTACTACACACTTGATGATTTCCCCATTGCTGATCCTTGCGGTATGCAGGACGCGTGTCACATAATGCTGTTTACTAGGTTGATATCATAACAACCTAGTAAACAGCCCAGCTCGCCATGAGTCTCTCGTAGCTCAGTTGGTTAGAGCCCCCAACCGGTATCTGGGAGGCCATGGGTTCGATTCCCGTCAGGGACTCAGAAGTTTTCTTTGTTCCATGCTCGTGTCATTGTTGAAAAATTCATCTTCATTATTTATCACCGAGCTTTAAATTTACCATCGTTATTATTTACTACACACTTGATGATTTCCACATTGCTGATCCTAGCGGTATACATGCCGCATGATGCGTGTCACATATGAACCTAGTAAACAGCCCAGCTCTCCACGAGTCTCTCGTATAGCTCAGTTGGTTGAAACGCCTAACCGGTATCTAGGAGGCCTTGGGTTCGATTCCCGTCGGGGACTCAGAATTTTTCTTTGTCCCATGCTCGTGTCATTGTTGAAAAATACATCTTCGTTATTTATCACCGAGCTCAAATTTTAACATCTTTAATATTTACTACACACTTGATGATTTCGACATTGCTGATCCTAGCAGTATGCAGGACGCGTGTCACATATCAACCAAGTAAAGGGCCTAGCTCTCCACGTGTGTCTCGTAGCTCAGTTGGTTAGAGCGCCCAACCGGTATCTGGGAGGCCATGGGTTCGATTCCCCGTGGGGAACTCAGAATTTTTCTTTGTCCCATGCTCGTGTCATATTTGTTGAAAAATTCATTGTCATTAAATATCAAATTGGACGTTTTTCCAAAAGGAGAAATATGAATTTGCGGGTAGGGTAACAGTGGGTGTATCTATAAATGCGCAAAAGCAAATCTATTATAATCGATAAATTTAATGCTATTTAACGTCGCACTTGTAACTTTGTTCTTTTCTTACAGTCTTCGACAGGACGCGACAAAAATGATGGGCAACAATTTGAGAGCAGAACAGCCTCCGACGCAGGTACATAGTACTGTTCTTACCGTCATTTGTCTTCTAATTAAGGAATTCATTCCTACAATGGTCGTTTCGTTGCTGTGTCGACCACAAGTATAAATCATGCGCGCTTGAACGTCCGCTGTCAAGTTATATTCATGTAACTATCACAATGGATTGTATCCACTAAAGAACGGACTAAAAGCGCTCTTAAAAAAACTATGCTCGTTTTCCGACGGGTTAACGTTTCTGATATGAGGTACTACATTAAACAGCTCTTGTCTAAATCTGCAGAAAGGAAAGCCGTCCGCAGCCCAAGGAAAGAGGCGCGCGGTTCTGTACCTTCCCAAAATGTATCGACAACTGAAGGGGTTAGAGTTAAAGACAGGAAGCGAAAATTGGACGCTGTAACATTAGAAGACGACACAGGACAAAAGGCAAGTTTGTTTAAAACAATTTGTTCTAGATCTTACGTAAGGGTCGAATTTTGAAGCTAGTCATAATTAGTTGAACGATATTTTGTGTGTTGTAAACACATGTATATACACAAAAGTGACAAATGCTATTGAAATTAGTCAAAGAACGCGTTAATTTTGAAATATTTAAATTCAGCGATAAGAAACATTTGTTTCGAGTCTCTTAAATTTAAAAACGGCAAGCGTTGTTGTGTTGCGCTCATAAAAAATAAACGTGACTCTCAAGACCCATCTCCCCACTCAAGTGTATACTAATGTGGAAGACAAGCGAAATATTGGAAAAATGATGAGGGTACCCCGTGCTGGACTAGCATCTAATTCTTTTTACGTGAAAAGCAATACTCTGAACGCTTCGAAGAACGGAATAGCCTGTTGAATTTCCGAACTTTTACCGCTTCATGAAAACTCGTCTTCAAAAATTACCATTTAAATGGTTGCACCAAAGCTCTTTAAAACTCCTAATGTATTCCCTATTTGTATTTTATCACATCGAAAGGCGATGCAAGGCACAGAAAATAATTTAATTTGATAAGGCTTACTGTTTTATTAGCATTAGTTAGTATTCAACTATCCACCAACTTAAAAAGAAAAGCGTTGGCGTATATTTTTGAGACAAAAAAATGCTGTTTTCTTTTGAAAATGACTAAAATTCATAACAACACCGCGACTCCTAGCCAATCAAACCTTGTGCGTTTTACTTTTTTATGTATTCAAAATTAAAATATTTTTATTTTCTATTATTTTAGCCCAAACTTATGTGCGTCGATAAACCAACAACCCTAGAGAGTATTGAAAGACAAAACGGGGTAAGAAATGTCTTTTTTTTTCAAAGTTTACAAGAAGGCACATTTTGTGCTTAATTCTTCCTGACTGTGGTTATCCGACAATTTTAGTTCAAGAACGTTTACTATTTTAAAACCTTACATTTTTTCGTTAACGAGAATTCTCCAAGGTTATCTAATTTATTCTAGCGCCGTGTTTTTTTTTAACTTCCCTCCTTCTTCGGTAAGTCTCAGTTTTTACTACACTCCTGAAGAAGGATGGTTAAAAAATGTCGCTGAAATAAACTGGATATTACGCCTTTACTTGACCATTTCACGTGTTTTCAGGAGCCCTAACAAAACGAGGAAACATGTTTCCAGAAACATTCGTAGCGCGTGCATGTTTCCCTTATGTCTTCCAGTTTTGCCACACCGGACGCGTTGTTTCCAGCGTCAATTTTGTCTCCAGGAAGCAAAATTTGCTTCTGCTACGCCGCAGAAACAATCGTATTTCCGCGCGGCAAGGAACCATGGCAAAACGAGAAAACAAGTTTTACTTCATGGAAACAAAAATTGACGCTGGAAACGATGCTTCCCGTGTGGCAAAACCGGTTAACATTGGGGAAATATGTGCACGCTGTGAGTATTTCTTTTCTTTTTTATGTCTTTATTTCGCTTATTAAAATACATAACAAACGTTACATTAAACTCGTTAAAATCGCTTAAATATGGAAAGATGTTTCCTCGTTTTGCCAGGCCTTAAGAAACGTACCAAGATGTTTTACCCCGGCAAGAAGAATTAATTTAATCCGCTGTAGTATATTTCCTAAAAGCCAAGCAAACGTTTTCCATAAAAGAAAACAAATTAAGGTGTCCTTACTTTGAATGATGTTTGTCGATAGAACTGAGAATATTTCGAAAATAGATCTTAATTTTCTCGGTACTTGTTCATGTTCCACATCGCGTCGAATTTGCAACCTCTCGTCTCCGTGTTTCCCAAGGTTTGAGAGCGAAATTCAATCCCAGTGAAAATAACTCATTCTGAGCATACAAAGGGTACTTGACAAAAGTCACCCCTGCCCCCTCCCGTCCCACCTTTGGGCGCTTGATAGTTTTAACCTTAAATAATCTCTTGTATTGTCTTTTTTAAATTAAGTTATTTTGATATTTTTCCTATTTTCTAGCCGGTCACGACATCAAGTTCCACGAAAAATTCCAGTACAATGATGAGACACAGTCGCGAAAGCCTGGATCAGAGCGTCAGAGGTAGACATTTAATTTGGCGCATTCGTCCACGACCCTTCCCCAAAGCCCAACCAAAAAGGGGGAGGGGGTTGGAGAATGTCGCAAACCCTAGATAGGGAAAGGGGGGTTGATAAATTATTCTAGAAAATAAAATAGATAGTTTAAGTGTTATTTAACTAATTTTCAACAATGTTGAATTACGCACTTTTGGTGGGTCGACTGTAGTGTATCTTCATTTCACAAGGATTTCATGCGCCGTCAGTTACAACAGTTATTTGACTCTTCACATTAACTACATGACGTAGTTCTGTGCTGACTGTCTTTTTTGTTTGCTTGTTTGAAATTTCTACAACTTGCGATAGACCATAATAAATAAACATTTTTTTAAAAAAAATAGCAGTTTAGGCGCCAGAATTTTTCATTTCGTTTAGTTTAGTTTTAGTGTCATAGCTTAGTGTTAGTTTTCGTGTTAATTAGTTCCCTTTGTTTTTTAGTCTTTGTTTTTAGTACATGCTATTTTTATTTGCATATTGGTATATATTTTGTTGCGTGTAATTTAATTTAGTCAGTTTTGTTTGTGAATTTCGAGTCAAGTTTCTATTTCGAGTCTATGGTCAGTTCCAAGTTTACTGTTCGTCTTTTATGTTTTTTCAGTGGTCACATTCGTCTTTGTAAGTTTTTCGTTTATTTCGTTTTGTCGTTTTTCTGTTTTCCTCACGTCGTTCGTTGTAAGTTATTTTTGGCTCATTTCTGTGTATGTAATCTTGTTATTTTCAGTTACCGTATCTATCTTCGATAAAACGTGTGTATAAAAAGATGGATTTTGCGTGATTTTGCGTTAGCGACTACATGCAGTGTAACTGGTCAGGAGCCCATCGAACTGGTTTAAAATAACTCTTATTCTTATTAACAGGAGATGAAACCATGCCGCAGATAAAGCAATGCTATTCCTTACTCGACCGCCGAGAAGATGACGTCCTCTTTGTTAAAAGGTCACAAAGCAAGTCCACATCAGTTGCTGTTCCCATGACAACGCCAGTAACTATGACAACCGCGCCTTCCCAGGCTAAAGGGTTACCATCATCAGTGGGTGTGGATCCAGGCTGTATTGTTTACATTTCAAAACCTGTGGCGCAAACCCCCTCGCCTGGCGCCAATGTGCATCCCAGGGCTGGATACCTCCTGCCTGTTTACAAGCCGGACACGAGAGAGGCGGCGTATGCATTCTTGCCAGCTGGCGCCCAGCTTCCTCACCGCACGGGGGACAAAGCGGGGTTGGATACCCGCGCGCCAGATCGCAAAAGCAATAGTTACAATACACCAGTTACAAGTTCAAGTACGCATTCTCATCCACTTCCCCACATGACAACTGGTTTAAAGGAGACGCACACCGCAAGTATTCCTGAAAAAGCAAAGACTATTCCGCACACGCAACCTTATCCCTCCTCCTTGTACAGAGACAACACGTCACACAATACAAGAGTACATTCTAGTTATGACTCTAGTAGCGTGACTGTCACGCTAACAAATCCGTCACGAGCTGATTCAGCTCATGTCAATGGCGGCTCAGCAAGCGGAAATGGAAAGACCCACGCTGTTAATGTATCACAAGCGCATTCGCAACAGCTGAAAGCAAGTGCTTACATTGGTACCCCGCAAATTCCAAGACAGGATTTGACTAACAAATCTTCAGCAGCCCCACATGACACACTTCACTACCCAGCCGCGTGCCGCACGCCGGAAATCGTACCAAACCCAACGGCAAACACTCAAGAAGCCATCTTCAACCCAATGTCCTTGTACGTTAGGGCCAGATTGGTTCCCAAGGAGGTAGTGACGGTGAATCACGGGGCGGAACCCACCAGTCCTCCACTCGTGGAGTATATTAAGACTGATGCGATATGTGATAAGGAGTTGACAAAATGGGACGCAAAAAACGTGGCTGATTTCATCGCTGCAACTGACTGCAAGGATAAGGCAGAGCTATTTTTGGAAGAGGTTTGTATCAGATAATCAAATCTTACACTGATCGGCTAGCCTTAGTGAACAGAAGTCTCCCTGCGCGCCAATTCATCAAATCATCAGCAGAGAGGCTCTTCCTGAAACATTCAATGCCAGGACCCATTACCCGGAGCGTGCAATTTCCGTATATTTGTGTAACGGCGTTTTCACATTTACTGTTATTTTTCAAGCCTCTCCCGCGGAAATTACTGCTTCCGATAAAGTCAGCTACTAGTTTACGAAGAAATACTGAAATCATCGCTTGAAATGCTGTCAGAACACTCCGAAAAAGTTTCCTCGCATGTATCCGCTATGTTAACTTCCTAGGTGGATGAGTACTGTAGTTACGTATCAATACGAAATCGCTTGTGATTGGCTAACCCAAATCAATTCGCGAGAAAATCTTATCTAAAAATAAATTTACTTGTGAAAACGTCGTTTCACAGACGCAGTATGGAAGTTGCACGTTCCGGGTGATTGGTTCCTGTCTATACTAATCATGTAGCTCTTTAGAGATCAGTACAGTGTCTTTGATTGGTCATTACTTGCGCGCGAAATTCAAAACCGAGCAACAACCAATCAGATCTCTGTAGAGGTACGTCATCAGTGTGGAATTTTAGGGCTGAATCCCAGACGTCTCTTGACCAGGGAAAGAATTAAACCCGCGAACTTCTATCAGGCCAAAATAACAATAAAACGCGAGTATTCAGATTCTCCTAACAAAAAATAGTTTGCATTTCGAAAAAAAATCTTTGCAGATGTGCATAAACTAAAATCAAAGATCTCTTCGAGATATAGATTTTTTTTGCATGAAGTTAGTATGAGTAGAAGGCTTATCCTGGGCATTGTTGTTCGAACATATCATGGAAGAATTCAAACGTCTTTCAGTTCAAGCATTTTTTTTATTTTCGCGGAGGAAATGCTGTATTTGTCAGTCGCGACGGCTGGGTGCTTTGCGACTCATATACTTTGGCTTGGTTAAAAATGGTAAACTTTGACGTTTGCCTTTAATCGAAATAGTTGTTTCCTTTCGAGTTAGAAAGATTTCTACTCGGCTTAATGCAGGGTTCCCGATAAAGGTTACGCACGACAGAGTTATCTTTTGTCTCGTCACGCAATCTTAACCCCACATTGAGAAGTAAATTTTCGTTTGGATATTACCAAAAGCCGCTTCTCCTCGCGTTATTCTTTACCTTACGGCTACACATGCCATTTCTAACGACTACATTTCCAGTAAAACAGTTGCTGTTTATTTTTCTAATGGCGATGCATTACCTTCTGAACAGAAGCAAAAAGGTTTAGCGTTTACTGCTTCCACCGGAAGTAATTTCACAACAGGCTACAAAAACACTTGTAAATATCACTTAACACATTTAATGATGTTGCAATTCTAAATTGTGCAACTCAGCAGAAATAATCAATTGTCACGAAATGAGTTCCCTTTGGTTAACTATTAGCAACGTTTTAGTGTGTGAAAGACTTGTTCCAGTACAAATTTGCGTTGTTAATCGTGTACCAGTACAAATTGCGTTCTTAATCGTTTTAAACTTCGCTACCTTCGAGCGCTGAACCCCTTACATTCTTAATTGGTTATGTGACGTAAGATTTGGGCTACTCACGTTTTTGATTGTTATATAACGTTTGTAAATTTGACAAGTCACGTTTTTCTACAAGAACGGAAGTGCTGAAGCACAACTATAGAGTAACACTTTACAAGTCACGCGCTTTGATCACCCACAGCGGAAAGTATTCCCTTGAGAAATTAAAACAGTCCCTTGAGAGTTAACAAGAATGTGATTCCTTCCGGTTCCAGATTTATACCCCACATAACTGCTATTCTCCTTCTTTTTGCTTGTAAACAAGCAAAAAAAGTCGAAAAAAAGAGTTTGCTGAGGAAAATTTTTCGTACCCCCCTCTCCCTCAAAGAAAATAATGGTCCGTCCCTTAGTGGTACGACAATCTTAAAAGCGCATGTTTCGTTCTTATGACTAAACTGTTGTCCTTTTTTCCTGTTTTTTTTTTTTTAAATTGCAGGAAATTGACGGCAAAGCTCTGCTTTCACTTTCCCCAGAGATGCTTATGAAAGGAATGAACCTGAAGCTCGGACCCGCTGTAAAACTTTATAATCACATCGCTAATTTGAGAACGGCACTGTTACTTTAAATTCAGTTTGGTTTGTCAAGGCGAGAATCATATATTTGGCTGTTTGTATTTATAAAGATTACTTGCATCAAGGAAAGTATTTGTTTGTATATGTGCATGAAACATAACACATCATCTTGAAGTCGCATAGATACGTACGTGCTATTTATTTTGTACATTTTGTATTATGATTCATGATTATTATATATTGGTAATTAAAGAAATGAGAGTGTTGATTATAAGTGGTTTTAATTTTGTTAGATTTTGTTCTCCGAAATAATAACCCTTAATGTTCCCTTTGGCTCAGAATTAGAGTTAATCGGTAAAACCTGATTCTAGGGATAAACATCTTTCCTCTGTTCCGCAATAAAGCAATTTGTTTTAAAGCTGTTTCGCTCTGATCCTATACCCTTAAAAAAAATGAAAATTTCCCCTTGCTCACCTAGGTCATATGAATTTCACCTGTATTGCGAAATCAGACAAAATCAAACAACGCACTTGGTATAGCAGCATATACATGTATGCAGAAAGATTGAAAAAAAAATGTGGAAAAAGAAATAAGTTGCACGCTTTCTCTATACCACAAATGCGGAAAAACAATTCAAGCTCATTCATATTATCGGGCAAATACTACCTGCTTTTTTTAACTAAAATACTGTAAAATTCCGGTTATAAGCCCCCCCCCCCCCCGGTTATAGGCCCATCTACCTGGAAACAAAAAAATACATCCGATTATAAGCCCCCCTCTGCCGGTTGACAGTACTGATCAGGGCTAAATGTTGCTTTATTATACGTTTTTAACTTAAAACGTATTTCGATCAACACCCCGGTGGCTCTTTTCGATACGTTTTTTTATTCCGCTTATAAGCCCTCCCGGAAATAATCTCCTCCACTTATAAGCCCATCCAAAAACCCTTACGAAGTTGTATAAGCCCAGGGCTTATAACCGGAATTTTACGGTATACGCGCGAAAATTGCCTACGAGGTGCGGACAAAATTGAACCAAAACGTGGTTTATTGATCACTTTGTACATTGGAGTCTTTCTCATTCATGTGAATCTGTCCCTAACGTCACAGACAACTTAGACAAGGCTTGCTAAGAGTGAAAGCAGCTAGGCTTATGTTCCATTACTCAGTCACAAAACAATGTAATTTCTTCCTAACAAGTTGCAGATAACGTCATTAGTTGCTTTGCGTGTACATTTCAAACAGTGTTGCAGTTGATGTGATGATAAATCAAAGGAGTGTATAAACAAAACGTAACTATTAGCGAGAGGAGTATGGCGGGCCATCGCGGTCAAAAGTAGATATCATGATATCACTGCTTGATATCATGATATTTGTGAGATATCATAATATCTTGATATCTTGATAACATGATATCATGATATCAGGCAAGATATCATTTCGTCATGATATCTCTACGATAAGGTCTCGCTTTTGCAAATTAATCACAAAACCATTTTGCAAATCGCTAAACCATTTCGCAAATGTCATGTTGGTTTTGTTTTTTAGATGTCTGACTTGTGATATTGCTTAACGGGTTGTCATTTGGGGCTGTTGCCCGTTTGTGACATAAACCTTGTATAGACCCTTCTTTGCATAGCTAATAGAGATCTATAGACTCGAGTAGACCCCAGCTACCAGTTCATAACCCACATCACTATGGCTTACAAAAACCATGTGCTTTTAATTATGGTTTAGAATTTGATGTTATGTTCATTCAGCTCTGAAGCTCCCTCTCAGTTTCATGGGAGAGTACAGCCCAGTAATCTAAACAGCTTTTTTGAAAAGAGTCCTTCGTTTGGAAAACGAAGTAGCCGGACTAAAAACTTACAGAACTTACAACTTAACAGAGTCGATAACAACCGCGTTACCTCAGTTTTTGCAGTGTTTTTCCTTTTTTCAGGGCACTTGGCAATAGGGGTTTCCACCCGGGGGGACTCCCATATTAAACGGACGGGGATGCTCGTCGGAAATTTTGAAAAGAACCCCTAAAAGAGACCAATCTGGGCATGGCTCAACTATTTTAGCCCCCTAAAAGATACCAAAATTCTAAAAAGAGGATTTATTTTTGTATATTTCATCGTGTGCAACCCTAAACGAGACCCTGACGGCTAAAAATATTGCCATTTTGCCCAGAACATTCTAAGCGAGACCCAAAGTCCGAAATTTATACCCCTAAGCGAGACGACGAGAAATATGTATTTGCGGGTAGGGTAGCCTGCGTTGCAGACGAACAAAACCCCGGTTATATCCGATATAACCGGGGTTTTGTTCGTCTGCAACGCAGGCTACGGGTAGGGTAACAGTGGGTGTATCTATAAATGCGCAAAAGCAAATTTATTATAATCGATAAATTTAATGCTATTTAACGTCGCACTTGTAACTTTGTTTTTTTTTTACAGTCTACGACAGGACGCGACAAAAATGATGGGCAACAATTTGAGAGCAGAACAGCCTCCGACGCAGGTACATAGTACTGTTCTTACCGTCAGTTGTCTTCTAACAACAACAACAACAACATTTGAGCTTTATTTGCATGACCATAAAACATTACAGTATTGCAAAAGCATAGGGTAATATATAATAGTAATAATTACTAATTATTGACAATAAAAAGTCATTAAACAAAACTAATCACTGATCAAGAATTTGATAATACTTTGTCTCTCAATTCAATACAGGACGATATAAACTGCACTAATTGCATATTAATATAATAGTCAGCAGTGGAGTTCATTAATTGCACAATCAAGGTTGAAATTGATAACTGCTGGGGATTCGAAATTATATGATCTATTTTATTGAAAAAGATGTCTCTAATTTATGAATATCTTGGACAATGAAATAGAAAATGGGTTTCATCTTCAACATTATGCCCACAAATAGTGCAAAGTCTGTCACTTCTGGGGATATTGTTATATCTTCCTGTTTCAATCAGGAGTTTGTGATTACTTATTCTGAGTTTCACAAGCGTTTTTCGATTAGGATTTTTTCTAGTCAAATCTAAATAGGGTGAAGGTGTATAACTGTCTTTGAAAGTATTATAAAATTCTAGTTTTTGCGAAATACAAAGGGAATGTTTCCAATATATAAGCGATATATTTCTTTTTCATTTGATCTACAAGGTACTTTATCTTAGTGTCATCTAAAGTGCCATCATGATTAAAGTTAAAGGAAATGTCATAATAATTGAGGATCTTTATAAGATTGGAATAAAAACTATTTTTACCATTACAATGAAGATCTATTGACATTATCAGTGATTGCACGTCGAGGGAGTTTTGATCTTTATTTTGAAGATAACTTATGTACTTAAGAATTCGTTTATTTATATCAAAGGTTAAAGGGAATCGACCCATTTCAGCCCTGCATGCAATATTAGATGCCTTGTTATTAACTTGTAAGTAGCGTTTGCAAAATTGTAAGTGACTTTTTTCAATTGGTTAAGTGTCCCAAGACTTGAAATCTGATTTAGCAAAGACACCCCAGGCTTCGCTATTATAAGTCAAAATGGGTGAAATCATCTTCTAATTAAGGAATTCATTCCTACAATGGTCGTTTCGTTGCTGTGTCGACCACAAGTATAAATCATGCGCGCTTGAACGTCCGCTGTCAAGTTATATTCATGTATAAACTATCACAACAGATTGTATCCATTAAAGAACGGTCTAAAAGCGCTCTTAAAAAACGTTTCTAATATGAGGTTCTACATTAAACAGCTCTTGTCTAAATCTGCAGAAAGAAAAGCCGTCCGCAGCCCAAGGAAAGAAGCGCGCGGTTCTTTACCTTCACAAAATGTATCGACAACTGAAGGGATTAGAGCTAAAGAGAGGAAGCGAAAATTGGACGTTGTAACATTAGAAGACGACGCAGGACAAAAGGCAAGTTTGTTTAACACAATTTGTTCTAGATTTTACGTAAGGGTCGAATTTTGAAGCTAGTCATAATTAGTTGAACGATATTTTGTGTGTTGTAAACACATGTATATACACAAAAGTGACAAATGCTATTGAAATTAGTCAAAGAACGCGTTAATTTTGAAATATTTAAATACAGCGATCAGAAACATTAGTTTCGAGTCTCTTAAATTTAAACCCGGCAAGCGTTCTTGTGTTTCGCTCATAAAAAATAAACTTTACTGTCACGACCCATCTCTCCACTCAGGTGTATACTAATGTGAGAGACAAGCGAAATATTGGAAAAATGCTGAAGGTACCCCGTGATGGATCAGTATCATTTTCAGGAGAAAAGCAACACTCTAAATGTTCGTGCTACGAGAGAACGCAGTAGCCGGCTGAATTTTGGGACTTTACCGCTTTATGAAAACTCGCCTTCAAAAATTACCATTTAAATGGTTGCACCAAAGCTCTTTAAAACTCCTAATGCATTCCCTATTTGTATTTTATCACATCGAAAGGCGATGCAAGGCATAGAAAATAGTTTAATTTGACAAGGCTTACTGTTTTATTAGCATTAGTTAGTATTCAACTATCCATTAACTTATAAGCAAGCGTTGGCGTGTATTTTGAGACAAACTGCTGTTTTCTTTTGAAAATAACTAAAATTTATAACAACACCGCGACTCCTAGCCAATCAAACCACGCGCGTTTTACTTTTTTATGTATTCAAAATTAAAATATTTTTATTTTCTATTCTTTTAGCCCAAACTTATGTGCGTCGATAAACCAACAACCCTAGAGAGTATTGAAAGACAAAACGGGGTAAGAAATGTCTTTATTTTTTAAAGTTTGCAAGAAAGGCACATTTTGTGCTTAATTCTTCCTGGGTGTGGTTATCCGACAATTTTAGTTCAAGAACGTTTACAATTTTACAACCTTACATTTTTTCGTTAACGAGAATTCTCCAAGGTTATGTAATTTATTCTTGCGCCGTGGTTTTTTTACTTCCCTCCTTCTTCGGTAGGTCACAGTTTTTATTACAATCCTGAAGCAGGATGGTTAAAAAATGTCGCTGAAATAAACTGGATATTAAGCCTTTACTTGGTCATTTCACGTGTTTTCAGGAGGCCTGGCAAAACGAAGAAACGTGTTTCCAGAAACATTCGTAGCGCGCGCATGTTTCTCTTATGTCTTCCAGTTTTGCCACACCGGACGCGTTGTTTCCAGCGTCAATTTTGTCTCCAGGAAGCAAAATTTGCTTCTGCTATACCGGAAAACAATTGGTTTTTCCGCGCGGCATGGAATGATGGAACCATGGCAAAACGAGGGAACAAGTTTTTCTTCTTGGAAACAAAAATTGACGTTGGAAACGATACTTCCCGTGTGGCAAAACCGGTAAACAAGATGTTTAACCCCGGCAAGAAGAATTAATTAAATCCGCTGTAAAATATCTCCTAAAAGCCAAGCAAACGTTTTCCATAAAAGAAAACAAATTACGGTCCTTACTTTGAATGATGTTTGTGGATAGAATTGAGAATATTTCGAAGATAGATCTTAATTTTCTTGGTACTTGTTCATGTTCCACATCGCGTCGAATTTGTAACCTCTCGCCTCCGTGTTTCTCAAGGGTTGAGAGCGAAATTCAACCCCAGTGAAAATAACTCATTCTGAACATATAAAGTCATAAAGGGTACTTGACAAAAGTCACCCACTGCCCCCTCCCGTCCCACCTTTGGTTTCTTGATAGTTTTAACATTAAATAATATCTTGTATTGTCTTTTTTAAATTAAGTTATTTTGATATTTTTCCTATTTTCTAGCCGGTCACGACATCAAGTTCCACGAAAAATTCCAGTACAATGATGAGACACAGTCGCGAAAGCCTGGATCAGAGCGTCAGAGGTAGACATTTTTTTAGCGCATTCGTCCACGACGCTTCCCCCGAGCACAACCAAAAAGGGGGGGGGGGGGTTGGGCAATGTCGCAAACCCTAGATAGGGAGAGGGGGTTGATAAATTATTCTAGAAGATAAAATAGATAGTTGAAGTGTTATTTAACTAATTTTCAACAATTTTGAATTACGCACTTATAGTGGGTCCACTGTAGTGTACCGTAATTTCACAAGGATTTCACGCACTGTCAGTTACAACAGTTATGCGACTCCTCACATTAATTACATGAAGTAGTTCTGTGCTGACTGTCTTTTTTGTTTGCTTGTTTGAAATTTCTACAACTTGCAATAGACCCTAAATAAATTTTTTTATATAGCAGTGTAGGCGCCAGAATTTTTTTCGTTTTGTTTAGTTTTAGTGTCATAGCTTCGTGTTAGTTTTCGTGTTAATTAGTTCTCATTGTTTTTTGTCTTTGTTTTCAGCACATGTTATTTTTATTTGCATATTGGTATATATTCTGCTGCGTGTAATTTATTCAGTCAGTTTTGTTTGTGAATTTTGAGTCAAGTTTATATTTCGAGTCTATTTCGAGTCTATGGTCATGGTATGTTTTTTTCAGTGGTCACATTCGTCTTTGTAAGGTTTTTGTTTATTTCGTTTTGTCGTTTTTCTGTTTTCCTCATGTTGTTCGTTGTAAGTTATTTTATGCTCATTTCTGTGTTTGTAATCTTGTTATTTTCAGTTACCGTTTCTATCTTCAATTAAACATGTGTATAAAAAGATGGATTTTGCGTGATTTTGCGTTTTCGACTTCAAGCAGTGTGACTGTCGACTGGTCTAAAATAACTGTCATTCTTATTAACAGGAGATGAAACCATGCCGCAGATAAAGCAGTGCTACTCCTTACTCGACCGCCGAGAAGACGACGTCCTCTTTGTAAAAAGGTCACAAAGCAAGTCCACTTCAGTTGCTGTTGCCATGACATCACCAGTTACCATGACAACCGCGCCTTCCCAGGCCAAAAGGTTACCGTCATCAGTAGGCGTGGATCCTGGCTGTATTGTTTACATTTCAAAACCTGTGGCGCAAACTCCCTCGCCTGGCGCCAATGTGCATCCCAGGGCTGGATACCTCTTGCCTGTTTATAAGCCGGATACGAGAGAGGCAGCGTATGCATTTTTGCCAGCTGGCGCCCAGCTTCCTCATCGTGCAGGGGACAAAGCGGGGTTGGATACCCGCGCGCCAGATCGCAAAAGCAGTAGTTACAATACACCAGTTACAAGTACAAGTACGTATTCTCATTCACTTCCCCACTCGACATCTGGTTTAAATGAGACGCACACTGCAAGCATTCCTGACAAAGTAAAGACTGTTCCGCACACGCAACCACATTCCTCCTTGTACAGAGACAACACGTCACACAATACAAGAGTACATTCTAGTTATGACTCAGGCAGCGTGACTGTCACGCTAACAAATCCGTCACGAGCTGATTCAGCTCATGTCAATGGCAGCTCAGCAAGCGGAAATGGAAAGACCCACGTTGTTAATATACCACAAGCGCATTCACAACAGCTGAAAGCAAGTGCTTACATTGGTACCTCGCAAATTCCAAGACCGGATTTAACTAACAAATCTTCAGTAGTCCCACAAGACACACTTCACTACCCAGCCGCGTGTCGCACTCCGGAAATTGTACCAAACCCAACAGCAAACACTCAAGAAGCCATCTTCAACCCAATGTCCTTGTACGTTAGGGCCAGATTGGTTCCCAAGGAGGTAGTGACGGTGAATCACGGAGCGGAACCCACCAGTCCCCCACTCGTGGAGTATATTAAGACTGACGCGATATGTGATAAGGAGTTGACAAAATGGGACGCAAAAAACGTGGCTGATTTCATCGCTGCAACTGACTGCAAGGATAAGGCGGAGCTATTTTTGGAAGAGGTTTGTATCAGATAATCAAATCTTACACTCATCGGCTAACCTCAGTCTCCTTTCCCATGCTAATTCATTAAATCTTTATCAGAGACTTTACCTGAAAAATTCCAAATATAATAAAAAACTGTAATATCACAGCGACAAACCGATGAGTGGTGCCGGATCTATTGAAGACCTGGATCAGTAACTTGGTTAAAATGTAAAATATAGACGGCAAACTGATCCTGACGGCTAAAGCGGTCAAAAATAAACAGAGTGGATAAAAAGAAAAAAACTAGAATATATTGAAACAAACTTTGCAAAATTTGAAAAATTCCACACCGGTGACGTAGCTGTACAGAGATCCGTGCAGTGTCTCTGATTGGTTATCACTTGCGCTCGAAATTCAAAACCGAGAAACAACCAATCAGATCTCTGTAGAGCGACGTCATCAGTATCGAATTCATGGGGTCGAATTCCAGACCTCTCTCGAGCTTGGAAAGAATTGAGCCCGCGAACTGCAGGCCGATGATTTAAAATAACAATAAAACGCGAATATTCAGATTCTCCCAACAAAAAATAGTTTGCATTTCGAAAAAAAACATGTTTGCAGAGGTGCATAAACTAAAAAAAAAGTTTGCTGAGGAAAATTTTTCATCCCCCTCCCCTCCCCGTCAAAGAAAATAATGGTCCGTCCCTTAGTGTTACGACAATCTTAAAAGCGCATGTTTCGTTCTTATGACTAAACATTTATTTTCCTTTTTTCCTGTTTTTTTCTTTTCATATTGCAGGAAATTGACGGTAAAGCTCTGGTTTCACTTTCCCCAGAGATGCTTATGAAAGGAATGAACCTGAAGCTCGGACCCGCTGTAAAACTTTATAATCACATCGCTAATTTGAGAACGGCACTGTTACTTTAAATTCAGTTTGGCTTGCCAAGGCAAAAATCATATATTTGGCTCTTTGTATTTATAAAGATAACTTGCATCAAGGAAAGTATTTGTTTGTATATGTGCATGTAACTTAACACATCATCTTGAAGTCGCATAGATACGTACGTGCTATTTATTTTGTACATTTTGTATTATGATTCATGATTATTATATATTGGTAATTGAAGAAATGAGAGTGTTGATTATGAGTGGTTAAGTTGTTTTTATCCTCCGAGAGGAATGTTCTCCGAAATAATCACCCTTGTTCCCTTTTCCTCTAAATTAGAGTTATCAGTAAACCCTGATCTCAGGGATAAACATGTTTCCGTTTGTCCTGCAATAACGCTCATTGTTTTACAACGTTTTGCGCCGATCCTGTACCCTTAATTAAAAAAAAAATGAAATTTTCCTCTTGCTCACCTAGATCATATGCATTTCACCTATATGGCGAAAATGTATGTATGGTCTGGCGAACAGTGCACTTGGTATAGCAGCACATTTGCAGAAAGATTGAGAAACAAATCGTGGAAAATGAACTAAGTTTATACACGTTTTTTTCCCACAAATGTCGGAAATACAATTCAAGCTCAATAGTCGTGAAAATAATCTAAATAATTCCTGCTTTAATTCAAAAAGTACGCGCGAAAATTGCGTACGAGGTGCGCGGAAGGTTAGGGACAGTCAACAAGTAAGCCAAATGACTCGTGCAAAATTGACCCAAAATGTGGTTTATCGGTCACTTTGTACATTGGCGCCTTTTTCATTCATGTAAATCTGTCCCTAACGTCAAGGACAACTTAGAAAAGGTTCGCTAAGAGCAAAAACCGCTAAGCCTATGTTCATTACTCAGTCACAAAACAATGTAATTTCTTCCTGACTAGTTTCAGATAACGTCATTAGTTACTTTTTGCGTGTACATTTCAAACAGTGTTGCAGTTGATGTGATGATAAATCAAAGGGGTGTATAAACAAAACGTAATTATTAGCGAGAGGAGTCCTTTCCTGTTATCGAGGTTTACAAAATAGTAGCTATTTTATAGTTCGTGACGAATAACATTTTACATTCGTGTTGATTATAGAAATATATAATATGAGAAAATAAATTTAATATCCCTCATTTTTTTACTATAATCACGCCAGCTCAGCCTTTTGTCGATCATTAGATGATGTTCTTCTTTCTTGTCATTGGACAAGACGACTTGGAATTACTTGAAACCTTCGTCGAGTGGTGTTTCATCAGAGCACTTTCACACCCAGGCCACACATCGCAATGAGAGTTGAAAACCACGCAAAGTTGGAGCCAAATGTGACATTACCGGCTCGGAAACCACAGTCAGTGTACTGTGCATATTGAATAAACAGAGCCAACTGGGCCCGGC
Source organism: Oculina patagonica (assembly GCF_052425735.1). Classification (NCBI taxonomy): domain Eukaryota; kingdom Metazoa; phylum Cnidaria; class Anthozoa; order Scleractinia; family Oculinidae; genus Oculina; species Oculina patagonica. The sequence continues at coordinate 36,629,646 of NC_135770.1, forward strand.
TATGAAATGGGTGCCCTGTGTCCCAGTCCTCATCAGATGTCATGTTTAGTTCCTTGAGCATTTGATTACAGCGTGCTGACACTGATGCGGCACAGTAGCTTGGGTAAACAAACACATACAAGTAAATAGCACTCACAAGGGTGACCTGATACAAATCATACCACTCGCTGGCATTTTTTTGAAAGAAGTCCACCATATCTGCAACATAAATAACAGCTGTTATGGCCAACAGGAACCAATGAATCACAAACCAGGGCTTCAGAGACTCGGAGGTACAAGAAATCTGTTTGCAAAGGCGTTTATGGATGCGAATGACGTCATCTAAGCTGCTGTTGTTTGCGTTTCGAATCTCCGCATGACATGATGTCACGCAATCTTTCATTGCGTTGGTGATCAGCGAAAATATCCAGCAGCTAGTCAGGATGGTCCACCGTGGAATGATGGTTAGGGAAATGGACACATAATTAATAGGCAGCCCTGTGAACGTCAAGTTGAACCAAAAGACCTTTAACACAAGGCAGGAGCCAAAAATAAGCATAGTACAATTTAGCGTGACCCACAGAGAACGCCTCGCCGCGGAGTGGGACTTGTCCAGTGTCACGCAATGAAGTGTCCTTCGCTTCAGGTTCCACATACACCAAAAGAATGCGGCGTTGGACATGAGCACAGCGAAGCAGGAAACCAAAGATAAAATGCTGACCAAATCAACTCCATGTAAAACCTTAGGTAAGGTTACCTTTCCTTTATGTGATGAATTTGAAGCGGAGGCATTGACACACATCCAATGATCGAGAGGCGTGTCAAAATGGCCACACAGAAAAGCATAATAAACGGCTTCAAGGAGGAAACATATATCCAGTAATAAGACGATCGCTGCCATTATACCACGGAATCCTTTGCTAGGGTTCCAAAATCCGACGGCGTAGGCAGCTCCCTTTAAAAACACACCGGAGCAAAACAAGTGTTTTGTTCTCTCGAAGAAATATCTGCATGGGTTTCTGGAAGGCATGCTTCGAGGCGAAGTGACATTAATTTGTTTATCCGAGGAGAGTAGATCAACAAATTCTTCGTTCTTCTCCCTTTCTGCTTCCATCATAACAAGACGTCTTAATTCCAACGTCTTCGTTTCTCGCGGTGATTTTTCCTTTTGAATATTTCACACCTCGACCTCGATCGTTTTACAGCAAGTCACGCGATGGGCTCGTCACGCAATAGATTGCCTTCCCATAAATCCCTGCCTGCCTGGATGGCAACCAGGAATGTACATAAAATGGCGGATACTTTGAACCGGTGGAAATTCTCATCCTCAATTTCAACTTGACGCTGAGAGTTTTTTCGACACTGGGTCATAGATAAGAACGGATGTAGATAGTGGATTATACGATCAAAAGTTAAGCTTGACCGATGTCATGGTTTTCTGTTAATTGCTTTGATAATTCCGGGAAAAAGTGGTTCATTTCAAATTCAAGTCCTATTCGCTTCAGTAATCACCGGAATTTCTGTCATTATTATTTTCTTCTGGATTTTTCACTTATGCAAACGGTGGAGTGGAAAAGCTGACCATTACTCTGAAGGATTTAGAAAGAACTGGACCAGTTTGGATTGATTAATTTATTGACTGATTGATTTAATTTATTGACTGACAACTAAGCTGTTATGCACACTTGTGTATATCTTATGCACGTCAACGAACGAGCATTTACAGCTGCGAGGATTTTGATGGATCCAAAAAGAATTTGGTCGACTGCCTCTGCGGATATCTGAGTTTACTTTGTCAAGGAATTGTATTTATCCAAGGGTCAAAGTTGACAACGGACTGTTATCAATCGGGACTTATGATATATTGAGCTTATTCATCAGACTATAATTATGCCCAGACCACAGATTCGTGACGGATATTCAGACACTGATTCTGCAGTAACAGAAAATGATGAATGTGGAGAGGAATCTGAAATACCAATAGCTACTCATGTGGAGGAACCTTGTGAAGAGTTAGAAGGAAAAACTAGGTAACAAAACTGTTTTTACATCTATCATCCAAAATTTACTTGCAGAGTATACTCATGACTTAAATAACTCAATGACATAACACGACATAGCAACATAGACATAACATTGTCATCTCCTTGTAGTTGTGTTTCTAAAATATGATTATGTTGTGAAGTTCCCCCAGGGGTGGGGGTTCTCTTTATATTTTTGAGTGGAGGGGTGCCACTGGGACTCTGAAACCCTTATAGCCCTATACCAGACCATGTTCAGCTGAATTTGCAACCCTATATACTAGACTAGACACTGAAAATCCCTATCCTATCCCAGATTGCTTTCTTTAGAACTGTCTCACTATTAGTGAAATGGAAAAACATCTGTCAACAACATTGATGCAATGATTTTATTTATGTCTAGGAAAGCCTCTTTCTCTTCCTAGTGTTTATTCCTATTCTGGACTTAATTCTTCATACCACTGATCAGATTCAGGGGAAATGATACCCTATTCTAGACCAAAACTCTCTGACTTCTATACCCTATTCCAACAACAACAACAACAACTATCCCAGTCTAAACTGCTTGAAAACCGTACCCTTCACAGCAGCACATGTACCCATTTTAATAGCTTAGTTATGAGAGTAGCCCCCTCCTGTGTGTGGTTCACAATAGTAACTTGTGATAGATTGTACTCAGTTATAAAGTAGCAATACGACTTCTAAAAACACCTTTAAATCACATCAGTGAATCTTCTTTTTCAGCATCATCAAGTGGAGTGGTCCCAATAAGAAATTTCCCTTGATTCATTTCTCTCCTCATGTACTTTTGCTGGCTTTGCCCCCAGAATCAAAATCTGAGGCAGGTAAGAAAAAAAGTCTAAAAATATTAATTGGTTATTTTGAAGTGAATGATAATGACTAAAAGTAAAGGCAATAGTGCTGCCTGGTTAGTGCAGTTGATTGGGTGTTATTCTGCAGAGTGAGCAGTGTTTAAGAAAAGAGAGGGTCTCAGGTCAAAATCCTGACAAAGAACTGCTAATGATTTGGTGGGAACAGTGGGAATTTGGTTGTTTGGAATTATTTGTTGTCATACTGCCTTAAAAACATATCTGAAACCCTGAAACTGAAACTTTATTTACCCTCGGTATCATGAAGCATGTAAGGCCTCTAGCAAGTAATGCTAATGAAACCAAGCATTTTACAGTGTACAACCAATTGCACAAAGACCAGACCACATCACCGGGAACTCCATGCCCTACTCTTTATGATAAGTGTGTGGGTTCTTTTATGTCCCCTGCTGACCATAACACTGAAGATGCAGGAGATGGGGCCTACAGTTTATCGTCCTTATCTGAGAAGCCTAGAATATCTAACCACACGCAGATGTTATTGCAAAGGCAGCACATTCTCATTCTCTCTTATTTTAGAACCCTGAGTGTTGGTCCGGTCTGGGAGTCGGACCCAAGACCTCCCGCACGGTAGTCTGGCCCTGTACCAACTGAGCTAACCGTGACTGGTCAGCGGTCAAAGTGAGAGTTTGGGATTAACATTCAGGGTTTTTTAATTAACTGAGGGACAAAGTGCAGCCTTTTGTGTGGAATTATTGTTAGAACTTCAAATATTGACATCTACTAAATAAATGTATGAGAACTGCACAAATTTTGTTTCCTTCTTTTGACAGAAAAGTACCATCTGACTTACAAATTTGTGAAGACTGAATGTAAACTTGTGCGTAGCATCCTGAGTGTTCACTGCTTTAGAGAGGTGAAGAAAGAGTTTATTTTAGACTTATTTTAGCTGCTAAGCTTTCACTCTTGTATCCCTATAGAAACACAAGCTTGTACGTGTAGAGTTTTTAGTTTGCTCAAATTCATTCATTTGCAATAAGAAAACAAAATTAATATTTAAATTCTTAATTATGTTACCTTTTCCCTTCATAGGTTCACCCCAACAGTTCAAACTTTAATTTGATGTGGACCGGGTCACACATCAAGCCCCATACTCTGAGAGGCCTCCAGGACTTCCAAAAAATTAATCATTTCCCAAGGTAAGCACGCCTTCTGCAAGCTTGTCTTTCGAATGGAATTGTGGTTGTTTTAAACCCACAACTGACACTTCATCTACAAACAAGACTGCTACCCACACAAGCAAAGTTGGAAATTGTTTTGCCTTCAAGAAGTTCACCACTTTTATCAAGTTAGGGGTATTAAAAATTTGAAATTTAAACTGATTCAGAACACTTTAAAAAGAAATTCTCTGTTGAGGCCTGAATTTAATATTTTCCTGTTTAGTTGGACTTTCTTGGAATTTATACTTGTAAAGTGACTTTCTCTTTTTTTGTCATTCACTACCTTTTATTTGTTTATTTAGTTCCTCTCGTCTTTTAAATCCTCTCACTGTAAAATAAAGCCTTGTTAGTTGTAGATTTTTAACATTTGTTTTTCATTTGCAACAGATCTTATGAACTTACCAGGAAGGACAAATTGTACAAGAATATCCAGCGAATGCAGCATTCTAAGGTACATTTATATATAATAAGTGAATTTTTATTGTGTTTTGAAGCCATTAGTCGTGATTAGTCAGAACATTATTAATAACAGAATTAATGTATTATTTTCTTTTTAAGGGTGTGAAACATTTTGATTTTATTCCTGAAAGCTACGTCTTACCAGAGGAATTTAATGAGTTTAATGGTAAGCAGTTTTGACAATTCAGCATGATCTACCTGAACACGTGGTTCCTTTTGTGGTGCTAAAGTTCGTGCTGTGTCAATTTTATCCTAGCTGCATTTCTTAAGGACAGAAAACCATGGATTGTAAAACCTGTTGCTTCTTCACGTGGTAGAGGAATTTATCTTGTCAGTCATGTAAGTATTTAACATTTTTAATTTTCATGACTTATGTTTTTGTCATCCTTAGCTGTAATCAATTCCTTGAGCTGAAATGAGAAACCTAAATCCACAGACCATATAATAATACAATATTAACCAAACTGATAACTTAACATCCTCAAGTTGATGATTGTCTTTATTCTTCTCACCTGTTTGCTGAACAAATTGTTTGAGACTTTATTGCAATTTTCTGTTATATGCGAACTCTGAAATTCAATCCTCAACCAAAGGTTTCGCTTTTGGCTGCCATCAATCATCTTACTGGACCTCTTGGTTAACAGAAAGGTCACGTCTGTCAATTGTGATTGGTAGATTTTGATCCATTTTGTTTGTTTCTGTTTTTCATGGTTTGTTGGCTGTCGCCATAATTATGATTCACAGCAGCAAAAAACGCAATTATCGTTGGTTGGATTTTGAATTTCGGAGTTCGCGTATCACTGGAAACCGCAATAACTAAACAGTAAGTTCGTTGACCACTGATGTCAGTAAATCTTTTTTGCAGCCCAGCCAAGTTCCTCTTGATGACAATCTCTTAGTCTGCAAGTACATCAGTAATCCATTGCTTGTTGATGGTAAGTATTTACTGTTGACTTTAAAATGAAAGATAACAAGAGCTTAGTGAACAGTCTACAACTCCCTTGTAGGAGACTCCACTCCCTCACAGAATACCCTCAGCATTTTGTTAGGGTACCCTGATGGTTCACCTGTACCCACATATAATTGTGGCGGATAGACCCACTGTGGAGCAAACTGTCTTGCCTAAGCACAACACTTAAAGCAACTACATGGCTTGAACTGAAAACCTTCAGAACTCAAGTGATGGTAAAGTTAAAGCCTGCTGTCAAGCCAAATGGCTTATCAGGCCAGAGCTTATCCCGGTTTCTGAAGCATTAAGTGGCTGGGAGTATTGCTTCTCCCCTCTGGATGGGATGCTTGTCCATCGCAGGTTTACCCCCCCCCCCTGCAGTAAATTTGCCGGTACCCCTTTATACACCTGGGTGGAGAGAGGCACTATGAGAGTAAAGTGTCTTGCCTAAGAACACAACGCAGTGCCCCGACAAGGACTGGAACACATACTGCTCGATCCGAAGCCCGGCACACTAACCATTGGACCACCACACCTCCCATAGATCTCAAGTGAGAGGGCAGGGCTCAAAATAATTTTTGGACAGTTGCCGGTCATGTTGACCTGCCAAACCGATTTTAGCTCGGTCACATGTCGTTTCTGACCGGTCAAAATATTGAAAATAGTAGTCACTTTTGCTGTTCGTTGATGAACGTCTTTGTTCGTGTGGTGGAAAAGAACCCACCATCTCTCCACTGTATTGCCTGCAATGTTTTAGGTTTTCTCAATACCCTTGAAAGATGCAACAGCGACAAGTCCGAATTCAGACATCTCTCACGTTGTTTTTCATCTTTGGCGCTCAAATAAAATGCCTTAGTTCCGACCGTGCCGTTCTTTTCGTTGACATTTTGCGTAATACTGAAGTATAAGACTAAATTGAACAAAACTACATGGGTCAAAAACTAGCGAAAAAAATCAGCATGTTTTCTAAATAGGAATGACATTTACACTTCATGTATTTCAGATTACAAAATATCTTTGGAGTTGTCTGTGATTTTGAGCGTTGTAGAGTTTGCTCTGATACTGTATAAGCAAAAAATTAATATCGTTACACATGTTCAAAACGTTATTAGAATTAAGGTTTTAAACTGGTGTTATAACAAATTTTGTTCTGTCTGGTGCATGGAGTGACCAGTCAAAATGACTGGCAAACCGAACATTTGTCCGGACAAATTGTCATCTTGGCCGGACATTGTCCGTTGACCGGCCGTTATTTTGAGCCCTGGAGGGGCTAACAACTTGATCAGCCCCGTCTCAATTAATGGTCCAGGCCTTTTGTTAATCTATCTAGATTGAGTCATGACATTCTAACTAAAGTTGATCTGATTGACTGATTGATTGATTTTATATGCTTGTTAATTTTATTACAGGATTCAAGTTTGACCTCAGGTTGTATGTTGGTGTGACGTGTTTTGATCCAGTCAGAGTGTACCTCTATGAAGAAGGCTTGACAAGGTGGGTCACAAATGATTTTCTTTAAGCTGAGGTAATGAAATGTAATTAATAAGTACATTTACACCAGAGAAAACCTTTTATGACCAGTAAAATCAAGGTACATTGCCGGCATTATTCACTCTGAAGGTAATAATTACCTAGTGCCATAGGCCTGCAATGTGTGCAAAGGACTATAGTGCTACATTGCCCTCTTTATTCATTGCACATTGTTGTTCACACTTATTATTCGAATCTACAATACTACACCTATTCTTTTGTAGATTTGCTACTGTTAAATATGACAAGACTGGCAGAAACATCAAGAATGTTTGTATGCATTTGACAAACTATAGCGTCAACAAGAAAAATGCCGACTTTGTTAGGTATGTGAAGATTAAAATAACAGTTAGTTGTGCTACAAATACAGGGCCACTTGTATGGCGTAACTAGATGATCCATGTAAATTATGACATGAACCACGATGGCTCTGAATTTTTATTTTTTCTCTAGCATTCACTCTCAGTCAGTCAGCAAACAAACAAACAAACAAGAATGCACAAAAGGAAAGAAAAGAAAGTCGAATTTTTTATGTTTGAGCTGGTATCATCTTCATGTTCTTGTATTCCAGGTGTCCTGACCCTGAAGTGGAGGATTTTGGGAACAAATGGAGCATGAGTGCTATGTTAAGATATCTCAAGCAGATTGGGAAGGACACGACAGGTATGATTACATAAAATATGACTTATATCAAGTTGAAATGACACACGTTGTAAAACATAGACCTTAGCATTGGTTGCCATGGCTGCTAATTGTTGTAAAGTGTTCTTGGAGTACCACAAACAGTTAAGTTTTGTATCATTTCAGGATTATATATTTTTCCTATTTACATTCTTGTAGCACTGATGATGAGGATAGAAGATGTTGTGATAAAGACAATCCTAGCTGGGGAACTACATATTGCGTCTGCCTGTAAAATGTTCATGCCTTCTCCAGGAAACTGCTTTGGTAAGTGACTGAGGCCTTCTCTTAGCTTGCCCCCTGTAAATATGTTCTGGCCATCTCTCCCCCCTTCCCTTCCCTCCCCCTCCCTCCCTCAGCTGTGCTTTGTTGTCTCAAAAACATAAAATGGACAACTGCAATGTAACGCCAATATAACCAGTCAAAATAAGAATCGTTGGAAGGAAAAAACAATGTTTTCAACTGTACTGAATTGTTTAATTAAAGTTAAAGTGCTCCTGGTTGGCACAGTTGGTGAATTGTTTAACTTGTTCTCGTTTTCACAGAAATATACGGGTTTGACATTCTTGTTGATGAAAACCTGCGTCCTTGGTTGTTAGAAGTCAATTTGTCTCCTTCACTCGCTTGGTAAGTTTTCAGTTGCCTAAGAACTTACTTCAGGTAACTTTGTTGAACGTTGGTGTGTGTAGTAACAAGGTCTGCATATTTCTAACAGAGGCTGCTAGTGACCGTTTGGGGATGCTTGGTGTACTGATCTTAGCATGTAAACATAATCATGTTGTTTTGTCCAAAAGAAGCATTTTTAATGTTCTGAATTGCTTTCCTTAATTTGTTTAGTGATTCGCCATTGGATCTCAAGATCAAGTCCCATCTGGTATCGGACATGTTTAATTTAATCGGTAAGTGATGCTCGGTGAATCATTTTAACTTGCGAAAATCCATCTACATGGAGTAACATTGGGTACTAATCTCCATCCCATTTCTTTCTGGTGCTAGACATATAAATTTAATTGTCTAAAAGCGGTTTTTTCGCTAACTTTGACAATCATTCAAAAGAAACTATTGTCTTGTTTTTCAACGACGTTTTTTTCTTTGCAGGTTTTGCTGCTCATGATCCGATGGTTCGTAAACTTCCTACCCGACGCTTTGTGGATTATCCACAAAAAAATCGATATCAGGTAACAATGTAACCAATTGCCACGGACTTGACTTTCTTTACTTCTTTTTAACTGTTTTTTGTGGTCTTCAGTTAGCGGTTATTTCCTTATCTTTCCCCAAACTGGGTCGGGGAAATTAAAAGTCAAGAAAACAAGACAGGACAGAGGAAAGTTCATTGCTTGGTTTAGGAAATTAACTCTGCGTTAAATCAGTCAAGAAAATCGGCCGTGAGGTTCCCTTTTTTTCTTCAAAGGGATCTATATTGACTTTTACGCATTTTATCAGTCCATAACTCAATTCACAACAGACTGACTTCCGTCCTTACAAACCGCTTGTTTTTTTGTTACAGAGGCAGCGATCGGCTACAGCTGGTGGAGTTGTAGCGCCAAACTCGCGACCATTGTCTTCAACGACAAGAAAGAAAACTGATAATGGTTTGACGGCAGAAGAGACGAGGATATTACGTCACACACGGGAAGAATTCTCCAGGAGGGGAGGGTTTGTACGAGTCTTCCCCTCCCCAGACTCCTGGGAGCTCTACGGGTAGGAAACTGGTCACAAGTCCCACGGATAAATTCTTCTTACTGATTTTCTTTTATTTCTTTTAATGTTCGTTCTGAGAATTTAGCAATATATCAAGATAATATCCCCTAGTTGATGATTTTCTTTATTTCATGCTTTTTGAAAGTGGTTCGTTGTAAAAATCAAAAGAAACCCTATAATAATGGTAAGACAAAACATAAAATGAATGTAATTATTGGTCTAAAAACTCAAAAGAAATAAGATTCTACGACAGCGTATGGGGAAAGTTGAAGGTTGCTTTAAAATTCAACAGAAGTATAGTTTATTGAGGTCTCCTTTGCGAAACTTTGGCCATAATTGATCTTTTTTATATAATCTACAGTTATAAATGTAGTCTTCTGGATCTGCATGGTAGCTCGTCTGAAAAAGAAATATGATTCCGGCTGTCGTTTCTTCGAGCTCCCAATTCTTTTTCGTTTTTTTCTGTTTAGATCATTTCTGGAGCATCGAACAACTCACAATCACATGTTGCATTCTAAGCTGTTTCCAGGAAGGTAAAATGTTGCTTTTTTTACTTATGAAGAAAAATGAAAAACGCGCTAAAAATGTAAGTTGTAACCCATCTGTTTACGGATTATTTCACAGAAAATCCTCTTTTCAAAGGCCCAGTACAGCGAGCTTTTCCTCAGCAGGTGCACGAGCGAGGTAAGTCAGCAGAGAAGTTTTACGTTCACCGTGGACTATGTGCATGTGTTTGCTTAACTTTACAATCTGTTTGCAAACTCCAGCAAAGTGTTTCAGCCAATCAGAACAAAATTTTCCTCTCAGCCAATCAGTTGCAACGCAAATTTGATTCACTTGACTTTTCTTTTGGTGATTTTGTGGTTTTTAGTTTTATCAATGAAAGCTGCTCAAATATAAAACTGGTGAAACATTTCTCAAGAGCCTTTTTATAAAATGCTTATACATTTTCTTATTGTCACTTGTGTTTTTTTCAGAAGTATCACGTCTCATGGAGCGCAGCAGTCTAAAGTCAATCTAATAGTGGAATCGGCAGAGGTTAGAAGATATTGATATTTTAGTGTATTTAACCAACAGATGACCTCCCCTCCGCTTTCTATTGTCCAATGTCGTGTAATGTCGCTATCATTCCTAGAGATCGCAGAAGCTCGATTCAGTGGATTGCGTGAATCGACAAGACAATGTCTAAAACTAAAATTATTTCTGCATCGCAGAATAATGAGAGGCACGATTAAGACAAATTCACTCCATGCCCAACATAAACTAGGTCTAAACATGACACCACCGGCTATGCATTACAGTTTTTAACGCCATAATTCTTCGTTTTCCATTCGCTGTTTATCAGGTATCTGATAATGTCAGCCTCGGCATCAAGGAGAGGCTAGTTTGTTACGAGAGGAAACTTGACAGTTGGGTGAGTAAAACGGTTTAAAAGTGAAATTTACATGAAAACGTTTAGCAGAACAGTCCCGCTCTGTTTATTATGATAACTATAGATTTGATTGACAAGTGGTCTCTCTACCATAATCCACATAAGCGCTGACATTTTTTCTGTATTTTTCAACAGAGTCCCTCTCTTCTCCGAACGAAAAAAGCCCTGGGCAGCACAACTCCAAGCGCAGGTAATGTTGAATGTTTATATGCATGTGCGAAAAGAACCAGCCCGAGTATGCTCTTACTCAGGGTCTACGTAGGGGAATGGGGGTGGTGAGACCAGGTGGCGTTCCTGATTTGTTGTTGGTTAGTTTTGAATCTTTGCGCTTGAGTAACAACCAATCAGGAAAACTACACAGATCTCTATAGAGCTATGTCATCAGTATGGAATTTTTCTGATCGAATTTTAGACGTCAAACATGCGGGGGAGAATTGAGAATGGAAACGTCTATTTATGTAGGCTATATGCTGGCTAGAGTCTTTCGTACTCCTGCATAGGAAAGCGTTATTCGTTGATGTTTCTGTTTTCATTGTAAACAGAGTCTCTCTTAGTTCGGCTTTGATTGTCCATCACACGTCTTATTCAAGGTACTCCTAGTGCAAGCCAAGAGACATCAGAAGCACCTCGTGCCGACTCCATTTCTTCCCGCTTGACGCCCGATGGACAATTGGTGTCGAATTACGTGGAGGAGAAACCGGCCTCTCATTCACGAGGTTTGTTTGACTCGTGCAATCTATTCTACGGTACATGTACAGATGAAACTTTGCTAATTTATATCTATAATGGGCACCTTATGAGAGGCAATACGAGAGAACAGTATTTCGCCCAAGAAACCGAGTAGCGGGCCAGTACACCACATGAATTTAACATTTTATTACGTTTCCTTTAGGACCAAAGCCCCCATTTGATTCAGAAACACACGCACCATATCGAGTATCCTCAGCTGGCCCCCATCCCAGACCTTTCCAGGAAGCCACGCGGGCGCAGAAGCCACCCCTACCGACCAGCGGTGAAACAGTGTCAAAGCGCGTGCTGTCTGCGCAGCCGCGATACCAGCCAATCAGAGTGGATGACATCATGGCAAAGGCAGGCACACTCACGTAAGTAAGCGAGTCTGTATTGAGTTTAATCTCGTTTCCAGGGCCGCTCTATTCCCTCATCAGGTAGGAACTATGCACACTGAGCCGAGAAATGAACTCCTTCTGTCGAACGAATATGTTTTGCTACGAAGCGTACGTCTCTTTAAGAGGGCAGTATCATAAGAAGTCTCCTAAGTTTTTGTCTAAACTATGATATAATTATGAGGGTGCACTCAGTGATCAACAACATAACCTTTGAATAACAAAGAAGGGCACAAATTCATTCTCCAAGATGTAAATAAACATAATCAATGGTCGTTAAGGGGTTTTTTTCCAAGCGACAATGTCGAACTTGAAACGAAGGTCCGACTTTTTCAAGTTTTAGGCCACTACTGTCCTGTCCGTCCGTAGCCATACCACCTTTTAACAATTTTCACTAGTACAGTACATTTTAGCAAGGCCAGGCCACTATCAGTGGATTTCCAATTAATACCAACACCTTCATTGGATTTTCAAGTAGCACTAAATCGTGGTGACACTGCCCCTTTTAACTAATGTATGTAAGATGCGTTTCATCAAGAATTGTCTTTTAACGTGTAGGAAACTCCAAGCCAGGCAGGCATTCGCAATGTATCTACAGCGAGTACAACAAAGACTAGTTCACGAGACAAGGTAAGATTTGATCCCTCAAAATGCACGGTGAGCGTGACACGGTAACCATTGCAATTGCTGATTATTTTTTACGTCTTTTTGTTGTTGTTTTTTTCTCATGCCCTGATAAATCAAAAACCAAGCTAGTCAAAGGGGGGTGGGTGGGGGAGGGGGGGGGGAAGGCTGAAGGAGGGGATGGGTGGAGACATCAAACTGAGTAGTCACGTGTCATGAACTTAGGAGTTTGAAAAAGCAACAGAAAAATTTTTAACACTTCCCAAGTTTCAATGATTCACACTAATTACATTTTTATTGACATCTGCGTTTTCTTTATCATTTTTAGTTATGATTCAGAGGACTCGAGAGATAGCACGGACTCCAAACAAGACGATCAAATGGTTGGTTGAACGGTTTAATTTTGATTCCCGCTTAATATCCCTACTGTGTCTAGCAGTCGTTCTGTATTTTAGATTTTTAAAAGCCCAGTGACCTCCCTCCCCCCTCCCCAGCGCGCCGATCACTCACCAAGAGAGGGTTTAGGAAGGGATGAAAGTAGTCCCCGACGGGTGTCGAACCCATCACCTTCCGCAATACGGGTCGAATGCTCTAATAATATTAATGATACCTATTTGATCGCGGAATGATATTTGATGTTTCGTTTTATTGTTCAGAACCTGGTGATTCGTTTTCTGAAGAAAGCGGCGAGTAATTTACAACAGCCATTCAAAGTTGTTGTACCAAGCGTCAAGCTGCCATTACATGACAGGTATGAACTATGAACTTTTATGCACATAAGCCGCACAGTAGTGTAGCAGCTCTCGTAAGCCTGTAATTCAACTTATTCTCTAGTATAGCCGTTTCCATTGTTTTCGGACCTAAAGGCATTGTTCCTTTTGTTTGTTGTATTGTTCTCTTGAAGGGTGGAGATGCATTCATGTGAGAACTTGCGCGGTGAGCTGCTACACTACCCCACAGAAACAAGTCTTAGCAGACAGTGATGATTACACGAAGAAACGAATTTCAGTGATTTCTTTTTCTTTCAGGCGACGAATTCTGGCCAAACAACTGGGAGACTTCGTTCGCGTTTATGGAAAGGTAAAATATAGGAAACAGCGCAATTTTCTAAATTTAAACCTTAAATTTAGAAAATGTTCAACATCAAGTGTTTCAGCCTAAGGTTTTTTGTGGCAACATAACTGTTTTTAAAAAAAATTTTTAAGGGGAATTTAAGAAGAAAATCATCATCTAGGGAACACTGTCTTGATATTCAACCAAATTCTCAGAACTTACATTGAAAGAAATGTATGAGGATCAGTAATGAGAATTAATATTTCAGTCTTGTTAAGGCTTAGTCGTTTCTTTTTGTTCTTCTGAGGAAGCTGTTGCATTTCTTTTTATATTTTGTTCAACAGGAAACCATGCAAATCCAGAAGCGACAGGAAATTAACCGTACATACGGGCTTTCAAGGAGCAATTCGTTCACGGGTGAAATCCCGGACGAGGAGTTCAAGGTCTTTATGGCCATTGCAAGGTACCCTGTCCACTGATTCATATGTTTCTATGGGTAGCTTCCTGTGAATTTCGTTTTAAGAGTTTCTAATTTACAACACACAAAAAATATTGCTTCACATTTGCAGCGAGACAGAGTTGGAAGACCTGTTAACTACCTACACCAAACTGAACAAGAACGCGAGCGTGTTCTTAGGAGGGAGACCGGAGAAGAGCTCTGAGGAGAGCACCACCAAAGCGCCTCACGACACGGTCCTGTCTAGAAGAAAAGAAGGGGACAGGTACCCCCGCAGGTAAATATGACGATTCGCGGTCCTTTGACTAGTATCAAGAGCGCGCGCACATGAGACCAATCTTTTCGAATCTTCGCTAAAACATATTGTCTACTGATGTAACCTCAAAGATAAACTCTCTCACTCGTTATACAGAAGTAATGAGTGTTTCTTTACTTGTTTTGACAGCTCGAATCCCATTCCAGACGAGGAACAGATGAGGTCCACCGAGGACCTTAGTAGCACAGGCCCTACGGTGACAGATCGACACGCACGATCGCTGACAGCTGTCTCTGCATATGGCGCCTCAGTGGCCCTCAACAAAACCCGGCAGCGGCCGGTGTCGGCTAAGGTAGCAAGTTCACAAGGTGAGATGAAGGCGATACATACTACCATTTGCGGTCAAATCTTGAAAATATTGATAGCTCGTGAAGAAAACATGATCGTATGGCGCCAAAACGTTGTCAATTTCGTGACCTGACCGCAAACGTTTCATTGGTCAAAAGTGACACGTAAACAGACATACCGTTGAGGTTTTAAAAGTAAAACTACGCGTTAAATTCGTCACGCTTTAAGGATGTACGCAAATGGTAGTAGCCCAATACACAGGAAAATCAGTGTTCCTGCGAAGTACATACTTGCATGCTGTTACTCTGGAAAAACAATTCTCTCGGTCAGCTGTTGCCTTGCGCTAGGCAGGTCTGAAATTTGAACCGAAAATTCCATACTGATGACGTAGCTCTACAGAGATCCATGTAGTGTCTCTGATTGGTTGTTACTTGCGCGCGAAAATTTTCAAAACCAAGCAGCAACCAATCAGAGACACTTCACGGATCTCTGTGCAGTTACGTCATCAGTATGGAATTTTTCGTGTCGAGTCTAAGACGTCCCATTATTAGTCTAGGAAGAATTGAGCCCGCGAAGAAAATGGTCTGTTTAGCAAAGTTTTACACGCTTTGACAGGCGAATGTATTTAACAATTTATTTGTAGGAACTGACAGGATGCACCGCGTTGGTCGCCCAGTATCGGCCAAGCCACACTCACGTGATATGATGAGAACAGTTGAAGACACCGGGGATACCAGGAGCGTGGATGGAGGCAAGTGATACTGTGACATAAACTGTTCAACGCTTTAAGAAATGAGCTATTTGCGAAATCCAGTCTTACAGCAAGGCGCCCAAAAGTGTGACCACTTTTAATTTATTCACATTCTTTCGTGCAGATCTAATCCAATCAAAAGCCGTGGATAGCTTGCAGTTGACTTCTGATTGGATTAAATCTGCACGAAAGAATGTGAATAAATTAAAAGTGGTCACACTTTTGGGCGCCTTGCTGTAAACTGACGTATTTTATCTCTTTGCAGCTCATAGTGGTCAGCGGAGTCGTGTGTCATCGGCCCCAGTCCGTCGTGACAGCCGAGGCGCAGACAATGAGTTCAAAGGTGAGATAAGTAATGACATTATGCAAGTGACGTAAATGTAGGACCAGCTGACAAAAACAGTAACATAAAGCAAAGTTTAAAATCTAGCCTACGAAATTAGACAAAAAAGCAAACATTGTTTCCAGAGCAGATCCCTTTTCTTTTCTTTCTTTCATCGAGGATGGGTTTTTTTCCCTATTCATGGCCTTGTTTAAGTTTGAACTCTTTGGGAATATATTCTATTGCTCTTGTCAGAGGAACTAATTAAGTTTTTGGTAATCAAACAAAAAAATGGTAATTCACCCAACTAAATCTGATAAGACTTTCTAAATTCAATCCAATTTTTGGTTTAAATTGATGGTTTGAGTGTTGGTTTTTTTTTTTTTTTTTTTTGTGTTTTTTGGAACTTTGTGAAACATCCATAATGAAAATGTCTTAATTTCACGCCGACAGGTCACAGCTTGGCTGATGAGCATGCAGTCGCCGCTGCTCTTCAGCGGTTAGCCAAACGACAGGCTGCGCGGCAGTACTCTGCTTTCAACACCAGCGGTCATCAGGGACATAACTGGGATGAGCTGTTTAAAAAGATGGACTTTAATCGCGACAAAGATGCTGCTGTTACTCACAACGACGACGAATTAATTAGCGTTGGAGACGCATTCACGGATCCATGGTCGAGTGTAACTGGAAAAGCTCCGCGGTCAGCTTATAAGTTACATGACCGACACGCAAGCGCAAACGCCACGTTTGAAACATTTGTGAATCATGACCAACGCCCGGGCGGCAGTCATGGTCACGTGGGTTGGTTTGATAGTAACACTGACCGAGGTCGTGTTAGTACTGTGGGCGCTCCTGCGGAGGAAAAATCGATTCATATTGATTTGAAAAAGGAGTACAGCGGAGCACAGGAAATACAAAGAGAAGAGAAAAAGGCAGTTGTAGAAACAGTTAAAAGTCCAACTGTCTCACGGGAGGAGTACAACAGACACATGAAACTCATAAGTCAGAAGCTGTCTGAAGAGAAGGTTCGCCTGCAGAAACAGTTACAGCAGTATCCGTGCCTGCCACGCCCACCTCCTGCTCGGCCGAGCCCGGGCGCCAGGAAGGTTGTTAGCCACAATAGAATGATAAGGTAATATGAACTGTCATAACTTAACGTGCTTGAAAATTCCAGTCATTGCCCTCTTATCTCTGGGGCACTTAGCTCTGTAACATTTGAAGTCTATCTCCTTGCAAATACCATAAAAAGATCGTGGATGAATTTTAAGGGAGCAATGTGGCAATGTTTGCAATATATATATGTTACTTGCCGGCCGGGAAGTCCGTATAGGGAAAAACTGTGCCCGAGGTCTTGGGGTAATATATATAACTACCTTCGACCTCGAAATAAAAGTTAGCTAAGGCCGAAAAACCACAAGAGGGACAAGGATGGTTAAGTTAAATTGGGGGAGATTGAACGCCAAGGGGTGAAGAGTCTGTACACGAACTACAGGTCCCGAGAAAACGTTCCCTCGACAAGTCGACTTCATGTCTGACTCGTCCCCAGTCGTCTTTTAAGTCCGTCTTTGAGTGGACTCTTGAGTCCTTGAAGCTGAACACGGAGCATCCTCTTCCCCAGGGCCACGCGTATTTTTTAAATGACATGACTCCGTTTCGCCGACCACGTGACCAAAAGAAACGGAGGCTCTGTTAGGAACGAGAATGAACACAGAGTGTCTTGCAATTTGCGCATAAGAGACTACTCGGGACGACTCAGGGTTTTTTTGTGTTTTTTTTTTTTTTTTTTTTTCTTTTTTTTCGTGTAAAAAAAAATTCGAGACGCCAAATTAGCTGTTAATTTACCATTGGTTTATTTTTTGCCTCTTTAGTTTTGACATGTTTTTTCTGTTCCGTTCATTTTAAACAGGTTGGCTGCATCCAATCCCCCGCCAGTGTTTGACGTCATCACTGGCATGACAGACCTTCCAAACGACGATTCTCTGTGACAGCAGTGTTCCTCTCTATACTCCACTGTTTTGTGTAAATTACTCGTTTTATGTCGCGGCCCATCATTTGCTTGTGAATCAAACAAAATGCATTTTTAAACATAACAGAAGCCATGGAGAGAGGACGTTCTTTCACCATGCTATTTATTTTGTTCACACGGGAAATAATTTTGCACACGAAAAGTTTAATTTCGAATTATTGTGATTTTATATGTCAAAAAATTTTACAAAATAAACTGGATATTTTTATTTGGATTTTTTTTTTAAAAAAAAAAAAAAAATTAAAAAGTCCAAAAAAAAAAAAAAAAAAACCCCCCCCCCCCCCCCCCCCCTCTTTTTTTTTTTTTTTTTTTAAAAAACGGGGAAATAAAAACCCGCAAAAAAATATTTTTGTGGCTTTTTTTTGGCAAATTCGTTAGCTGCGGCTGTTTTATGAAGCTTTGATCTATTCTGAAGAAACAGGCGTCTCTCTTCGCGCTAGCTGACTAGGGGACCAGTCAAGAGATTCCCCCGTTTGTATTTCTGTTTGTTTGTGCTAAATTTTCGCGCCCATAAAAGTCAATTTCGCACTGCCTCTTTCACCCAGAACAACCTCTTGTAAAGGTAATCTGACGAAATGCTACTGGTCAGTAACCTGTTATTGTCTAGCAGATGGTGGCTTCATGCTACAGAAACCAGGATTATTTAAGCCCCGGCATCAGCAAGCATCTGCCGCCTCCGACCCTTGGACTGGCCAGGGCTTAGCCATTTTTATCCGTGAATATTAGCAGCAGTGCCTGATGTTAAAATCGAGCGACGCCTCGCTGCCTGGAAACTTGCTGCTGGCAAGAAGAAGCCGCACGAGGCGGGGCGCGCGCGCAGCGTGACACACTAGAGGGAGTTTTCTCGCTCTTCGTGCTCGTATATCGCGCTCTGCTCCGCTAAACCGCCTGTTCTTACATCCAGGCTCCATATTATCTCATTTATCTTTAAGACAAAAAATTAATCCAAAATCTTTATTTCCACTCCTTAAATAAATTTACAATTTGTCTACAGGGAAAACAAACCATTGTATGCAAAATTAAATAAAGAATTATCCTACGATTGAACTAATTTTGTCCAAAAACGTTTCCCAATAACTCGCCTACACACGCGGAAATAAAGTCCCGACTTTGGTAGACTTCATATAAAGCCACCACAGTATAGCCAAACCCGTGTCGTATAATTTATGCTCAATAACTGTATAATTTTGGCAAGAGTTCGACGGTTTGCTTTTCAAAGCCATCTTTAAGAAACGATAATTGGGCCCATCTATGACATGCAACTGAAATATTGTTATCTCGTATAAATTAATTATCATATAAATTAAATGTCTACGACGACGTTATGAAATTTTAATAAAAATCTCACCCGTATTAACCTTCTATGGAAAATTCAATTTCGCAAAGAAACCAAAAAATTGGGTCAACCCCTAGACTTACTATTATAGGAAAAGAATTTCCCACTTTCTACAAAATAAAACAATGTTGAAAACATTTTACTCATGTTACTCCACAGACACGGTATGCATGGTGACGCAAGTGATGTCTAACCCTTATGAGTCCAACTGTCGGCAACAACCTCATTCATTGCGTACGAATCTCCTTCCGAAAATAACGTTTCCAAAGTCAAGACTTAGTTCAGAAATGATCAGAGGAGTTCTATTACAGCCCGGGGTATGAAACGCGAACTCGAAAAATTGAGTGACGTAAGCGACCATTTTTGCAATCTAGACTTCACAAATCATGGGCAAATTGAATTTAAAACGAAACAAACTTTCTAGCTAGCCCTGCTGTCCTTAACAAAGTGCGGAATTTCTTAACTTTCTAAACCAACGTGGTTAGGTTTAAATATTTCGCATTTGATGTTTAAAGCCTGCTATGGCTAAAAAATCATTAAACTCCCCTCCACACTTTAACACTGCGATATAAGAATGCCATATTTGGACTTTCCACCACTAGCGCCAGCCTCCTCGCGGTCATCTTCGCCCAAGCTTGGGCATGAGTATGAGAGCTTCAGACGTGAGCCCGTGAGATTTGTATGCAGCAGTGACGTGGCTGGTGACATAGAAGGTGTTGTACAGCGTGACGCGCTAAGATCACATTGCTCCAGTGTTCGTAACAATTCTCCTTGTGTGACATTACCAATATCGTCACGCTCTGTGGTTAAAAAAGAAGTGTAACAGAAGGCGTTTAGAACATAAAAGACAACCATGATAACCTAAGTGCAAGGTTTATACAGTGTGGTATTACAGATTTGTTTAACTGCTTAAAATATAACAGCAGTGTTAGCACGATTCTGTTGTTTCTCAAGCAGCTAATGAAGTCACTGGTATGTGAAACATTTTCAAACTCTACTTCGACCGAACTTTTCTACTATGAATGACTGTTTCCGTTTGGATTTTGCAAAGCAGTACATCATTCTTGACGCCGCTCAAAATTTTCTTTATCGCCAAAGCCTTTCCAACTAAGAGAACATGGTAGCTCTGGAGTTGACTCTCTGGCGTGGCAATTTTCCTTTACAAAACAAATTGAAACTTTTACCAAATATCGCTTCTTTTAGATGTCTGTTATTACTCATCAGGGTAGTATCTATCTCACCTGTGTTTTCGCCAGACTGTTTGGACGCAATCTCCAGTGCTGTTGTCAGGTCCCACATCTGAAACGCCACACAACATGAAAATATATCAATTTGCTTTCCATGAAGAACCCGTTTTCAGACGAAGATACCAGTTGCTTTCAAAGGATAGGGTTCTAGCCACCCCACTTTTTTTAAGCTCAATGTTTGGGACAGTAAGAAAATTCAGGGTTCAATCTAACACAATGCGTTTTACATAAAAAAAACACGACTTGCAGCGGGCAAACTGACTTATGTTTAGTGGTTGTTATTGAATGATTTTCTTACAGCGATTTTTACTCAGTTTCTTACTTGTAAACATCCGTTTGAATGCCCTGTTATCAGGAAGCGCCGGGGTCTGGAACCCATTCTGCTGGAGGCGTCACATTCGTGCACGCAATATGAAGTGATGTTACTGCCGTCCACTGACCGTATAGTACAGACCCTGAAATACAAGATCGTCAACTACTCAGTCACGACATGTAAATGGCCAACTGGTTAACCTCTTGCAGACTTTCTGCCAGTTGGGATTCGTAACTATGTTGTGATGATTAAGAATATTTGTTTCAAATACACGGGCACACAAACAGTAAAAACTTCTACTTTAATCAAACTATCAGTAACCGAGTTTTACAAGTTGAATGCAAGAGTTTTAAAAAAATAAATGGTCATGGAATAAAAACCCAGAATGAATATAACGTTACCATAAAATTTAGCCAAAGAAAGTGTCGAGTGCTAATGGTATATAGCGAGATTCACCACATGCAAAGTCCTCTACGAATAGCGTTACAACAATGTCACACTTCAGAATAGTGCAAGCCATAACCGATCTTTATTACCTTTTTCCTGTGGATGAAAACCGTACGATCACATGATCGGTGTCTGGTACAAGCTTCTGAATGAACACCTGTTGATCATCACGTTCGCCAAATGGACCTGGGACCGACAAACAAATAAACAGGTCAGCGGAAGTAAGAATCCTATCGATCTTCTGCAGAAAATTGAGCCCGCGGCTTTCGGTAAGGTTGTTGCTTAGTAACATGTCGTTCTCTAATGACGTCAGCTCACGTGACGTTTTCTCAAAGAGCCTTAGTGATTTCCGTGTCTGGTTGGGTTTTTTTTTTTTTTTTTTTTTTTTTTTTTTTTTTTTTTTGTTTTTTTTTTTTTTTTGTAAAAAAAAGTTTTTTAATGGGGGGGAAAAACAATTAAGTGTTATTTCTGATCAAAACATTTTATTGGAAAACCGTCTAATTACAATAATAATTTTTCGTTTTAAACTTATTTGATGCTTTTATCAAATTACAGGAGAATCCCGGTTTTTTCGAACCCTCAGTTTCTCGCAACTCCTGATTTCTCAAACCAATTTTCGTTTCCCTTGAAGAGTACTTCTCTCTCATTTTATCCCTGATTTTTCGAAGCAATTTTCGTTTCCCCTGGAGGCTCGAGAAATCGAGATTCTACTTTATCGAAAGAAAAACGGAAAAGCTCCAAGTTACTCACCGATGACATTACCAGCTAACGAGCTAGGATGGGCGTCCTGTGCCTCAAGAGAAACAACATTGAAAGACGCGAGGGGCGTGGAACCAGGCTGCGTGGAGATCATGCCTCGAAAGCGTGTCACGTTCCACGTGCGCACGTGATTGTACTCTGAGCAAATGGACACGAGATTTTTCTCGCTTAGCATGACTTTTACCACAGGATTTCGATGAACCATGAATGTTTGGAAGAGCTGTGGTCCATGGCCTACTGTCTCTGGGTGCTGGACGATCACTCTCACTGTCCCTGAGCTTGTACCGTACGCGATCTCAATCCAATTGCCACTTAAACCTGATGGGGAAAGGCAAAATAATTTTATGCAATTACATTTTAAGTCTGAAAAAATTTTCAAGGCTTCAACGGGATTTGAACCCATGACCTTCGCGATACCGGTGCGTTGCTCTACCAACTCAACATGCGGGACATCAGGACCCACAATAGCATTTCGAGTTACCCTTTTCTTCTTTTTAAACGGTTCGTCGCTTTTTTTTTTTTATAAAATGACCTGCTCTCGACGTATCAAGGCTTCGTAGCACAGTTGGTAGAGTAATGTACTGGTATCACGGAGGTCATGGGTTCAAATCCCGTTGTTGCTTGAAATAATTTTATTGTTGGTAAACAAAGGTCTATCAGTCAAAATTATTTGAGTAGACTCCTTGTAGCCTGTGTACAGCCTTCCCGCTTCGCGGAGCGGGACAGCTGTACACAGGCTAAGTCGTTGTTCTCCAGTTACCTTTGAAATGTACTAAATTGTTTATTTTTTGGAGGGCATTTAACTCTTTTTTTTTTATTGAAGAGAATAGACAAAATTGAATGAAAAAAGACGTACAAAAGACACAAATGATAAAAAGAAAAAATACACAATTTCACAATATAAGTACAAGTACAAAGTTTGTTTGCAAAGATTGTTTTAATTACAATTTTTAGCGAAAACAAGGAAAAAAGGCGGGTGGCCCTTGGAAACATTTTGAGGCGGTGAGCGCATAATGTTGTCCATTTTGATCTAAATTCGACAACGTGTTGTTTTTAAAAGCGATCAACTCACAAGGATTGTCTTGAGAACGAGATGAAAAATTTTAAAGCTTGGGGGGCTGTATCCAACCAGTGGAAATGTGATGTTTTCCGATGATTAGAACATGGTTTAAGGCGTTGGTGATTGATTCTGAAAACACGTGCAAAGTTCCTCAACCAATAAGATCAAAGATGCCAGCTGCAATCAGCTGCCAAATCAAAACCGTGATCTGCGTCTTTTTCCGCGCTTACCACGTGGTTTCCCGCGCTTTTCAACGGTGACATGTTTTCCCGCACTTTTGAGCGTAGAGACTGACTTCGTGATGGATTTGGTTTTAGTATGTCTTATGTGTTTACTTACACGTATGTGTTGTTTATCAACACGCAAAGAATGTTTACTTACACGTCTTTGGTGTTAAGTATACACTGAGTGCCGTGACCATGTCTTCATTGGGATCTTTGTAAAGCTCGGTCACCAGAAGATCATTATCCTTCATTCTCAGTGGGAACTTCTGCATATCTATGAAGAAAATAATACCTCAGTAATACGATTAAGAGCTCATTGAATTTGACCAGTATTTCTGGGCTAAATAAAGTTTAAGACGGCCATTCTGGACGGCGTGAAGACATGACCCCCTAATAGCTAGTGCATTAAGAGGTAGCAGTATGAGTTTGAGTCAGGCCTAGGTCCTTGTCACAAAGAAAATATGGAGTAAGAAAAAGCGATCTGTTAAAGCCACTATTTTTAACTGCTAAAAATACTGGGATAACCTGCGATGGAGGTAGAATCCGGGGGGGGGGGGGGGGGGGGGGAAGCAGTACTCCTAGCCACTTCTTGCTATGAAAATCAGAGTTGGTGGAAAGACTGAAGATTTAACATGTAAACAAAATCTTCAAAATGGGAGGAAAGTTAAAAAGAAAATGGGCGCTTAGATGATAGAGTTGTGAAAACTAAACTCAGGCTGGACCCAGTTGTTCAAAGGGTGGATAATGCTACCCACTGGATAAATCACTATCTGAGTGGATAGTGAAATAGGTTTTGTATGACAGTTATCCACTGGATATTAATTTATCCGATGGTTAGGGTTATCCACCCTTTGAACAACTGGACCCTGGCATTAGGTTAACATATGCAAACCGCTGGGTTTCAATGTAAGGCCAAACACGCCCAGGAAACTTGTGTACGTACCAATGTAATAAATAGAACCATTTGTACATCCAAGAAGAAGAAAAGAACCTGCAGTGTCATAACTGGAGATTGGCATTACATCTTGGATCTGAACAAACAAAGAAAGCTTCAACGTCTTTGATTCACATTACTATAATCACTAGTAATAATCAGGTTAGCGGAGTGCATTCGGGTCAATTTTGTGTGCCTTAAATCCGCCCGCTTACGCAATTGACCTACACAATTCACTTGGCATGTGTAAAAATCACACATGATGGAATGGCAAAATAGCCACCGAGACTGAAAACAATTGGATAGATTTACTGGGCACCTGGCACACATGCCACCGAGGTTAAAGTTACTCAGTAAATTTCTTTTGAGGCTCAATTGCTGCCAAGATAAACAACTCGCTAGATTTTATTATTATAATCAAACTTCAATCTACAACCAACTTTTAATTAAAAAAAAAACTGTGGGGAAAAAGAAAGCTGACAAAGTTGAATAGGCACTTCACTACAACCAAAGTCAAACGTGGCCCAGGTTCAATTCCTATACAAGTTGAATTAATTTTGTCGTTGGTTCTCTTGCCTTACTCAGCGGGTTTTTCCTGGGTTTACATGACAGCTTTTTATACCTGCCAATGCTGCGTCATAGAATTCCACACTCCAATCTTGCCTGTGTGACTTGTGGCCACAAGTTGGCTTCCAATGAAAAACAGAGCATCTACAGCAACACTCAGGTCAAATGTTCCTGCAACCAGAACATCAAAGAAAAGTTCAGTAGGAACATTCAAAGCAATGATATGATGGAACCTTGACATAAAAAAGACTGTCTTGTTATTATTACTACTTTCCTTGGCCCAAACAAAAGCCCAGGCAAGGCACCACTAGTGATCATTATTGAAATTGACCAACTCCTTAATTTACTGGGAGGCGCGGTGGCCTTGGTTAGCGCGCCGACTCCGAGTTGAACGGCCCGGGTTCGAGTCCTGGCCGGGGCGTTGCGTTGTGTTCTTGGGCAAGACATTTTACTCTCACAGTGCCTCTCTCCACCCAGGTGTATAAATGGGTACTGGCAAATTTACTGCTGGGGGGTAATCCCTGCGATGGACTGGCATCCCCCAGGGGGAGTAGCATACTTTCAGTCACTTAATGCTACAGACCGGGAAAGCTCCGGCTATATGGGCCACTTGGCTCGGACACAGACTTTACTACCTTTTTTTTACCTTAATTTAGGCTCAATGCAGGTACAGTAGAATCCTGATTTCTCGAACCTCAAGGGCAAATGAAAATCGCGGTGGGAGATCAAGAAACCGGGGGTAAAATTACAGAGAAGTACTATCCAAGGGAAATGAAAATTGGTTCGATAAAATCGGGAGTTTCAAGAAACTGAGCGTTTGAGAAATCAGGATTCTACTGATCATTGTGTTATACTTTTTCCCTTCTCATTATTAGATCCCCAAAAAACATTATCACGCCACATATGTGATTAAATATTTAATAATTTACAATAAAAAAGTGACAATCATATAACTCACCAATTTCAAATTTCACAACACCTTGAATATGGTCAGTTGTAGTGAAGCTCCATAAACGAATTTTACCATCTGAAAAAGAAAGATGATTTCCCATTTAATACATTAAACTAAAACAAAATTCTTGAATCAAATTGTTCTTAGCACGCCCTATTTATTTACCAAATTGGAGCGTGTGCAGCTTAAGTGTCCGAATAACAAAGTGTCCAATTTTGTCATAGTGAGGATAAATCCCAATAGATTTGCCCTATTTTCCTGAGATTTTGTTATACTTATGATTAATTGACAATAAGACTTCATGTTGTTGAATCTGTCTGTAATCATACTCATGATTAAACAAATCAGACTCTCGTTAATCACTTCTATGATTACAGATTGAATTGGACTCCACTTGTACAGTGTAGCTATAACTAGTCATAATAGCTATGCTTATTTATCACTTTGATAGAATATGGAAGACAACAAACAGCATAATAAGCCATCAACATGATTGCATCATTGAATTTAATTCAGTAACTCACCAGATGAAACTGCCAGCATCTTATCACCAAGAGAACTGGAGGTCACCTTGGCATTCAATGCCATTTTTTCCACACAGTGTTCCAGATAAGGAGTGGAAAATATCAACTCCCAACCAACTGAATCCTTCGATCTTAAAACACAAATAGTGGCACATTTAGCAAACAAAACAGTTTAACTGCAGCAGGAATTATTGCTACTTACCTGTAGCAGAACACACAATGAGCAAAAGCAACAGCTACAAAACTGTGATGTCCTATGACCATCAATACTCTTCTGGGGTCTACATCTGAAGAAAAGAACAAACTTTGTGATTCACTTTTTAACAGTTCATAGTCATAGTGCCAATTAGTAGAGCTGAAGGTACAGCTGTATTTAATAATGGAGACAGGGAGGTGTGAATGAACCAAAAAAAAAATACCAACAAAATTTAAGCTTTTTAGACCCCCACCCTGTCATATGTTCCACTGTCCTCCCATGGGTGAGTATAGATATTTTCTGAAAAATATAAATCTTGTGTCAATATTCACCTGGGGGGCTAGTAGGCCTAATGTGACCCCTTGCTCAATTTGTAACCTTGGGCAAAATACTTGATTACTTTCCTAACATTGTCCCTCGACACTACCAGTTGCATAAATGGTTCCAGCAAACTTGTAGTGAAAACTGGCAAATATGTTAAGGGGGAGCCTGCGATGGACATCATCATCGTCATTGTCAGCATCGCCATTGCTGTTGCCCCCATCATCATCATCATTACTGTTTTTGTACCTGTAGTATGCACTACTGACATATTATCGGTGAATGGGGAAAAGTAAATTTAGAAGAGCTCATAAATTGACATTCAATAAGATGACTTACAAAAAACTTCTCTTTCCAACTAACCAGAAACTCACCTATAGCTACAGCGTCATCATCATCAGGAATTTCTTTGATGCCAAAGTCTCGGTAAGCAGGGGCATTAGTTTCATACCGTGATGCACTGATTACTGTTGACGCAGAGCTTCTTCTTGTGAGAGCAGCTGATGAGGAGTGTCTTGATATGGAAGGAAGTGGAAACTCTGAGGAAAACAAGTCATGTAAACACAAACATAAATTATAAAATAATTCAGCTCACAATAAACTCTCTGAAATAAATATTCTCCATTCTAATACAATGAAAGCTTGCCAGTTCTTGAGCCTACTCCCCCTTCAGACCCACTCCCTATTCAATCTCTCCCTTTCTTTATTCATCCGTCTCTTTTATAAGATCCACCCAGGCCCACCAAACCCACTATGTAGCTTCAGGGATGTCACTAAGGGCCAGCTGCCGGCTGCTTTCACTGGCTGAAAGAGAACTTACCGGTAAATAAATCTGGCTAAAATTTTGCATGAACACGGAGACTTAGGTAAACTTTTAGAGCTGACAAGGCCTTGAAAAGCCAGCTGGGCTTGTTGACAAGTCGGCTTAGTGTTACAGTTACATTACTCCAGACAGCAAGATACATGCACACAAGACTGTCAACTCAAGTTGTAACCAATCTCACTTACATTGGAGAACTCTAAATAGGATTTTTATTAGTAAGAGCAATTCGCCCTAAACTATATTTTGTTTAGTCTTACTACAATAAATCCCCCACTCCTTCTGCAGTAAGTTCTGCCCAAAGATGTGAAAAATACATTCAGTGTTTATCACAAGGATTTATTTAATATCCTTTTAATACCTGGAGTGTTAAGGTATCCATGAAAAAGTACATCACCACATTTGGAATGAGAGACCTCTTCACACAAAGCTAGGCGCTTAGCTGCACAGACAAAGCAAATCAACACTTTTACAAAGTAAATAAATACATATTTATTAATAAAATAATAAAAATTTAATCATCTTTATTAGTACTTATTTCGTGTTTTGCAAGATATTTTTTGGTTTTTTTTTTTATTTGGGCAAAAAAAAATTATTTAAAAAATTAAAAAATTTTTAAAATTAAAATTTTTTTATTTTTTTTAAAAAAAAAAAAAAAACGGGAAAAAAATAATTTCATGTAGCTTGTTATACATGCATTTGTAGTTCTTGAATAAAATTTTGCTGGCTAGCAGGTTTATTAAAACCCTGTTTGTTATCAAATGGTTAATTTTACTAACAAAATATATGCTGGCCACTTTAAAAAATATCTACACCAATAATATTAGTCATCAAATAGTTAAATTTATCATACCTAGAGGCGTGATGCCATAATACTCAGCTTCATGCTTTATAACCCTTAAGTCCAACCCTCTGCAATTTAAATTATGTTACGTAGATAAGACATTACAAATTTTATACTAAGGTTTTTAGCAGGCCCATGTAACATTTAAAATGCACATTAAAACAGTTCTGTGACTGCCTTGGTAAGTGTTTGGAATAAGCAGATACTCTGAGAGCACCATACAGAAAGAAGGAAAACTGTTTGAAACTACTTACATGTATTCATTATTGTCGTCTTTGTGCCAGCAGCTCAGGGGCATTAAGGACACACATGTAATACCAACACACACAGAAAAACTTTTTCCCATTAATCTTACTTTTTAAATGCCTCTGACACACTTTCAAGAGGGAATTCTTTGCAAGGGGTGTAAAAACTGGAACAGAGGTGCCTGCAGCAGCAGCAGAAGCTAGAACAGCCTGGAAACAGGGGGTACACAGTCCAATTCTCCATTCAGAGGAGATAATGGACAAATGTTGATGATTCGCTTTGCACTGAACCAAGTACATTAACCTAAATAATGTAATGGTTTAAATTTATCTTTGGTTTAAAATTTTTTGAACCAGTTTGATTTTTGTTTTCCATTGTCTCAAGTCATTATCATAATCTGAGAAAAAGGGAAATAAAAATCAAACTGGTTTGAAAAAATTTAGACCAAAGACAAATTTAAACCACAACATAGAACGATTTATTGTAAAAGAGCATCCCTACCTTGCATCAAGCTCCTTAGTTCTAAGAAAATTCAATATGGGTACGAAAGCTTCAGGATCTCTGTCAATAAATATCTATTTTGAAAAATAATAATAATAATAATTAGCCCTAGGCCTCAGAAAGTAAACTCATTAAATTAGCATACCAAGCTTCTACAGTATAAGTCGTTTTTGGGCTGGGTTTGGGTTAGTTTTGGAATAATTTTGATTTTAAATTAAAAAAAAAAAAAAAAAAGGACAGTAAATGGTTTGAGCCCAGGAGTATCAGTAGCCTCTGCTCAGGTTGTCTAATGTCAGTGACCACCTTCACCCTGACGATCACATCATACAAACTATGTTAAGAATAGCGAAATAAAAAGAACTGGATTAAACAAAAATATTGATGCATATTTGACGTTCAAAATCAGAAAGAAAGACCAGTTATGTACAGCAGGAGCATTTTTGATACTTTTTAACCTACTAGGCACAAATTCTCATAATTAAATACAATGGTTAACTTACCGCTCCTGTCTCATCTCTAAGAGATGAAATTCTTCCACTTAGTAAACTAGAAGAGAAAACAAGAAATAAATGTAAAGTCACATATTTTATACTTTACAATAAATATTTATCACATGTACATGTCTGTAGTACTGCTACAAGTTGGGTCCTGTTAACTTGAATCTTCAAGGGGGGGGGATTGAGTTATCAAGGATTAAATTAGTAAGAAAATAAACTGGAGGGGAATCAAAAAAGGTTTGAGTTAGCAGAAGGTTCAAGTTAACAAGCGTCCAAGTTGGAGAAAAATGTTCCAGTTGGTGACACAATCCTGCCTCCGCAACAGGCATACATCTGCGGTGCTTGTCCCTGAAGTTGCTATGCAACATGACATGTTTGCTCACACGATTACTTTCGAGTCCGGGTCACCCTAGTTTTTGATAACATGAAAAAAATTGGAAAACTTTTGAGCGCTTGAATAAAGATTTGCCAAAACTGGCACTTGTTCTCCCGACTAATTAGTTGTCAAAATACCAGATCTCTCAATGTGGAATCAAACAAGCCACTATACCAGTTACAAACTTTTCTCCAACATTAAAGACAGTCATATAAAGTAGTGCAAACTTATCTGTTGCAGCCATAAGGCTAACAATTACTGTGACAGCCACTTTGTTGGAAAAAGAGAATGCTTGTAATTACTGCCATGTTTACCACAGGCAGCCCAGGCTCTGGCTTTGTTAATAATTTGCAACGGTCGTTGTCGGTTCGACTCAAGCAATCGAAAAATATGCTTCATAAATCGATGAATTTGAGATCTTTCGTTCCTTAATTTCAATAAACTGTAAGCCAGATAAATAAAGATCACTTACCTATTGTCGATTGTGTGTTATTGTGTGAATTTGTGGGGTTTTGGGACGATTAATTCCTCACTTGCCGCTGACGCCCCCTACTAATACCAAAGAAAAAGACAAGGCATACAGCTCCAACGCCGCCAAATCCCGACACAGCCCCAAATTTCTCCAATTTCTCATATTTCCACGCACGCCACCAGCGGGAATAGAACAGTTCGGCGAAAACCAGCAATCGCTCCGTAACGACCCAAACAGCCGCCGCGATTCACAGACAAGAATACGCCATCGTCAAAGGAGTGGCGCAACGTCGCCGATCATATCAAGGTCAGACCAGGAACGAAAATAAACCCCCCCTCCACGGAGCGGTGCGATAAAAAGAATTTCTATCTGACTCCCATTGCAACATCGGCAAATAATCGATAAATACCAAGCTGGGACTGGCAACGTTGAATGGGAGTCCACATTGGAAGTTCTTTCCCGCACACGCCGCGCTGTGGGGAGGGGTAGAATGTTTATTTGTCGCTTGCACGCTTATATGATCGCCGACGTTGCGCCACATCCTCTGACGATGGCGTATTCTTGTCGAATGTGAAAATTTTGCGGTGGCTGTTTGGGTTGTTAGAACCGAGCGATTGCAACGGTTTTTGGCCGAAAGCTTGGTAATTTATCGAACTATAATTGCCCAAAGCTGGATGGCGAAGCGACGCGTGGAAATATGAGAAATTGGAAAAATTCGGGGCCGTGTCTGGATTTGGCGGCGTTGGAAGCTGCATGCCTTGTCTCTTTCTTTGGTATTAGTAGGGGGCGTCAGCGGCAAGTGAGGAATTAATCGTCCCAAAACCCCACAAAATCACACAATAACACACAATCGACAATAGGTAAGTATCTTATTTATCTGGCTTACAGTTTATTGAAATTAAGGAACGAAAGATCTCAAATTTATCGATTTATGAGCATATTTTTCGATCGCTGAGTCGAACCGACAGCGATGTTGCAAATTATTAACGAAGCCAGAGCCTGGGCTGCCTGTGTGTTTACTTTGAAAAATTGGAAAGCGTGGTGGCCTAACGATTAGTGCGCTGGACTCTGGATCAAGTGGTCCAGGTTTGAGCCCTGGCCAGGGGGGGCACTGTGTTTTTTGGTGGGAGGGGGGTGGGGCACTGTTTGTTTTTGGGCAAGACACTTTACTCTTATAGTGTCTCTCTCTACCCAGGTGTATAAAAGGGTACCGGTGAATTTACTGCTACGGGTAACCTTGTGATGGACTAGCATCTCATCCAGGGGAGGGGTAGAAATACTCCTAGCTGCTTTATGCGACAGAAACCGGGATAAGCTCTGGCCTGATGAGCCATTAGCTAGGCTTGAAAGCAGGCTTTAATAACTTACCTTGAAAAAAATGAGTCTGGAATCCATGTTAGAGTCTGCTTGGAGGTTGAAAACCTGCAAACATTCAACAAGTCACACTGTATAAAATGTTTATTACTGAGTTTAAAATTTATCATCTTTATTATTTACTACACACTTGATGATTTCGTAATTGCTGATCCTAGCAGTATACAGGACGTGTGTCACATATCAACCTAGCAAATGGCCCAGCTCACCACAAGTCTCTCGTAGCTCAGCTGCGGTATCTGGGAGGCCATGGGGTTGTATTTCCTTCAGGGACTCAGAATTTTTCTTTGTCCCACTCTTGTGTCATGTTGAACAATTCTTCTCCAAAATTAAAATTTTATAAATTTTTGTTTAGATGTACACACTAGCTATTTCAGCTTTCACTGAATACTTATTACCGTACAACTGATTACATTGTTTGACCAGCATTTTGATTGTCTGTCACCATACATGTAGCAAGTGACCCAAGTGATAACACTTAAAATTTCCTACTTTCAATTCGTCCTCATTAAAAAAAACCCTAAAACTAAGAAATTGTAAGCTTATAAACGTGATTAGAGCTTACAAGTTCCAACTCAGTGTTCACTTCGGCATTCTTGTAAGTTGGAATATTAAAAGTAACGTAACTACAAGTTTAGTTTTCGATTGCAAGAAATCGGAGAAAATAATGGTTTTCCTTTCTTGAGAAAAAAGAGCAACTTTACTACTGTAGTATAAGCTTGAGTTTACATTTGACGTATAGCATCATGCAACAGCTAGATATCCAGCTAGAACGAAAACACTTTCTGCCAGATTTCTACAGCCTTGCGAAAGGCTTTCTCGCTAAAGTGCAGAATTATGAGAATTATGTTGAATGGTACTTACTTTCTTCCACCAACATTGAGGGTAATGATTTCGCCGAAGCTCATCTCCCATCAAATGTTTTCTGATTATTCTCAGTTGTCAAAATTTCGCCATTATTTCACCTGTCCGCATTATTTTCAAGATGGCGTCCGGTTATATACAATAGAAGGAGCGTTTTCATTGGTCACTTTGAGGCCATGACGTAATGCCCCTTTCTGGGAAGTCCATATAAAACTGGGAGGATTTTGACTTCCTTCCAGTCTGATTTGTTTTCAAGTTCTTGATTCATTTGTTCAGGCAAAATTATTCCCTTTTTTGGCGTTTTTTGATCTCAGGCCTCTCCAACTGTAGACTGTTCATAGCCTCTCTAGTTTCAACGCAAAAGAACGCGTAAGAAAGTTCAAGAAACAATCAGCGGAGCGAGCACAAAGCACGAGGGGGTGGGGGTGGAGGTATTTCTCCACTCCTTTGCGCCTACCAGTTTTTCTCTCGCGATTTTTTCCCGCGTTCCCCTTCAACGAAAAAGAAATGCGACAAAATAGAGGGCTGTGAACAGTCTACTTCAACAGTTTTTAGGTGTGTTATTTTTTAAAAAATAACATACTTAGGACACAGGACGGAAGAAGGCTAAGTGGATGAAACGAGATAAAACGCGTAGTCCACACTTTGTCACGGTTCTGTTGTTTTTTTGGTGCAATGTGTGATGCGGGGCATGCACGAGATATAAATTATGCGTGATGCCGGGCACGAGCACTGACCCCGTTCTTCCAGTGCGAATTGAATTGCAGATATACTAAAAGAAGACAAAGTGACTGAAACTCGAGTTTTATTTTCAATTTGCAAGTTTCAGATTTGTAGATAAGAAGTGATACTTGACCGTCGACCATTGAAAAACACATTGAGTTTACGGAAATAAACAAATCAGTTTGTATTGTATCGCCGACAGATTTCTTTTTAATAATCTGATTGGCTATCAGCGGGCCTGATTTGAGCTCTATAAATAGGTTAGAAACGCGCTACTCCACTCGGTCCTGTTACAGGTTTTTGTTATTAATCGTAACTATAGCGAAATTCTCGAAGACGATTTTTTTTGATTAGCAAGCCCTACTTGAGCTTTATCAGACAAATAAGCGAAATATTTTAACGAGGTTTGAAAACCCCATTGCAAAAAACCTCTAAGTTCGTGACATGATTTGATTTGATGATTTTTTTTACCATCTCCGAGCATTTCAACAGTACACAGCACGGCGGGCAAAGACCAGACCACAACACCGGGAACTCCATGCCCTACTCTTTACGATAAGTGTGTGGGTTCTTTTATGTCCCCTGCTGACCACAACACTGAAGATGCAGGAGACGAGGCCTACGGTTTATCGTCCTTATCCGATATTTGCAGATGTCATTGCGAAGGCAGTACATTCTCGGAGAATGGGAGGTAAACAAGAACTGTGGGACAATTATCGCAAGTTAAAGAACTTAACTAACAGGAAAATGAAGGCGGCTGAGGCTTTGTATTACAAAAAATTAATTGAATCCGCCCAAGGCCCTAAAGAGATGTGGCGCACATTGAATTCAGCTTTGGGAAAAAAGAAAGTTGAAAATTTGACATTTCAACTGCAGGAAGGTGTACGTATTATATCAGAACCTAAAGCTGTCGCCTCTAAATTCAACAAGTTCTTTGCAACCATTGGATGTCGCATTGCCAAAAAATTGTTCTTCGTATCAAAGGATGCCTGGAAGAAATACGAATCTGCTGTCCAAACTGATGATGAAAATCTATGCGAACTTCATTGTGTCAGTTCTAAAGTTGTTTCTAAGATTTTGCACTCATTGAAGGTCAACAAGGCAGCTGGACTAGACAAAATACCGGCAAGATTGGTGAGAGATGCCGAAGAGGAGCTTGCTCCCTCAATAACATATCTCATTAATAAATCGATCACAGACGCAACTGTTCCTGCCTTATGGAAGGTCGCACGTGTAACCCCTCTGTATAAAGCTGAAGACAAACTTTTGGTTGAAAACTATAGGCCTATTTCTGTGCTGCCGGTTCTAAGTAAAGTTTTGGAAAGAGTGATACACACACAAATGAGTGCTTATCTAGATCACCTGGGCTGGTTATACAAACATCAGTATGGATTTAGACGCGGGCGTAGTACGACACAAGCTGTGGGTCAACTGAACAACTCTGTGCTTGATGCCATGGATGGAGGAAAAGTCGCTGGTATGCTATTTCTCGATATATCCAAGGCATTCGACTCTATAAATCACAAGATACTCCTGGGAAAGCTTGAACACATAGGACTAGCAGCAAGGAGTCTGAGATGGTTTAAATCGTATCTTGCAGACAGATGGCAATGCGTGTGTATAAACGGGGAGGTATCAGAGACTTGCCCTATTGACCTAGGTGTGCCACAAGGAAGTATCCTAGGCCCGCTTCTATTTAATGTTTACATTAACAGCTTGTCAGCTGCTGTAACGAAGAGTGAACTCCTACTGTATGCGGATGATGCTGTTTTAATAGCTGCTGCGTCGACACCCCAAGAGCTTAATGATGCCCTTCGACATGACTTCACCCTAATCTCCGACTGGTACACCAACAACAAGTTAACGCTTAACGTGAAGAAGACTAAACTGATGCTTTCGGGTAGCAAGACAATGTTGTCTCGGTTTAACGACTTCCAGTTTTCTACTGATGAAGGGCAAATAAATCGTGTTTCGTCTTTCAAGTATCTAGGCGTATTATTGGATGAGAGATGGAAATGGAAAATGCACGTCAATAGCCTCTTACAAAAATTAGGACATCGCCTGTCAGTCTTTAATCGAATCTATCATATGCTGGATCAGAAAAGTCTCATGGCATATTTTAATGGCCTTGTCCTACCACACCTAGATTACGCAGATATTGTCTGGGGTGACCAGCCTGGTCTTGCAACACAGATGACACAATTACAGTCTTTTCAAAATCGTTTTGCGAAGAAGATCGTTAAGTCGAAAATGTCATCAGCAGAGGCCCTGACGTCGTTGCGGTGGGTGTCTTTAAATGCGAGGCGGTTCGGTCATCGGTGTTGTGTTGTGCAAGATGCAATGAAAGGTAGCATCCCCGAACATTTCGGTGTTTTCAGATCCACCATGAACCAACAACACGGTTATAATACCCGAAATGGCTACATGCCCAAAGTCAGTAGGCCAAGAACGGAATGGGGAAAATGCAAAACATTTTATAAAGCCATTAATGACTGGGCCACACTACCTAGTGTTTTAAAGAAACTGATGCCGAAAACTATTTTTAAATACAAACTGAAACAGTTTTTATTAAATCATTTTTAACCTTAGTTAGTAGTATTTTAATTCTTGCTCTAATTTTTAATCTTAGTTAGCGTACCGCATAGGTTTCATCTTTTTATTATATTTTAGATTTTAATGTATTTTAAGGTTAAACATTTATTTTTTCAGAGGACCCTCCTGAAAACCACCCCTAGGTGATTGGAGGCCTCCTCTTAAAATATTATGTATTATTATTATTATTATTATTATTCTCTTCAGTTATTTTAAGACCCTGAGTGTTGGTCCGGTCTGGGACTCGAACCCGAGACCTCCCGCACGGTAGTTCGGCGCTCTACCAACTGAGCTAACCGGTCGGCGGTTAGACATGAGACACTGGGAAAGGACAGAATGGGTCCTGGTCAAGTGTGAGAATCGCATTCATGTTATAAACGGCACACATACATACATAAACATATATGAACTTTATTTGATTTGCGATATACAGAGCTAACTATATCCTTATAGCTTCTCATTCAAAAGTAAATGAATAACAGAGCTTTACAATCCCTTTATGATTCTTTAAATACCCATACTACATCATTATTTTTTATGTTATGCTTAAAGGAGTAAAAATCATAAGAAACTTTTAAAGGAATTGGTTGAATTATATTTTTGACACAACTGGAAGTCATAGTAAATTTCCATAGAGTTTGTTAACCTATAAATAATAAATCTCAACTGTCAAAACACGAATTCTCTTTACTGGCCTACATACATTTCTTGTAGCATTAGCAAGGAGGATATATTTAGTATCACAATTTCGTAAATTCTCACAACTTATATGCTGATATAAAGAGAAGAGCATTGTTAGAAATTTTGTCATAAGACAAGTTATTTTCTTCAGGTCTACATGACCAAATCCTTGACGTTAAATTCTCAATATATCCTTAAAAATTAAAAGTAAACAGCTTAATAAGGCAAGTTATCCTTAGCTTTTGATTTTGACCAGAGAAACAAGAACTAACAATATTGAAAAATCT
Source organism: Oculina patagonica (assembly GCF_052425735.1). NCBI lineage: Eukaryota > Metazoa > Cnidaria > Anthozoa > Scleractinia > Oculinidae > Oculina > Oculina patagonica. The sequence goes on from NC_135770.1 coordinate 36,666,566, forward strand.
GATTGCCCTTAAAATATTTTTATAGGTATTATAAAACTATCGCTAATTTTTCCCTTAATAACAAATACTTAACTTATTACCCTAATACCCTGTGAGTAATGCCGTCTTCACTGTTTGGCACACAGAAGAGTTTAGAGTAAAGGACGCTCTACGCACAGGGTAATATCTTATAAAACATTAACACCCAATCACGCACGTCACGCACGGTAATCGCGCACGTTTCACAGACAGGACAAAGGGGGATTATCGGTAACAGAATCACTCGTCGTGCGTTTCTTTTAGTGTTGTAGGATTCTGAGATTTCCAGAAACGATCTTGTTTTCAAGAATAGCCCCTGAAGGGATGTCGATCCTGTCACCGTGGTTGGCAATTATTATGACAGTGCCCTGTAAGAACAGAGAAACAAAATCACAAAAGGAACGTTTTCACGGAAAGGTACGAGTGACAAGTACAAACGGAGACGCAAGTTTTCAACTTGCGTGCACTTGCGATGACTTGCGTTCACTTTGGTCGGGGTCGAGATCAAATTTGCACGCAAGTGAACCTAAGTTTTTCACCGTTTGGCCACCCAACGGAAGTCAGCGTAAGTCTTGCTGTTTACTTCAAACACTGAATTGCAGCGCGCGCAGTACCATTGCATGGCTTTTTTGACAACTTGCGTGCGCTTGGGAGTAAACTTGCGAGTCCGTTTGGCCAGCCAACGCAAGTCTGTACGCAAGAAACTTGCGATTACTTGCGTCCACTTGCGTTACCGTTTGGCCAGGGCTTTAGACGCGTCTTGCGCAGAAGTATAGCTGTAGTGTAATTCTACTGGTCCTCTAGTGTAGCAGTTGTTATTGTTTCTGGGGCTAGGGGTATTGTTTCTGTTGTTTGTTCTATTGTTCTCTCGAAGGGAAGCGAGCCATTCGTGTGAGACCTTGCGAGAATTGCTGCTCGACCGGTCTTGCGGCAAGCAATTTTCTCACAAGAAACGACTTGTGATAAATTTCTGTGCCTAGCGCTTCTCCTACAAAATTTATAATAGCAGACGTACCTTCAAAGACACTCCTTTGCCAAACGTGACGTCACCAGACACTGTCAAATGATCCAGTTCTAACAGATCTGGGATGGTCTCAAAACGGTTCAAGAAGTCTTTTACCTGTTGACCAATACAATGAAGGGAAATGGTCAAATAACGCTCGGAGTCGATCATAGTAGCAATTTTACTTGATTGCCGAGAAGTAGTTCGCGTTTACTTTGGTTTCGCAATAGTACGTTTTTCGACCAACCAGAAGTAAAACCAAAACTAATCATGATTCGTTCACACACGTTTTCCCGCGCTTTGCACCAGCTACATGTATTTGCTGCGAGTTTTGATTGGTTCACTGGATTTTCTGTGTCCTTTGTGATTGGCCAGAGTGATTACTTTGGTTTTAAATGAATGTCAAGAAGCTCTTTTCACGCACCTTTTTAAAACATCCACCGCTGAGCTGTACTATGGGCACCGCCGGAAATTGTCTCAGTGGACTCATCTCAAGCCGACCATGATGCATGTCATATAGGTTTGACATGACCAGTAGCAGATCTGAACAAGTCTTGACTGGAAGGAAGCGTCTGCGAGGCACATTTATACCTACATGGGTAGGGTAAGGAAGAAAGTGGTACAATTCTGTCAATAAACCAATGGGATTATATCTGCTTATTTGGTAAGGAGGGGAAGCATAGAGCAATGGAGGGGAGGAGAGAGGGTGCACGTTTATTTTTAGGAATTTTGTATTTTAAATGCATTTAATTTGCACCTCAGGTGCAGGTGCATATTAATCCCCTGAAATATAGTTAGAGATCAAATGGAAACACAAATTTAGTTCCAGTCATCAAATGAACATATAAAGTCTTCATTGGGGTAAGGGGGTATAATTGGATTAATTTCATGGAGAGGGGTAGGGGCTTACTTGGGGAATATTTTTCAAAGATAACAGTTTTTATTGGTAATGGAAATAAAGAAAATTATCAACTAGGAGATATCATCTAGTGCATTTCCCTTCCTGGACTTTAGTTAGTCACACAACACTCTAGAGCTACAGTGGGGAGAAGCATTGCATGACAACCAAAATAAACGGCTCCTAAGGAGACTAGATATATCGTGTTGATTTACCTAGAAATTCTCATAACCGGCATTAAATGACCTGTATGGAAAACAGTAAGGAGAATTCCTTTTTCGATCTTTGGACTGAAAGCTTGTTTCTTACCATGTGCTCCTTCAAAGTTCTTCATGGCGGCACCTACAGCTGTCTCCAGTTGAATGATGCGCATGCCATTATCAAGAGTCTAAAAAAGCACAAAAAATGTGAAAACAAATAAAGAAATTTTTATTTAGTTGTAAAACATCTTCAAAAAACTCTTCATGGGTGAAGGATCTGGAGAATCAAAAGAATCACCATGCACTATGGAAAGAATCTTTTGAAAAGATTTAAAAGTTGCACTGTCAATAACCAAAGAGATTGTAAGATAAGAAATGGAGATACATTGTGTCTTCACTGAGCAGGCTTTACCTTTTAGTTCTTGTATTCTGTCAGTTAAGTGTTTGAAAAAAAAAAAATGTGGTTTTTCAGAGTAATTATGAACAAAACTGCAGTGTTTTGAAAGTGATGTTCACGTCCTTCGATTTTATTTCTTCTACCACTACAAGCTATCCCATTAACATATCAGCTGTTTTAATTTATTCTTTGTTCACATGGTATGATCTGCTAGAGGTCAGCTCACCTTATTGTTAACAATAACTTCCATGTGCATCTTTTTCTCTTCAACTAGCCTCTTAATTGCAGTCAACTTCATCCACAAGTTGTTTGTGTTGAAGATCCTGAACACGTAAAATTGATTAATATATATTAAATAGTGTTACAGATTACAGATAGCCCCAACTGAGTATTGGGAGGAAGGGGGGAAATATGCTCTGTGGCAAAGTTCATATTGCCCACTCTGATGGCACTAGCAGTCTCTCACATAACCTGAAGTAACTTGAAACATTGCTACTCCCCCAGGGGGGTACTCATTTTTGAAAGTGACGGGGATGCTCGTCATCTCGCTTAGGGGTATAAATTTCAGATTTTTGGTCTGTGTTCCTGGCAAAACGCCAATATTTTTAGCCATAATGGTCTCGTTTAGGGTTACACAAGAAGAAATATACAAATATAAATCCTCTTTTTAGAATTTTGGTATCTTTTAGGGGGCTAAAATAGTTGAGCCACGCCCAGATTGGTCTCTTTTAGGGGTTCTTTTCAAAATTTCCGACGAGCATCCCCGCCCCTTTAATATGGGAGTCCCCCCCCCCCGGGGCTACTCCCCTTGGATGGATTGCTAGTCCATTCCCCCCCTCCCCCATCACCACAGAATCTTGCCGGTCAGGTTCCTGCAGCAACTCGTCACACCTTGTCAGATTATTTTCAAACTGAATGAAACCTCAAAATAATAGTTTTCTGATATAGAAACATGCCTGACTTAATCAAAACACACGACCAATACTAAGTACTACCTTGCAGTTATACCTTACCTAAACTTATTAACTGACTTAAACTCATCAACCTGCAAGAGAATTGAAATTTTATACCAAGGTTAAGATTTCCAAACTTTCAATTTCTAGTACAAATATTATGAAGTGAATAAGCAGGAAAGTCTAAGATCACAATCTGTCATAATAACAAAGTCACTTGCAAGAAACACTTTTGGAAAGAGTGTCACTTAATTAAATAAATGCAGTACAATGATATAATATTATCATGACAAACACATCATCAAAAAGTCTTTTCAATTTCACAACTTACATGTTCTTTAGGAACTTGTGCAATCTCCAGCAGTCTTTGTTTTCCTTCATATTCTATGAGTGTTCCTCCCTGTGAGAAAAAAAAATTGTCATCAATTCTAGTGCAGGGCCTTAACTACCAAGAGGCAAACAAGGCACTTGCGTCGCCTAGATTTTTACCCAACAGTGGACAGTATGGCACAACTTATAGCAAAACTAAAATGCAAAATTAACTAGTAAATGATACAAATTTTATATTTTTCAGTACCTTTACATCAGCCCTTGTTTTATCTGTGACTTCCATGAGGAATTCTGGTGCTGGGGATCTTGCAGGATTTTCCAGGTAATTCAAAATATCTGAACTTGGTTAAGGAATCTAGTCTATTTTTCTACACACCTCGTAGATTATTTTTATTGCCGTTTTCAGTGAAATGCGAACTCTGAAATTCAATCCTTGACAACGGTTTACGCTTTTTGCTACGGTCAATCATCTTAGCGGACCTCTCAGGAAAGAGGAGCTCACTTAAACCAGGTCAAAAGGTCACGTCTGTCAGTTGTGATTGGTAGATTTCGATCCATTTTGTTTGTTTCCGTTTTTCATGGTTTGTTGGCTGTCGCCATAATTATGATTGATGGCAGCGAAAAACGCAATCGTTAGTTGGATTTTGAATATCAGAGTTCGCATTTCACTGAAAACCGCAATAATTTCTGTTTTCTGAGCAAGACAGGGAAACAGATTCAAAACAAAACTGTGCTTGAACTTTACTGTCACTACTAAGCGTGGCCAATATTCTCACAGTATGGTCTAAAAAACAACTTACAGATCACATACTTAATATGCCAACAGGGAAATGTTTTACTGCAAATTTTTGGCAGCATAAAAGGATATTTACATCAACAGTGGCTCCCAGGTTGTCGATGTTGGACACAAAAACATACTCTTTACCATCATCAATGAACTTTTGAAGAAGACCAGAATTGTAGAAAGAACGGTAAATATCGCCATGGCCTGGCGGATTGAAACTAGAAAAATAATAGAAAAACATGTACTGTAAAATATCAAGACTGAAGGCTTCCATGTCCATGGACTGCCTTACAAAAGGACGATGATTTTTTGTCCCACACTCACGACGTGATGAATATATTTATCTTTCTAGTACCTTATTGTTACATATTTTCACGGGACTTAATTTTCACGATTTTCACAATTTTCCAAAAGTCCCAAAATTAAAGACCTCAAAAAGGTTCTTGCAAAAAATAACGACGTGAACTTTAATACCTTCTATATAATTTGTTATGATTAATCAACGTTGCTGTCAGTTTACTACATAATTAACTTGGTACAATTGTCAAACTAGCTCTACTAATAATGTCAAACTGTTTAAAGTTTTGTTTTGTTATATGGTTTTGTGTAAAGTTGATGAGTTATTAATGAGTTTGAGAAGCTACTGTCAAGTAATGGTAAGTACAACTGCAGGTAACAGGAAATGAGGGTGGGTGGGAGGAAGGCTACCTTTCTGTCTCTGTTCCTTCAGCTTCTCAGATCACTTACCATTCAACATTAAATTCATCTTTTTTCATACCCATAACCCTGGGCAAAGGAAGCAAAGATTCCTTTACAATACGTGGATGACAGCTCTGATTGAAACATTCAATCTCAACGTTATATGCTTTGTACTTTCGCAGTGTCTTCAGAGTCTCTTCATGTGTGTTGAAGGAGTTCATAAGGACAAGAGGCACCTTGCATCCATACTTGTTGTTCAAATGCTGTGAAGAAAAAGTGTAAAAAGTTAGAGAGGTTAACAAACTTGAAGGGCTATGTCACAGATTTTTGAACAGCCAAAGGAAAACCTAAAAATAATGGTTCATTTTTATAAATGTAGCGAGTATCAGAGCATTGAAACTGTTTACAAGTGCGTTTGGCTGGGGATGGCTCAGACGGAAATGGATTGCAACCTGAAAAAGTGAGGCTAACGTTTTCAAGTTGTTTCCGCACATCTTCAAACAAGAAGCTCTTAGAGCTTAAAACTACGTGTGATCACGTGACCTGCCTAGTGGAGCCATCTTTAATTGACATCGTTAATTGAAATGGCTGTATACAATGCATTGAAATAAGAGATAATTGGTTGATCACTCTAACTTGAAACTTAATCAGTCTCACCTCAATTTGCTGAACATTCATGTCCAGGAAGGTCATGTCGCGACGTAATGAGATTAGACTCTTGGGTCCAGTGCAACCCATGCTTGTCCCCAGACCCCCATTTAGCTTAATCACCACAACTTTATTGAGAACATCCTTGATACTGCTAGGTGAGACTTCAGGTATGTCATTGTACATAACAATCTAAAGACAACAATAGAGTAATGAAGGCAACAAAATAGCATAAATTGAAATCCAGGTCCCAGTTGTTCAAAGGGTGGATAATGCTATCCACCCGTTCACTATAACCTGGTGGAAGTGAAGTAGGTTTGTGTGACAGTTATCCACTAGATAGCGATTATCCAGTGGGTATGATACACTTGAAAAACTAGGCCCAGGGTTGGGAAAAGTATCCCAGAGACAGCATTACCCTGATTGTATGTTGAACAGCCCCTAAATCTTTAGCTATAGGACAGCCACCTGAATGGGTTTATCTCGTCATCCCGACTTTCGTCCAATGGTGACTCCCTTTTCTCTATATATTTCATATAATTTAAAGTTCTTTTTATGCTCTCAGGGGTGGACAGGAGAGTGGCCGCCGGTGACAATTCAGGTTACCCCTCCTCTCCCCCACCTCTCTACCAGTGCATATAATTTAAAAATCTGGAATCTTTGAGATCCTATTAGAAGCATTCTGTAAGCATTTGTCATGTGACAAACAAGTCAAGGTTAAGACTTCAAACGACAGTTAAATTACCCAGACAAATCTGAGCGAAAGGGGGTGGCACCCATATGGCCCCCAAAATCTGCCATGTCATCTGTAATCAAATTTGTCATTAACCAATCAGACCTTTTCAGTCTTTACAGTTGTCTGATTTTGTCAGTTACTTGTCTATAATGAATGTATGACTACAGACTGAATTGGACTCCACTTGTCTGAAATTACATAAACTAGCATAATGAAAAACTGTTAAAAATGAAAGAAATGTTAAGAAGACAAAAAGAAACAACTGGACAACTTAAAAAGAAGCAACAGAGTAAACTACACTAAGTACTTCATGTATACATTACTTACAGATCCTTCAGGAGGAGGTTTGATTTTGTCCCAATGTACGGATGGACCTGTTTCTTCAAGAAACCTACCAAATAACTCTTTGAAACCTTTCACATTCTTCAATGCTTCCTGAACCAAAATAAAGCATAAATGTTATCACTATACATGAAGTAGAAAACTTAAAACCAAGGAATTTGCGGGAATAAAAGATACAGTAGAACCTTGCCAACTTAAAATGCCTTATAAGTCCTCCATAAGTCTTTTGTACCTATCAGGGGCACCCAATCAACCGTTTCGCTGAATATCTGTTCAGAAGACCTTTCATTGCCTACGATTTTTGGATAAAAGTGTGATAAAAAAATAGGAGATTTCTTCAGCTCAGACTTTCGTAACATGGAGAAATTAATAAGGCCTTTTGTTTTGGGTACAAAAAAAGGCCAGCTGCGATTTTTTCGAGAAGGCAACAGCGGCTCGTAAACTCCGGGATATATAAATATTTCGTTCCCTTAAATTTTCTGAAGTTTGAAAGCTAGCGTTTCCGAAAACATACATTTTTGTTAATGTTTAAAATTAGGCTTTAAATTGCACAAAAAGGTACTTATAACGTAAAAATGGTGTTCTGACAGCTCCAGTAAAATTTTCTCGTTGGATGCCCCTGACCTATGCTGTAGTTTAAAATGCATTTTAGGTCAAAATGATATTTATCTAGTTTGGTTTGTATTTTTCTTTGTTTAAGGATTATTGTAATAAATCTGAAACAAGGGAAAATATAAAACACACTAGTTAGTCAAAATCATTTTGACCTGAAATTTGTTTCAAACTACAACAACTTGAGTTCACAAAATCTTTGACCACATTGTATTGTTTGTGGAATTTTGAAGTAAAGCAGAGTCTGTTTTAAGGGTTCATAGTTGACGCCATTGTCATGACTTTCCTAACAAATGATGACAATGGCGATGATGATGATGATCAATCCGTCATCAAACATAGAAGATTAAATTTTACAATTCAACCTTCTGTGTTTGTATGTTCTTAGGCTCTTTGTAAGTATATCAGCAACAGTAACATTCTATAAGGTTATGTTGTGGTTTAATTTTACCCTTGGTACAGTTTGGTATTTTCCTTTGTGGAGGGGGACAGGGGGGTCTGAATCTCCCTACTCCCATGCCTTTTACTCCTGCATCCCACCTATTTCCGCAGCCGTTCTCTTCTATTTATCCGATATCTATTGCAAAATATAACAAAATGTTGCAAAATTTTACTCGTTTACTCCCGGTTCCTGCCACCTTAGGAATCCCCCTTCCTGCCCTCCCTTCTCCCGCTTCCCACCCCTTTTCTCCGGGGCTCCCACCCCCTGTCCCCCCACCACTCTTTTGTTCTGGTGTATGGTAACATAATAATAATGGCTATAAATCAAAGGAAAATACCAGATTATACCGAGGGTAAAATTGAACCACAACAATTATTTAAGTGCCAAGTAATCAGCAAGTAACACACAATTAATGGAAGAACAATATAAAAATGGAACGATGGAATAAGGTCCATAAGTAACTATTGTGTTTGATATTATCTATGATCTTGTTGATAATTCATCGAGGGGCTTTCTGCGTTCCTTGCTATGTACTAAGCATACTTTGTTTGTATTTTGTTATGCTTCTTTTAGTGAAGATAAGTAAGAATGGTTAAAACTGTTTGACCCTTATCCCAACTCCGAGGTGGGGGCTGAACAAACAGCTTTTTTTGCATAAATTCATCATGAATGCACGAGTAATTTGCAGTAAATGTCGACTTTAAGAACACCCTGACTTTAGCACAAAAAGACGTTACCTCTTTTCTTTCATCTGGCACTGTTTCCATCAAAAGTTTCAACTCGTGGTCCATACGTTCAAAGGCGTCTCTTCGGGCCAATGTTTTGAATTCAATAACTGGGTCCGCCTTCTCCTCAGTCGTCTAAAAACAAACAGATCATCACAGACACTCACGGCTTGAACGCAGCAGAAAAAGCACAGTCAACGGTTTAATCACATCTTTAAGCTTACCATGGTCTTTTTATAATGTGACGTCGCTAAAGAAACAGTCAAAAGGCTACAAGGAATAAAATATTTATCGATAAAATACACGCTCCACTTCTCTTAGGAGCTGAGATGTGTGCGACCTGCAAACTTGGGCCCAGACTCCTACCGTGATTTGGTAAAGTAGATTGCGTGATTTCTAGCATGTGACGTCAATTTTATAAAATGGCTTCAGACGATTTGTTTGTTCAGTATTAGACATACCAAAATAGTCAAGCGAAGACTTTTAATATAAAGTCGAAAATGCGAGATTTTTTTCAATATTCAGGAAAACAGGCAATCAATATTCGCAGAATACGAGAATGCGAGCTTCATAGTTTGGCGTGACCTGGTCTGTTTCGCGTTCATGTACCAAGTTTTGATCTTTCCGTGACCCGATCTATTTAAATACAGAGAGCTTAAATTATGCCAGATAAATACGCCTGGAGCTATGCCAAAAATTTTCCCATGATCGGTTTGAAGGCAGTATGTAGCTAGACTATACACGATAAAATATCTGATCCCGCCGAACGAGCAGAAACACCGGGGAGAAACACAAAAACAGAAATCGAGCCCTCCACTAACTGGCCCCCACAAGACCGACAAGAAATTCGGCCGATGTAATGTAAGCAGGGGCGTCCTTTTCAGACAATACCTGAAGAATACGAGTCTTAGAGAGAAAGATGTCCTTTTCTTAGTCTTAGTATCAACGTTGTGTAGATTTACTCTGGCCATCAATCTGGAAGATTTATTTTTGAACAACACTTTTCTTAGCTTCGTACAAGTGTGGTTAGAAGATATGAGGTGCAAACTACGATGGTTAACACGATTAGACACATGACCCAGTTTGCCACGTTTCACTCAAAGTGTATCATACCTCACCTTAAATGAATTCCAAAGATCATTGCTATAGTTGAAGCCACCGGTCTTGTTTGTGATAGCCTCGCTCTCTTTCAAATTTTCCATGTCCAAGTTTTCACTGAGAAATAGAAAGTAAACTGCAGTGCAAATATAGCCGGGGAGATCAAGTGTTCTGACGGATTTCAGCTGTGATGGAGACAGGGTCACGCTATCGTATGAGATATTTTATTACAAACTTCTGTTGAAGATAAATGTCATTGTGTGACAGTACTACAATGGTCGATCGCTTGAGAAGACTACAATGCTAACAATATGGGCAGGCAAGAATTACCAAGAATTATCAAAGACAGCGTGAACGAAGTCTAGTAGGAACTCTGTCCGTGATTGAATACAATTCACTATTGAGGTTATATCTGCAATATATAATCCCGATTAAACCCCAAACCCACCCACCCCGCCTCTGGCCCGGCCAGAGCTGTTATGTTTTGAGAGGGTAGCAAAGGGTTTATGCGTGACGCGTGAAAAGGCCAAAAATTAAAACGTGACGCGTGAAAATAGGGCAAAAATTAGACCGTGACGCGTGAAAATAGCTAGAAAAGGCACGTGATTCGTGAATTCTGCTGTTTCAAGTATACGTGACACGTGAATTTGGTTAAAATTTGTGCGTGAAATGGGATGACAATACCCCCTTTGCTACCCTCTTTTGAGTGGGACGGACTGGCTTAATTTTGGTTGGGGTGAGGGCTAGGGGACCTGGCGATAGAAAGTGTACAGAAAATCCACCAATTTCAAAATAATACTGGAATCTTCTCAATACCATTGAATATCGTCATGGATGCTACTGAAACAATTAAAGGATTGAGCTCGGTGATAAATAATAAAGATGTATTTTTCAACAATGACACGAGCATGGGACAAAGAAAAATTCTGAGTTCCCGACGGGAATCGAACCCATGGCCTCCCAGGTACCGGTTGGGCACTCTAACCAACTGAGCTACGAGAGACTCGTGGTGAGCTGGGCCGTTTACTAGGTTGATATGCAGTATGCAGGACGCATGCACATATCAACCTAGTAAATGGCCCAGCTCCCACCTCGAGCCAGTGGTTAGAGCGCCCACCTTGGGACGCCGCTCCGTCGAGGACCGATTCTTTGTCCCAGCTTGTCATGTGAAAAATACTCTTTATTAATGAAAGGATTGTAACACTTGGCTGCAGAACACCCCAGAAGGACTCCAGCATATAAGTTTTGCCCGGGTCACAGATTGATACGTTTTTATATACAATGGAAATAAAATGAATATATTTCAAATAGGAAGTAAACGATGCAGAAGGAAAGCGACATACTCATACCGGGTCGCGATACGATGGAGAAGAGGAGACGAATCTCCAATACATGTCACTCCATGTCTGAATCGGGATTAGCGAAAGAGCCTGACACGAGAACGACACCTGCCGTTTTTAGATACTTTAGATTCATTTATTAAATAAAATTTTAAAATCACTTTGAATCAATTTACTCCTCAGCGGCACTTTAGTTCCTTATTGTTTGACTTGCACGGGAACTGAAAAGTATCAAATTAAAATGAGCAACACGACTAACAGAAAGATTTAGTGTTTATCGACAAAACCCACCTTCCGTGTATTCACGATCACATAATAAACTTGTTATTTTTTTGCTGAAAGGAAATTTTAATAGAGTAAAATTGTCAATGCAGTCCAGTGCCGGATCAATTTAATTACAGCAAATCTGTTCTTTTTGCTAACTCTGTGCGTCTACGATAAACTGAAGTCCATCTGAAAAGCCTAAGATATATTTTTTCGTGATATCTCTTTTTTATCTAGTGTTTTTGAAAGAAAAGCGAAAAGTTACAATTTAAAAGACTCCGCCATAGATTTCGGCCTTAAATGAGTATTCCGGTTAGGTACGTGTTGAAAAAAAGGTGGTTAACATGCCGAAATCATCGATCATTTTGCGACCCTTCTTTACCATGTTTACAGTGCTTCAGTTTGAGAGCTAGGTCAACATTTTCCGCATAGAATTTGAGCTACGAGCAAATAATTATAAAATAATACTGCAAATCAAACGCTTTGCTATCAAAATATTTACAGTGAAGAATTATAAGCGTGTAAATGATACCTATCGATCCTGCGGACGATATTTGATTTTCTTATATACCAGTGTATTTAATTCAAGCGCTCAAACTCAACGTCCGGAAAAGGAGAGCGCACTCCTGATTCCCGAGACTGAGTATTTATACTGATCTCTACACAAATTGATATCGGGCTGTAGAGTAGTTTATTATTAGTGTATCCTGTTGAGGGTATTGTACAATCAGGACAGGTTTTAAGTCATCGGATAATTAAAATGATCCGAGAAAAGTACATCTGGGGCTTTGTGACATTTTTAAAGAAATTAAATCAGATTTTTGAAGTGTGTTAATTGTTATTTTTATAAGAAAGAGATTTGTATATCCTCAGCTCACCTTGTTGGATGATTTGTCGTTAATAAATCGTCTGTTGTTTCCTCTCCGTTTTGTTGTGGGATTTCAACTAAATGTTCAAGTGGCCTTTTCTTATTCTTTTGTACGTGTACAGCCCTCTTCCTCAATCATTTGCATTTTAAATGAGACTCAAGAAGATAACTGATTTAAAACATATATTTAACTGAAAACGCCTCACTGTGTTCAAACTGTTGTTCACATGATAAGCTAAAAAATTAGAACTGGTGTTTAAAACACCTATAAGGCAACCATTTTCAGATGTATAGGTTTTCCAACGGTTCTCCGCTGTAGAGAATATTCGACGATATTTTTTTGAACCGTTTTGTTGCCAGCCGCGCTAGATTTTGATCACAACCATGGCAACAAGCGTCAAATGCAACAATTTTAGTGTTAATGAAAAAGTTCCATTGACTATTTCACCGACTTAAAGTAAATTATTTGACATCACAAAACCAACAAAGCGCATGCTATTTAACTTTTATTTTGCCCCATGGGCTACTGAGTAAAGTTATTTCACTTTTCAACAAATTATAGTATAAATATCATTTGTTACCATAAACTATATAACTGTATTTTACTTATGGAAAATCCAAAATCACTCACTCGTGCCTTATTAAATATAGAACTTTGTTTTATCAAAACTAACAAATGTTAGCATGTTCCAGGCTGTCGCAAAGTGTGTCGTAAAACAAAAGGAAGAAGCTAGCAGTTCTTCGTTACGCATTTCACAGTTGTCAGTCCACTATCGGAAAGCCTCAAAAACGCTAACAAATGTATGCAAGAAGTTATTTAAATCGTTTCTTAACCCAAAATACTAAACCTTTAAAGCTACAAAAATTCCCAACTATGAAATGTCTTGAGTCGGATCAAAAGCCGAGTAAAAAAAAGAAGAAGAGCTTTCTTCCACTCTTCGACACTCTCATCCTATTAAACATGCCTGCGGTTAATAAACGAGCTGAGAGGACGAAAGTGTTGACATTACCTGCCTGTCAAACAAATGGAAAAGCTCTTTTTCACCGGAAAACTTATGAATGATCAAGCAAGTTTTTTTGGTTAAAATTTTTGGGCAACGAGAGCGTAGAAGAGTTGAGAAGTTTTGGGAACTCTTGTCAAACGTTATCGACTTTCCTCCGCCCCTCTTTTGATCCGGCTTCTAACAACTTCTTGACATCTTTATGTTGGCTTTCTAAACCTCTTAACCAATCAAATTGCTCAAAGGTGAACGTAACCATAGTAACATGGCAGTATGGAAAACCAACATTAAGGCGTCCAAACATTTATCAAAACTTTTATCCCTTGAATTGTACAACCTTACGTACAAATACGAAATCTGCTATTCAGTGCAAAATATGCAGCTATAAACGCATTTTCCCAAAATTTATCAATTAAATTGCAATTGCCTATTAAATATATCTTGATTTATTCTATAATTAAATAATATTGTTTCATTAAATTTTAACCAGCAACAAGAAAATATTTCACTTACGCAGGCCTAGAAATATAAATGCTGTAAATTGCCTTTGTTTTCTTTAGCAATATAAATCGATATGCATGCGTTATGCCTACATATAATAACATCTGGAGAATTACAGTTGTTTTCAAACGCTTGAAATCCACTATAAATTGACATGCAAATTCACTCTTTTTACAGACAAACACTTCCCTAAGTTTTTGAAACTTTCACAAGCAATACACATTACTCTCGAAACAATTCCCCTTAAATTTAACATCCATACATAATGGCACTGAAAATGACCCCACAACTATGCTTAATAAATATTCAACAATTTCAAACTTGAAATTTGTCAAGATGACTTCTTTAGATAACAAATGATGGGTGACCTGAAATGATGCCGTAGATCGCATCTAGACTCATAACCAGTGTCAAAACTCTTTTCATCAAGGGCAAATATAATATACGTATATATGTGTACTGTAGCGATTTAATCCCTTAGTCAATACATTTATAATGCAAGTTATACTATTCATAATATTAAACCAATTCCCCCAACTATTACTTTAACAAATGTATGGAGATCAAGAAGATCTGTTTTGGCACACTTTTTTTCCCTGAGGTGTCAGGGAGCTCCATATACTGGGGGGCCGCTGTTTGGATAGCAGCCTGGTACTAGCCAGGTAGCTCCACAAGGTACCCAATACCGAGGGGCTGTCATTGGGATAACTAGTCGGCATACTCATGGAGGTGCCAGGTAGCTCCGTAGGTAAGCTATACTGAGGGGCTGCCGTTTTGATAGCAGGTCGATTAATCGCCAAGGAAGAGACGAAGAGCCAAGGTGAACCTGCGGAGAGGAAGAGAAAAGAAAACAAAAGCACAAAGATCAGAAAGGAAAGTTATGCTGGAATTGATCAGTGCATCAGGAGAGGCGATCTCTCCAGAAAAGCTTCGTCCATTTAGCTAAATAGAAATTCAGAACTTTCGGTTGGAAATTAAATGGCACTGGAGCTTTCCAGAAATTCTTAAGGCAAATTCTAGGATGGGAATGGAATGCCGGAAATTTAGTCAAACTGTTCACATCTGTAAGACTGAACAGCTGATCTTGGAAAATTTCTTATATTTCTTATATGAAATTTTCAATGATAATTACAACCGGGATTTTATGGCAAATGGTAAGCACCCTATCCTGTAAAGCAGTCATTTCCTTCTCGAGAACGCACGAGTCGCGTTAAAGCGTAAACTTCAGGCGCGAGTCGGAGTAAATAAAACAAACCTATCTTGGCTCCAAGCATTCACTTGTCACTCACTCTCGAAGAAGGAAACAACTGCTACGCAAACTATAAGCACTTCAGCGTTGTTCAAAACCAACGTTTACGGTAATGCAGATAAGCAAAACGCACCAAACCAATTTAACACAGCTAAATTGACTTGAAAACAAGACCATGCATACCTTGGTAATGTACCACACTAGGGACCAGTCCTGACCGTTAACACGTAACGGTTCCACAATCCATCCGCTAGACACGATCTGCAGGAGAAAGAAAACAAACCGCGATTATGAACATCTGTGTTGGAACAATAAATGTTGTAGCCTGCGTGGCCGGCGTTCGAAGGGGAGGGAGAAGGAAAGTTTGAGCGCGAAGCGCGATCGTGGGGGATTGGGAAGGGGAACCCGTTCCCCCTTTTCCCGACCCCCCACCTCCACGATCGCGCTTCGCGCTCGAACTTCCCTTCTCCCATCCCCTTCGAACGCCGGCCACGCAGGCTACAAATGTTGCGACAACTGATGCAAGCTCGTATAGATTACTCCGTGATGCCCTGGACATTCGTAGGTTTTGTAGAAAATATTTCCCAAATTTAAAATCTGAAACGATATAACTGTTCCTAGAGGCCTAGAGAGAGACGATTTCTTAAGGAAGATATACGTAAAAACAAACTAATTGAGCATAATACGTAAGTTTCCAGCAACCTGTTTCTTAGTACTAACCTGTCCGCGGATGATTGAAGGCGACAGTGGGCACTTTGGATGCTCAATTGACTGAGATGCAAGCACATACTTCTGACCCTGAAAACAGAAAATAGCCGCAATGAAAACATGTCAAAAAGACCTCAGTGGCTAAACAGAAAAATCTCACAGCTTATCGTAAACGCTAGTGCTGTGTAAGAATTGCTTTTTAATGGTTTATTTTACTTAACTTACTTATTAAAATACCTTCATATCAATTTATCTTATCTGAAATAATAGTCTCTCTAAATTGCCCCCCCCCCCCCCAACCCTTTTGCCTGCGACCAGACCCTCCGCTCCCTAATCCCCCCTCCTTGTTTCCGAACAGAAAGCCTCAGTGCTCGCAGGATCCCCCTTCTCCTGTGCACTCGTTTTGTCTGTAATTATTTCTCGCCCGCTACACGATCTGGGCAAAAAATGGAGAGGGGTTGTGAAGGTCTATTTTTACTTCAAGCAGGATTCAACTTACCTCAACGCGTTCTTTGGAGACGTAACAGAAGTCCCGTGAGTGCGTCATAAAACACTGAGATGTCTCGTGAAGCATGTACACTGAAACAAACAAATTAAATAAATTACAAGGAAATCAAACGAATTGTAATCCATTTCCATCCTCGCCACCCTTAGTCATCCTCACTTTCTAATGGGTTCCTGTCATTTGTCGAGTTCTGTTCTGCAAAATCAACCGTTATTGTTGGGTTTCCTGTGATACATTCTTAGAAGGTTTAATTTACACTTCATGTAAGGCTCTTGTTGTTTCGCGCGATGTCCTCGCGTTATAAAACTGAAACAGAAATACACCAGCAGTAATACTCACCAACTTTTAGTCCTTCCTCGACATGCTCCACAATATTTATTTTCTGCAAATATATAAAAAACATTTAAAAGACATACGAGATGAGAGAACGGCGAACGCGAATCTCAAGAACAAGAAGGGGGAGATGAATAATCTTTTTTCGTCACTCGAATTTACCAAGATTTTTTTATATCGGTAAACGTTTCTGCATTTCCTAGATATAAGATTTGCTATACATACCTTGAGCATGTTGTCGTAAATATATCTGGACAGCGGATTTTTGACTGCCTCCCAAACGGTCTGCGGTGATGCTTCAATGACTCCTCGCCCCATAAAACTGAAACAGTAATACACCAGCAGTAATATCATGGTGTACTTTCTACTTCATGTTATATAAACACAGAAAGGGGAGCTACCTAACCAATTTATGAGACATACGGATGGGTTTTAACAAGAGTTTTACTGATTAATCGTTTGTTTAGAAATTACAGGTTTAATAAGCTCTCCCTTCAGCGAAGAATAATTATTTTTTCTTTCAGTTCATTAATAAAAGAAACAAAATAAGATAATCAGCTACGTAACAAAGAACAGTTTTCTCACCAGTGTAAAATTCCACCGCCACCTTCTTCTCTTTTCCTAACAATTGTGACGTCTTTCTGAATACTGTGAAACCTACAGGGGTAAGGAAACAAACGCTTAATCCCCCGTGCTAATCCAACACCTAGTCCAGTTCTGTCCCTCTCCCTACGTTGCGTGACAGAGAGAGAGGGTTAAAACTGGACTAATCCACAACCTGGAAAAAGTTAAAATGAAATGACCGCACTTCATATAAATTAATCAAAATTTTATCACTAAGAGCTAAGCTAGTGATAGAGTGATCAAGAGAAACTCAAGTGGATCTTCCAAACTTCCATGCTGACGAATCATTTGGAGGCGTAATCACTACAAAAAAAGTTAGAAATCATTCTTACGTCCATCCACCGTGAGACGAATCCTCCGTCACTTTCCGCGGCGAGTCTGAGAAGATTGGTGCCGACTTAATCATCTCAGGGACGCTGGACGCAAGCAGGGCCTGGAAAACACGAAAGCAAGTTTCTTAACATTCTCGTCCCCATAGCCCTTTCGTTTCTCTTAGCCGGCAGGGCCTTGGCACGAGGAAACAAAGGGCTCTGGGGACACAGGATTTCCAGTCCTAGATTCTAGGACTTCCGTTCTTCATGTATGCAGTCATGACGTTTCAAAAGAATGTATGAGAGAGTCGTTACGTTTTCGACTTCCGTTTAGGAATTCTTTGTTCCAAACAGCCAATCAAAAAATTTCGAATTAATTCAAAAATCCTATGTCCCCAGAGCCCTCCGTTTTCTCGTGCCAAGCCGGCTAAGAGAAACGAAAGGGCTATGGGGACGAGAATGGTTTCTTAATTAATGAATCGCTCATAAGTAATCAGAAGCTTTTTTCTCCTTGCAATATGAGAACATAGTCAAACGAAAAGGTGACGTGAATAAGGAAGTCTTAGGCCTAGTTCAGACGTCATGCTTCTGCCGTGCCGAACTTAATTCAGGCATTTATTTCGACAAAAGTACGGCGTCTGAATCAATCTTTTGAATTAAGTTCGGCAAAGCAATTTAGATGACACAAATGACAGGGAGCAGAGCGAAGAAGAAGCTAGCGGAGCTGAATCTGAAATAAGCAAGTTTTCGGAAACTAGTCGGAAAAGAAACAAACATTGGTCGTACTTGCAAAAGGAAATTTTTTTGTTTCTGTTGCCTTTCTTTGCGTCTTTTTCTTGAGTTTTGCAATGATTTTAAAAGTAGCAGTTTTTGCTGCAATTTGGAAAACGGCGCCATTGTTGGATGACCGCTGACTAATTGTTACGTACGTAGCTTCAGTTAATCCTTAATTTGGTTCGACTCTGGCACGACGTCTGAATCAGAGTCGTGCTTCTGCCGTGCTACAGTCGAACCTAATTGCAATTAAGTTCGGCACGGCAGAAGCAAGACGTTTGAACTAGGCCTTAGGAATGCTCTCTTGATGTACAACAAATTTTTAGAACAAGCACTGAAACAATTGCTGGAAAGAAGTCAGGAGAATTCACATTTTGAGCCTGAGGCGGGTCAAGGAAGTGTTAAGTGTTCGTCACGTCACTTACCTCTTTCAGAACCTCTGCAGCTGCGTGGTTACCAAGCACGCGGAATTTTATGTGAAGTCGATTGACTGTAAAAATAAAAACACCAAACATAACCTTACTCAAGCGTTACACTTCACAAAAAAGAAATAACACCATTTCGGACCTGAGAACCATGACAAATTTAACTTACCGAGTGGTTTCTCGATGATTTCGTAATCTTCCGTTCTGCAAAGAGAAATAACAGCATTGAGAAGTCATTTACCGAAAAGCCCCTAACCCACGCGTTCGGACATTTTTATTCAAGAATGTCATTATGTTGGATGAAATGTTTCACCGTTCAGTTCTTTACAACATCATCACGACAATTGTCAACCCGAAAAATTCATACCGAGACGTATTTACAGAAGTTTAGTAGTGGTATTCTTGTAAAACTTATCTCTCTAAAAATAGTATGTAATTTATTGTAAATGTAATTTATTTACCCGACGAAACACGGAAAAGCTTTCAGGAGCTCGTTAGAAAGTGTACGTGGAATTTGGAGTTTTGGCTTTTGTGCTGAGACGAAAACCAGCAACAAACTCAACCCACAAATTACACCGGGTCCAGGATTCGAACCTGAGCCACAATGGTGGGAGGTGAGCGCTCTCACCATTGTGCCACACCTTTTCATGCTAAAGTTTGTACTTGCAAAATTTCAAGGCTAAGCAAATCGATCGCAAAGTCAACACTTACTTGAGATTTTCTAAATAGCTCTGTTTTTCTTCCTCCATTTGTCGTTTCAATTCACTGATTTCTTTCTCCTTGTCAAGCTTCTGTTTTTCCAGATCTCTGAGTTTCTCTTCACACTCCTCTCGGTCCTCCTCGCTGGTTCGCAGCTTGGCTCGTGCTTCTTCCAACTGAAGGTGAAGATTCTCTCGGTCCCGCCGCTCAAATTGAAGCCTGAAGTCAAATTATAAAGCGTACATGAGAGTTTAGGATTCTCGTTCCCCGTCCCCACAGCCCTTTCGTTTCTCTTAGCCGGCTTGGCACGAGAAAACGAAGAGCACTGGGGACATAGGATTTTTGCATTAATTCGATTTTTTTGATTGGCTGTTTGGAACAAAGAATTCCCAAACGGAAGTCGAAAACGTAACGACTCTCTCATACATTCTTTTGAAACGTCATGACTGCATACATGAAGACCGGAAGTCCTAGAATCTAGGACTGGAAATCCTGTGTTCCCAGAGCCCTTCGTTTTCTCGTGCCAAGGCCCAACCGGCTAAGAGAAACGAAAGGGCTATGGGGACGAGAATGAGAGTTTAGCTGTTTACTATTTACATTAAATTTCCATAAAATCCGTTTGGGATGTGAATGGAAAACGACTTCATTTTCCAGGAAGAAACTAAACTTCTAAAAACGTATTTCTGTTTTCCCGGCTGGGACGTTCTAAATGGAAATTCGTGTTCCTTTTACCGTTTTTTCATCCAACTCGTTCCCAGGGTCTCTCCCCCCTCCCCACAGAGCGAGTGTCTCTCTCCTCTCGCTCTTGGGGGCGGGGACAGAGGGACACCGGGATTGAGGTTATTTTGCATCTTTCGGAACGGTTTCAAGAATTTTCGACTTTTACAAAATGGCCTGTTCTTTGGGGAACAGTCAAATGGAACATATTATTCCCGAACGAAGATTCCCAACCGAAACTTAAGGAATTATATTGTAAATGGTAAACAACCTTTGCTAAGCATGGCAGTTGTCTCGTAATGCGACGTGCTAAACATGCCCTTAACCAATTAGAGTGAAGGTGTTGTCTACTTAGCCAATCAGGTTTGAGACCAATCGTGACGTACGCGAATTTTCCCGCGCTCGATTTTTGCCTAAGATGCTTTACCTGGTTTCACTTTCCTCGACTTTCTCGAACGTCTCCCGGAGTTTCCTGGCCTCTTCCTTGAAAAACTCCAGCGTTTCCTCATTTTGAAGATCATCAGAAGACTTTACACGAGAAAGTCTCTTTATACGTGAATTAATCAGCCTTCGTTCCCTCGCTCTTTCCACGTGAAACCTTTCCTTTTGTGCAGAGAGTTTCTGCAGGGCGATCTCTTTCTCTTTGATACCGTCCAACATCTGATCGGAAATCCGTCTTTGCTGCTCGTGAACTCGTTCTTCGTCTTTCTCAAAGTGAGCTCGCTTGGCGACATACTCCAGAAATAAGTCATCTTCATCAGAACCGATATGCTTTAATCTCTTCTTAACTAAATTTAGAACTTCGTCTCTCTGTTCGTCATTAGTTCCGGCCTCGCTAGCTTCCTCGCCTTCTGACAGATCACCCGAGTTCAGCGAGTCAAATGTTTCAGTAATTAAACTTTCAATCTCACCATATTCCTTCCATAAAAGTTCCACATAACGCTCGCGTTCTTGGTCAATCGCGCCGATTTCTTGCTCTTCTTTGCTTTTCAAGTTTTCCAGGCACAAGCGAATTTTCTCCGCGTGCTGCTGGCGTGAAGTTTTATACTGTTCTTCGAGTTCTGTTATTTTAGCTTCGTTTTCCAAGATTTGTCGGCCGTAGAATTCAACACTCGTGATCTCTTCGGCCAACGTTCCGCGTGTTTTCTCAATTATCTTTTCTTTTTCGTCTTTAAGCGCGAACAAGCTCTGCATCTGTTGAGCAATCACTTCTCCAATTTCATCAGGATCAGACGTATTCGATTCGAAATTCCAACTGGCTCGCCTGCGATGCCGCAAATCTAAACCAACAGGTTTGGTTTTTAAACCAAAGTCCGAAACGCTCCGTTTTTTGTCACTGTAATCAAAAACTGTTACTTCCGTCTCCTCACAACCTTGTTCCACGTCCGCAGATTCCTCCAAAGAACTACTAGTAAGATAAGTCAAATACTGATCGTGTTTTTCCTCCAACAACTGAATTTTTCTTTCAATTTCGTCGAGTTCAGTCAAATCCTTTGTAAGCGTACACTCTAATGTTACCTTATCCCGATTTAAACTATCTTCCGCTTCGGCCTTGGCTTTTTCAAGCGTTTCTTGCAATTCCAACAACTGAACCTGTTTCTCCTCAAGCTCCTTTAAATCTCCGTCTCTCTCCAAGCCATGATGCTCTTCTTGTCGAGTTCGGTCAATCTCCGCCTGAACGATCACTTTGCGCCTTTGCATCTCAATCTCAGCCAATTTCATCTCGTACTGAATAATCTTTTGCCATTCGCCCTCCATAAACCGAGCTACTTCTTCTCTCTCCTTCGCTATCTCCTCGGCGGATTCTTCCACTTCCCTGCTGTGTTTCATCTTCTGCTCGAACAAGTCTTCCAGTTCTTTCTCGATATCGTTCTTCGAGTCCTCGTGATTTTTGTCCATGTTTAGCCGAACTTCTTCTAGATCCAGTCTGGCTTGTTGTGACCTGGCCTCGTGCAGTTCACGCAAGGATTGGATGTGTTCCTTCTGATCGTCAATTTCTTTCTGTTTGTTATCAATCTCGGTTTGGAAAGCTCTTTCTATCTCTAGCCGGCGAATTTCGGCTTCTTTGTGTCTAGCGATCAAATCTGTCACTTGATTTCTGCAAAATCGAAAGTGATGTAAATTAAGAATGAGTAAAAAAAAATTTTTGTTGCTCTCGTTGTTGTCGACGTAAAATTTGAGAAGCATTCATTCATTCATTTAGCATTCAAAACTGTTCTATTAACTTATACCTCACTGATACGGTTGTGCATACAATGCCGCAAAACAGAACTACATGATGCCTTAAATGACAACAAGCAGAAGTATTATTATGGTATAAACATGCGCCAGTTTTTCAGTTTACATCACCCAGAAATACGGAGCCCAAGAGAGTAAATCTCCAGTTTTACACAAGCAATCATTTAAAAATGCAGAAATTCATTGGGAGGGACGCCGCGGGGGAGAAAAACTCAGCTTCCCTATTCGTAAACAAGCTAAACAACTCTTAAGAAACAACTTCGCTTTTCTGTATGAAAAAAGAATATTAGCATTACAAACCACCTCGAGGAAATAAGCAATGAGACGACAATAAAAAGATAAAAGAAATGAACTTACTTGAGATCATCTAAAGAATCTGCTCCTGGAAGATCCGCTTCAACGCTGCAAAAAGATGTAAAATTATGATGAGAAAACCTTCGCTTTCTGCTTCAAATTACAACAAATCACGCAAAGCAGAAATGGAATAACTTCATACCCAGAATCTAAAGTCATCGGAGAAGATGAATCGGACCTCATGCTCAGATCCCCATGACTGCCACGGACCGGGGAGATATGGAAATTAGTCAAAGATTCAGTCGATTCCTAGCGCGAAAGAAAATCACAGTTTTGATTCTGTTGTCTCACGAGAAATAAGTCGCGCGCGCGCTTCACACGCGGGCATCTGTACGTGTGAACGTGCGTGTGCGTGTTAGAAGCTATGAAACTCACCATGCTGAACAACCCAGAACGCCGTTTTTCCCTCAGTTTGGCAGCTTCGGTCGGAAAGTTGAATTTGAAGACATCGCTCTTACCAAGAACAATTACATCACCTACGAGAAAAACACACCTTGTCAGCCACTTAACTGAAGGACAGTTTACACTGATAAAACAGAAAATCAGATGAACTGATAAAGGCAGTTTTCATACTAGCCCGCGGAAAGCCCGGGAAAGCGCGATTTGTTGCTGATTGGTTAAAAATTGCTTTCTCGCGTGCAACGTGCTCTAACTAATGAAGGCAAAAGACACGGGACTTTTGTTTTGTAGAATAATTCAATCAACATACCTTGATTTAGTTTAGTCGCCTGAGTGACTGCCACACCGTTCACCCAGCACATCGAGGAAATCGGTTCAAATGTCACTCGTCCTTTAACAAAGTCCAGCACACAGTGTTCTTTCTCGATATCTTCACCTTCAAGAACTATGAAAAAGAAAACAGAGGGAGATTACAAGTGGCAAACGCCATTGGCAGATCCTGTTGGTTCTTGGTTTAAAACGAAAAAAAAATTGATGGACGCAAAGAAATTGATGTTTACACTTTTAATCATCTTACCTATATCTTGAGGGTTCGGTGCGTCTTCTCGTCCGATATGCGTCTTTCCGTGCTGTAAACAATGACAACATTCATGAGATTTTGTGAGAACTCTCTAAAGGATGCGCCATTTTATACAATAACCAAAGACGTTCATTGCGCTCTGGTTGGCCCTCGGATTCCTGATCGAGTTGGAGTTTCGAAATGTTGGCTTTTGTGGAGGAACGAAAAACGGAGAACCCGGAGCAAAACCCTTGGGGCACGAACACTATTTTAGTTGCCATTTTGAACTATTGCAATGAAGATGAAGAGAGGCTAAGTTGCAGATAATGGGTATAAGTGAAAGCAGATGGTGTGGATCGGGGAAGTTCATTCTCACTACAGGTGAGACGATAGTGTATTCTGGCAGAGATGACGAAGTTCATCAACATGGCGTGGCCATCATGCTAAACAAAGATGCAGCAAAAGCACTGATCAACTGGACACCTATAGATGAGCGAATAATTCGAGCCAGATTCCACTCTAGGTATATCAAGTTAACGCTGATACATGTCTATGCCCCCACTAATGACACTGATGAAGAGGTGAAAGATCATTTCTATGAGAAGCTCCAGGCAATAGTGGAAAAAACACCGAAGCACGATTTGCTGGTTATCACTGGAGATTTGAACGCAAAGGTAGGAAGCGATGTAGAAGGATACGAAAGAGTAATGGGTAAGCATGGAGTTGGAACCAGGAACGACAATGGCGAGAAACTATGCGAGTTTTGCGGCATGAACGACCTAATGATCACAGGTACGATATTTCCTCATAAGGAGATCCATAAACAAACTTGGATATCCCCTGATAGACGCACTTGCAATCAGATAGATCATGTGTTAATCAACAGGAAATTTAGAACATCTGTGCTGGACACAAGAGCCATAAGATCAGCTGATATCGCCAGTGACCACCACCTGGTTTGCACCAAACTGAGGTTAAAGCTAAAAGCAGCTCCTAAAAGACGTGGAATTAGGAGAACGAGATATGATACTCAGAAGCAGGAGAACGATGTGTGTAGGAGGCAGTTTTGTTTGGAACTAAGGAACAGGTTTGAGATATTGCAGAGGGAGGAGCTGGAAGATGACGAAACAGATCGGCCAGAAGCTGAGCTGGAGAAGGCTAACGGTATCATAGAGAAGGCTTACAATATGACAGCAAAGAAAGTTCTAGGATATAAGAAAAAGAAAGTTAAGCCATGGATCAGTAAAGAATCATGGGACCTGATTGAGCAGAGGAAAACGATTAAACTAAAACTTGATGGAACCAGCTCCGAGAGACTGAAAGAAAAGAGGCGAGTAGAATATAAAGCCAAAGACCGAGAAGTGAAGAGGCAAATACGCAGGGACAAGAGGAATTGGACAGAAGGGATAGCAAAAGAAGCAGAGGAAGCAGCGAATATGCAACACATGAAGACTCTTTACAACTTAACTAAAACGATCTGCAACGACAAACCAAGGCAGAGCACAGTAGTCAACGACAGAAATGGTAACGCCTTAACCAGCGATGAGGATAGAAGGAAGCGGTGGAGAGAGCATTTCATGGAGATACTCAATAGGGAGGAGCCAGCCTACCCGATCAATGAAGAAGATTGTGAACAACAGGACATAGCTGACATTGACACGGGACCTGTGAGCAAAGCTGAGATAAGAAGGGCAATAAAGAGTCTTAAGAATGGTAAAGCCCCTGGTGAAGATATGATAACAGCAGAACTACTGAAGGCAGACCTTGAATTTACAACCGACAGAGTGAAAGAACTTATAGACACGATCTGGAGTCTGGAAAAGGTCCCACGTAAATGGAAGAGGGGGCTCATTATTAAGATACCGAAGAAAGGGAACTTAAGGGAGTGTAAGAACTGGCGGGGAGTGACTCTCCTACCAGTTGTTAGCAAGATATTGGGAAGAATTGTAATTGATCGCATTCGCATGGGGATTGACAACAGGCTCCGTAAGGAACAGGCTGGATTTAGATCTGGTAGAGGAACGACGGAGCAAATTTTCATCCTACGCAATATATTGGAGCAAGTGAATGAATGGCAGGCAACTCTCTATATCAATTTCGTAGATTTCGAGAAGGCGTTTGACTCAGTGCACAGAAACGGCTTATGGATGATAATGAATCAGTATGGTATCCCACAGAAGATCGTCAACATAGTTAGAGCGCTGTACGATGGCTTTGAATGTGCTGTTGCGGAGGAAGAAGCAACCTCAGAATGGTTCGAACTAACGACTGGTGTCAAGCAAGGATGTACAATGTCTGGCTTTCTTTTCCTGCTCATTGTAGACTGGGTAATGAGGCATACTGTGAAAGAGGAGGGAACCGGGCTGAGGTGGAAATTTACATCAAAACTTGAGGACCTAGACTTCGCTGACGATGTAGCTTTAATTTCCTCAACCCAAAGGCACATGCAGTTGAAAACAAACAGGCTGGTAGAAAATGCAGAAAGGACAGGCCTTCGGGTAAATGTCGGGAAGTGCAAAGTCTTGAGAGTCAATGCAAAGAGTAATGAAGCCATCACAGTGAATGGTCTGGCGTTGGAAGATGTAGAGAAGTTTATCTATCTAGGAGCCACAGTATGTAAACAAGGGGGCGGAGAAGAAGACATCAAGGCTAGGCTAGGGAAAGCGAGGGGAGCGTTTGTGAAGCTAAATCGAGTATGGAATTCCAGCAGGGTGTCGAGGAAGACGAAGATCAGGCTCTACAAAACATTGGTCAAACCAGTTCTCATGTATGGTTGCGAAACATGGAAAATGAACGAAGGTGATGCTAAGAAAATCGATGTGTTTCAGAACCGATGCCTGAGGAGGATAATGAAGATTAAATGGCAAGATAAGATTAGTAATAGAGAGCTACTGGAAAGGGCTAACGTGGAGAGGTTGAGTGAAGAGGTAAGAAGAAGGAGATGGCGATTCATTGGACACATCCTCAGACAACAACCTGACAATGACTGTGTTACAGCCCTGACATGGACCCCAGAGGGAAAGAGAAAGAGAGGCAGGCCAAAAACAACCTGGCGGCGCACAGTAGAAAAGGAGAGGTCCAAAGCAGGGTGGCAGTCCTGGAGAGAGGTGCGCACTGCAGCGCAAGACAGGAATCGATGGAGAGCACATGTGGAGGCCCTATGCGCCAACTTGGCGCCGGGGGACAAGTGAAGTGAAGTGAATGAAGATAAACGTCGCCTGACACGAGAAGCAAAGTCACAGGTCCCCACACAAGCCTGTTTGGGATACTTGTGTGGCAAAGGTGCGAAATTTCAAATGCGCTACGATGAATTGATTTCTTACCATGACACGATACAACATTATCTCTGTTCTCAGTGGATCTTCTTCCAAGCGAACCAAATGCGGAAGTTCAAGGTCGACAAGAACAACACACGAACCATGACGGCGAAGCTGTAACTCACTTTCCTGCAGAACAAGAGTATAGCTGTTTTTCGCGAGCGAAACAAGCACAAGCGTTAACACAAAACTATGAGTCTTTTGTGTGCCCAGAGCCGCTTGTCCCTCTTAGCCGGCTGAGCCTGGGGCAAAAGGAACAAGTGGCTCTGGGGACTTTGTTAATCAAATCAAATCATGTGTCCCCAGAACCACTTGTTCCTCGTGCCCCAGGCTCTGCCGGCTAAGACGGACAAGTGGCTCTGGGGACGAGAATGATATGAGTCAACAAGAAAGAAAGCCGCAAGTATCGTAGGTCTTAACAAAGCACGCACTATTTATCTCAAGCACAAGCTAATAAAAAGAGAAAATGTATTGTAAAAGATGGTTTTTTTTTCAGATGCATGCCCCCACCCACCCTACCCACCTGCATGATGCCCCACCCACCCTACCCACCTGCATGATGCCCCACCCACCCTACCCACCTGCATGATGGATTTCGCCTCTTTCCATTTCTCGGTCCAGTCTTTCGTCAGCTGCTCCACCCGAGATTGGTTTTCATGAAGCTTCTTGGCAACTTTCATGGAGTCATTTAAAGATATATTCTATCAAAAAACAAATTTGGAGAGAACCATTAAGTGTATAACATCTAAATAATGTTAATATTGTAAAGTCAAAAGTCGCGCAACGTGAAAATGTACCTCGTCGCCCGTTTCGGTGTTTCGTATGAGGGATTTGAGTCGCTCGATTTCAGATCTAAGTTCCCGGATGAGTTTAACGTTTGGATCCTGCAAAAGAAAACGAATAACAGTTACTTAAGTAGCAAGATAAAAACCGTGATGAAAAAAAAAAACTGTTAGGAAGCGTGGACAGGCAAGTAAAATACAGCT
Organism: Oculina patagonica; assembly: GCF_052425735.1. Classification (NCBI taxonomy): domain Eukaryota; kingdom Metazoa; phylum Cnidaria; class Anthozoa; order Scleractinia; family Oculinidae; genus Oculina; species Oculina patagonica. The sequence continues at coordinate 36,694,623 of NC_135770.1, forward strand.
TAGTGTTTACCGTTGAAAGCTTAGGTTATGCGTTTGGTGGCGCAAACTAGTTATTTTTAAGGAATAGAAGCAAAACTAAAGCCAATCGTGGACTTGTTTTACGCGCGAGATCCCCGCGCTTGGCGTCGGTTACACGGCTTGTTACGAGTTGCGATTGGTTAATTGCGCTATTTACGTTGGCAGTGATTGGTCAGATGAGATTCGGCATTCCTTTGGGTGGGTTGCTTTTTCAATGCCTTAACTGACTTTTAAGTGACGTGAAAATGGCTTAATGTTTTTTTTATACCTCGTTAACTTTCGGCACGTTGACAATACTCTTTGCTCGATGGGCGTAGCGAAGTGTGCTGAGTGTTTCACCATAGTTACATTCCGCAGGAGAAATGGCTAGAAGGAAGACAAAATATTCATGTTAACAAACTATAAGAAATAAATCACAGAAAAAATAAATCAGCACGAATCGAAAAGAAAAATGCGAAGATAACCGCATGCAGATACAGATACAGATACTTTCCGTTACGAGAATCCACAGCAAACGGGCAAGATATTGAGTTGAAAGAAAAAGAAGTTAAAAGATTTATTAGAAGAATTTTCAAGGCTTCCAACATTTTCCTGGAATTTCAAAGATTTACGGAAGGTTTTGCAGCCCTTTACAGACATTTTCCGAACATCGACACAAACGTACGAAGTTGGCCGAGGAAAATGCAAGCATGATTCGATTTTATGCCTACCATTTACCAAGTTATTGAGTGTATAGATATGTTTATTTTTTTAGTGGGGTAAATCCTTGTAGTTCACTGTGGTTTATCTATGAAAAAACTGACCTGCGACCATGACAGTTTTGGAATTTCCCCCTAAACTGTCCTTTAGAAGAAATGTGAGCACAGAGTCACGGTATGGTACAAACAGCTTTTTCTTGTAGGAAGGACGCTTGGATGCAGAAGAAGCATTGATGGAGTTTTCAGCTGTGAGAGAGAAACAAGAGAGGTAATGTCAGATGAAACTGCATTCTGTCTTTATGTATAGTCAACATGTTATTGTATTAGGACAGTTTCATTTGTCATTACTGGACAGGCAGAGCTGGTTTCTCAACGTTCTTGTTTTCACAGACAACACAGTTACCGTTTTCACAACAAGATGGAAATTTAAACAAAAACTTCTTCAGTTTTTGCGGTTAAACTTCCTACGCTTTCAGTATTTCAAGTTGGAATGAACCGACAGGAAAAACTTGGCATGTAATTAGCACCCTGAGAACATGATGAGAAATGTTTTGGATGACGGAATGTACTTTGACGATGAAAAACAACGGAAAAGAAAAGAATAATGTATTTACCAAGAGTAGAAATAACAATCCCCAAAGTAACGAGAGATTTGTTGATGTTCGCTCCTTCTTTTAGCCTGTCGCCAGCAGCACCGCTTGCACTAGCGCGCTCACTAGAAACAAGAACATACAAAAAACAATCATTGTCATTCTCCCTACCCGCATCCATACGTTTCTTATAGCACTAGTTGGGAGAATGTTTATATTTATCAATTTATCAATTCCTTAATAACTTGAACGCTTGATTAAGTAATGATATTGTGACGATAAAGAAGATTCTCATTACTTATGCCGGCCTAACTTAATAAAGAGGAAATATTAGGGGTAGGTGAAACCGTTATTGGATTTAATTTACAGATTACAGGTAATCTGGGGATTTCAAAGAGGAAATATGGGGATTTTTAAATAATATTAAAATCCTCCAAATCTCTTCTCTGAAATCTTCCCCAAAATAATCCAATTGTTAGAAATAATTCAATTATTGGATTATTTAGTGGATTAATTAGTGGTTCAGTTCCTCCATTGGGACAAAGAGGTCTGTTGTTCGTATAGTGTGAAAAGTTTTGACAACCTGAGCAGAAGTCATCTAAAGCTCGCCAGAGCAAAGTTATTGTCAGTCGTTGATGTTGTAAGTCTGGTCCTTTGAAAGTGATTGGTCAGTTTAGCTGTGATGTTACAATGGGACCTTGACACAGCCAAGGGCCAAAGTACTAGCAAAATATGTTCGCTATAATGAGGCTTCGTTATTTCGGGGTTCTTTTTCATATATTTTACTTTCACTTGGATGAAGAATATTGTTCGTTTTACTGAGGACTTCGTTAACTGCAAGTTCCACTAAATTGGCAGTAAAGTTCACCAACAGTGATTGGTCAGTAAGAGTAAGTTAAGATCTGCCAGATTAAGAAAAGATAGAGTACATTTGCTGCAAGTCAACAAGCAAGCCAGTGAATTACAAACCTGCCAGCTAGGTCTACCAAGTGTATCTTGCTGATCGTTTCACTAGGCATATCTTCCATGAACTTGGCCTGCAAAAATTTTACAAAGTAAAATTGATATCAATGTTGTCATGCTGTCTAGAGTATCAAAGAAGTAGTAAAACACTGCGGTGCTTCCCAGCCAGCAGCTCCAATGCTGGATCCAGCTTGGAAGTCGTCAGGAGGAACCATGGCAGACAGTTTCGGCCCCTACTCCTCGACTGTCTTCTGCCATGGCGGGGCCCCTCCCTAAGGAGGCTTCACAAGAGCTGGTGCTGGCTGGGACATGAGTTAAAAAGAAAGTACATGTAAGATCTAGAACAATATTTACCTGTGTAAACTTTATTGTGAAAATTGCATGTGAACGACTGCTGGTGTTGTTCATTCTTGTGGCAGCAGTTGCTCTGAAAAAAGAAGAATTTCACACAGTCATCTACAATAGGCTAAAAACTAAGCTAGTCTCCAAGGCAGAGATTAAATTGCATCAATTTTCATCACAATGTGGATGACCTGAAAGACAATCTATACAAACCTGAGCCTGTTACCCTGCTCCATAAGAACTTCAATTGAATCAAAATCAGAAACATGCTGTTTTGTCAACCCTGAAGAAAAAACAACAAACAAATGTTGAATCCTCTTTCAAATCATTGGCTAGCTCCACCCTGGTAGAAAGCTACTTCTAGTCTATTGCTAGTTGTGCTAAAAAGCATTTTTTTTAGTTGCACCACGATTCAGTACAGAGAATTGTTGGGGTCAAATTTCTGGAATAATCTGTCAAACAGGCTAGGGGTAGAGAAGAATTTGAGCAGCTAAAGAGAAAAAATTTGTTTACTTCCTTACCTTCAACGTATGGCCCTTCCTTGGGATGTTCACGGACTTTTAAATTCTGCTGAGGTAGTTTCTTCAATTTCTGGGGCCTCAGCAAGTCACGAACATGTTCATTGTAAATTTCAAGGTAGCTATAACAGAAACAGTTAAGCCCATCAGGTAACTGAATGCACACCATGTGCACTGCCATTTGATAAAAATGAAAATTTATGTTTACCTCACTTCAGTTCTGAATGAAGAACTGAGAGATGTGTTCTGCTCAATGTACTGAAATAATCCCTGCAAAGAGATAAACAATCAAAGTTAGGACAAATGTGTACAGCTGATTTGCATTACAATAAAAGTAAAAAAATAAAAAAATCGACTTTGTTTTATGTAGGGTTGCACGTAAGAGTCTTGTGACTGACAAACCTGTGGCCCTAAATTGGAATTTAGAAGTGTTGGTTTTTGTGGAGGGAGGAAAACCAGAGAAGCCGAGAAAATCCTTGGAGCAAGGACGAGAATGATCAACAAACTCAACACAATCCAAAAAAGACTTTCTGGAACTTGTAACATAAGATGAAAAGGTCAATCTAACGTTACCTTGCATATTCTAGGAATAAGTCCAACTTCCTCCTAAAAAATAATAATACAAAATAATGATAAGCAGCCACAAAGTCACTTAGATGAACTTTCATATAAGATATAATCAAGTAAGACCGAATATGTGCAATACAAAAAACATGCAGGGATCCAGAGAACATGTAGAATGCACCAAGTTATTTTGAACCAAGACAAGAAAGACAACACATAGGGGATGTTTAAATTTTATTCAACAGTCTTCATACAAAAATAAAAAATAATGATAAATTTAAAAAAAGGAAAATAAATCTTAGAGTGAAAGGAGTAAACTCCAACACATCGGAGATGAGGAGCTATTGAAGAGGAGGAGCTTAATTGCAACTATAGGGCAAATTAGCTTTTACAGTGATGTAACTTTGCACTTCAAGATATTGTAAGGTTGTGAACTTACATTGGTTCCCATCATAGTATAAGTCTTCCCTGCACTTGTTTGTCCATAGGCAAATAAGCAGGCATTGTAACCTTCAAATGCCGACTCTAAAACACCTTGACCAAGGTCTTTAAAAACCTGCAATGATATTAATATTATTGTTAACAAGGAGATTACTAGCTTACAAGTTCATTTGTTTTTACAATAATTTAAAAATGTTTCTTGTTCAAAATTAACCAAATGCAAACAAATTTTGGAGCTTCATTAAAATAGTGATCTTCTGCAGGGCCAAGCTGATGTTAACTTGTGATCATTCCCTCTCTCTGGCTTACGGAAGAAAAAAAGCCTGGTGGCAGGTCAGGGTCAAGTGAAGACTCTTGCAATCTGCATGCACTTCCCATGCATTTAAAGACTGAGAAATGTACCAGATATATGAGGAAAATGAGACATTGGACAACCAATAATCACTATCATCTACATTTTGTTGGAAAAGGGGTTGGGGTGGAGGGAGGTTTCATTAAAAATATTAACTTTCAGAGGCAGGGGAGTTTATAAGAGAGGGGGCCTTGTACGGAGTTTTTATATATAGTAATTAAATAAATTTCACCAACTGAGTCTTCAAGTTTTCAAGACCATAGGCTAGAGGAATAGTTCCCAATATAAACTTACGATGTATAATTCTACAATATTAAAAGATACAGAACTTTTGATGTTAATTGCTTTTTGCCATAGAATGTTGCACTTGATCTTATTTGTCGTTGAATTTCCTTCTGCTAAAACTAGTCAATTATGATACAAAACACAGTTACCTTGTCTTGTGTTACAAAATGTGGGTCCCTGGAATCAGCAGACCAGTAGGAATGATCGAAAAAGAATTCCTTCTTGAAATCACGAGCCTTGTCCCCTTCTAATCCTACCTCACCATAAAGCTAAAATTGAAAAAAATATATATCTGGCATTGAAAAATTTTATTGATTATAGTTACACTGTACAAGTTTCCATCTATTATTTAACAATAACATTTGACAGCAAGCTGAGTAGCTCAAGGTTTCTATCAGTGTGATTATTCTAACTGTTTAGGCATACAATTTAACCCAGAAGTCGATCAGTGACAACAAAACTGAACATTGACTCTTTAATGTTCCAGAAAATATCCATACCCCTCACATGGAAAGTTTTATTTGATTTGAATTCCTCAATCCCTTTGATAATTCCAGTTTAGCCCCATACCCTCTTTTAAAAATTTTGGGTTTTGAGTCTGACCCACCACCCCCTCCAATGATCTTCCACAGGGTGGGTACATATATTTTCTGGAACTGCAAATTAGATGGTGAGTTTCCTGACACTTAGCCACTGGGTTATCTAATTAACAATTAGACTATGAGCCCGAGTTTTCTGTGAGTGAATAGTCAACAAGGCGTGGTCAAAGTTGACCATCACTCATACAAAATGAGGGGGAGTAATCTAAGTGCTTTAGTAGAAACTCTAAAGGATTGCAGTCCAAAACCTACAATTTTATGCACTTTCAAGCCAAAAATCAAGAATAATTGTTTTTTAAAGAGCCATTGTGTTCTATCAGCGAAAAGAAAACAATGGGAGAACCAATCAGATTTGCCCATTTCCAGTAGTCAGAACACAGATGCGTTTCTACTAATCGTTTATAGTCAAGGAAGGGCTTGAGAAAAATATTGATGATACATGTAGACTCCCCTACTCAGCTTTCCTTTTATTTGTGTGTGTGAGAGAGACCATCTCACTTGACAGTCAAGGAAAACATAAAATTTCAAGACTATGGGTGTGTTCCTTCCACTCAGATCATGGTGCATCAAAGGAACTGATGAATCCTTTACCAGAGCAGATCCATCCGTTCCTTTTATGCACCATGATCCGACTGATCCTGGATCATTGATCCTAATCCAGATCATCCCAAAGGAACGCACCCTAAAATCACTTCTTAAAAAATTATGATTTCACAACAGTACAAAAGGTCACAAATTATAATATTAATTTTTTACATTTTTCAGTTTCATTGTAAGTTGATGATGATTGCATTTTGATAAAAAAATGTGAGCCTCTTTATATGTTATATGGGCTGTTGGCGCAAAGTTATAATTTAATACTTTTAACAATGTAGTACGTAGCTATTCTGTCACAAAAGAATGCAGATTGAAGCTTAAAAGGTTAATAAGCTGATTAACATTTTTCCAAATTTACAAATCAGAACACAGCATGACTTTAACAAGTCACGCTGTTCATGATATCATTAAACACAAATCGTTTACCCTCACAAAAAATCCTTCACTGTCTCAAAGGTCTACGTTAGTCAACTGTTACTTAAATATTTAGTGGTGTGGGCAGTTGTGGCTACTATTTATCCACTGTATTTTGTTAACTAGAGGATTAAATTCTTATTGGATATTTTGTCATATGATGGGGGAAGATTTATGCAATAAGTGGATATCAAATTTTTAAGAACTCTAGTCTAAACACGTCTTAAGTTCACAGTTGCTCATGTGGTGCACAAAATGTATTAATTTTTACTAAAGAGGGCTCTCAATAACATTTGAAGTACTAGGTGGCTCCCATTGTGCGGCACCTGTCGGAGAGCAATATATTACAAGCTAAAAACAGCTCCACTTTATAGGCAATTGAATGAATTTAAGCTCCCAATCCATGATAGAATACCAGCTGGAGCTCCATCTAGTGCCGGTCTAACTGAAAGCCCTGCTAAATAATTTTATTAAACCCAGACAGTAAAGTTATTTTTATTGTTTCAGTTTTTGACATTTTAAGACATTGATGTTGCACAGATAAGTAACTGACTAATGCAAAGAGATATTATTCCTCACACTCCTTGCAAGGTCATTGCCAGTAGTTTTGAATTTCTGTCTCCAAGGTGGGAGTGTGTAAGACAACAGATAATTTTAGGGCCTGTTTACATGGAGGGAGGGTGCCCCGGCTAACCGAGTTACCCGGCTAGAAGGGATAAAACCTAGCCCACCTTTACATGCAGAATTTGCAGCCCTTCTACCCGAGATGAGACAGCGTCATTGAAGCGTGTCACGGCGTGGGAAAACAATGTAGCTCCAAATGATTGAAGAAAAATATGACTTTTTACTGAATAATCAAGGTTTTTCGTCTTCAAACTTATTTTGAAATTCAACAGTATTTGGCCGCCAAATTGAAATTAAATTTGTTGTGTCGTGAATTAGGATAATCATTCCCACGAAAATTTCGAATTAATTAGCTGTTGCTCAAAGAAATATTTCCAGGCGACTGATAAAACTAATTTTGATCAAATAGCACTGTTTGGGTCCAGAATTTATACATTTTATGCCATTAACTTCAAATTTAGTTCAAAAACACTTGCGAAAATTCATCCCGGCAAGCCGGGATAGCTCGGGCATAACCGTTTACCTGGCAAAAAGCTATCCCGCCTAGAAGGGTGCCCCGGGCACGTAGACCGAGTGCCCCGGCAAGGCAGGTTACCCTTCTAGCATGTAAAGGCTTCAATACGTTTTCTTAAGAAACGTATGAAAAGTTGGCTCGCCCAGGGTAGCTCGGTTAGCCAGGTAACTCGGTTAGCCGGGACACCCGCCTTCCATGTAAACAGGCCCTTAGACTACACGTGAAATAGTTGAAGTGATATTTACCGGTATGTCAAAATTTGCATCAAGGGATTTTGTCACGATATACCACTAAATTATCAGGACTTATATTTTCCAAAAATATAAACCAGGTATATACGGTATATACTCTATATAAATGGTAATCAGCTGCAGAAGGGAGAATTTAAATTCTTAACGAGACTGATAAGTAGCAAATTAATCAAAATTCAGTAAATTAAAAGCAATAAAAATGCACAGCTGGATATGTAACAAGTGTATAGTGTTCTTTATTTGTCATTCAAAGTCTTTTTGGGAAAAACATGCTCAGAGCAAAAACAAAAATTTTGGAACATGTGGTTCCAGAAAATATCCGTACCCGGGTACCCACCCCATAAAAGGTCACTGGAAATTCCAATGGGGGTCTCAAACCCAAAAGATTTAAAGCAAAGTATGAAATCAAGCCAAAATGGAATTTCTGGAGGAGGGAGGGGTTCAAACCTTAAAACCTTCTATAGATGGTATGGTTATTTTCTGGAAAAACACAAATTATGGGAGTCTGGTAAAAACAGTATGAAATGAGTAAATATATAAATATCACAATCAAGGGTCAAGATGTCTGATAAAAGAAAATCGCTCCAAAACCATTAGCGTTTATTGGTGACAAATTGGTATTATAAACATCAGGTTTATATGAAAAGCAAAAGCACGTGTACGCCACACACAGACGAACTTGCCCTTTGGACTCAGTTTACTGTCAAAATGAAGAGCTTGTTATTACACCTAATATTTTTCGTAAAACAAACAAATAAAACACAATTACGTGATTTTAGCGTGAGTGGGAGCGCAATTTAAGTGCTTTTTATAAAGATGACTCCTTATTAACTTTAAAACAAAAATAAGCAATGTGTATTTTTAACACCAAAAAATCGATTCAATTTATGCATAATGGTAGTTGTTTACGCAGAAATCGGATGTTAATATTCACAGCGTGAAGGTAAATTCCATGATTGACCACCTTTTCTCAAGACAACAACGCAATTAAAATGAATTATACAAAGGCGCTTTACGCTGTTGCACTTTAGAGTTTTGCTCTTTGAAAAAATTACATTTCTGGGAAATATGAAGGTCACGGAATGCAAATTCGTTGAAACTAACAAGATTCTTTTTTCCTCATTAGTTCGAGTACATGTATCTTATCACGGCTAGTTTTATTTCTGGGAAGACAGGCTGAGGGAACGGGCGTATACGTAATATTGTAAATGACATCGTTTTTACTTGTCTTAAAGCTTTGCCTAAATAGATGACAAATAAACTGATATCAAATAAAGACACGAGGCACTTTAAAATGTCTTTTAGATATTCGACTTGGATCAAGAGAACGATCTACAGTTCGATATTCGCATGGGGGCGTATTTTCTGCGCGCATCATGCCGATTTCATTCACAAAAGAGCTAATATAATATTAAGTTTATGATAAAGAAATAAACTCAGTTCCTCGTTAACCAGATAAAATACCACTGACGGTAAAAATAATATCTTCTGCAGTCAGGCTGGAAGAAAGAAAGTGTTTACATAACTAGTGCTACATGTAGGATTCTTAAAATAGAACCGATTTGTTAAACCAAGATCTTGTGATAAGCAAAACGTCAAAAAATGTCATAAATCACACATCGAGTAAAATCAAATTTAATGACTGTCGGGAACGGTGTTAGAATAATTTGTATTAAAGTCACGATGATTTAATTTTACTGTACATCTGCTGATATTTAAACTAAATAACCGACCTTCGTGTTGAATATTGTTGTTTTCTGTCCTTCCATCTGAATAATGCATTTGGAGCCGAGCTCTATCTCCCTGTTGAACAAAGAAGGCCAAGAAATTCTTATTCTAAATCTTCAACGCAGAAATAATTATGTTACAAAGAAACACCGATGAAGATTAGCGAAATACATGAGCAAAATATTCACCTGTTGTTGAGGGGCCGGGCGCGAACGGCCACTTTTAAAGAAGCCATTGCAATAACCAAGAAAGCGACGAACTTTCGTTCCCTCGATTACTTTGCGGCGAGATATTACGAGAAATTCGTTGAAGTAGGTCTTGCTAGGGTACCATCACCATGGAGCGGGTTCTGAAGAGTTCGCTACCGTTCCAAACAGCAGCATTTTGTCTTTAAAGTGGCGAGTAAACACACAGGTAATTTCAGGTAACTCGAACCCCGTCTCCCGGCAAGTCTGTTTTGAATCTTCGTCGTTGACTCGACTGCTCAGTTAGCTAGTAGACATCCGTTGTTTGTTCATTTACAGTAATGATGGGCCTCACTGATAAATAGGAAACTTAAACTTCCTGTGGTACAAAATATCCTTCAAAATCCTCAAACGCAATGCAAGATCAGGTGCTTCTCGCGTGAATGGAGAAAACGAAAATCCAAATAGCCGTGTATGGCGTTACAGCAGCGGAAACAGGCGATTTCCGTCTTTCTAAACCGTTTCTTTGAATAGAAATGGTGCTATGAGACAGGACAGGAAACGCATAAGTTGTTTCCTGTGATGCGATCGTGGAAAAAGTTCCAATCTGACAGTAAATCTTGATTTCAAATGCTCTAGGCAACGTGACTTCGAGTTTTCGAGAGTGTTATTTCAAATTCAAAGCGAGTGGCAAAATATTTATTTCTAGTCTTTTCGATTGACCAATGAGAACAGAGCTTAGAATATCAGCAGCCAATCAGAACTGTTGTTTTCTCAAGATTCGATTCATCTGGGAAAGCCCGCCAAATTACGTACTGTATGTAATATGTAAATGCAAAATTTCTAGAATTGTACAGAAAAGGCTGAATTCTAATAAAATAAAGCGATTCTTGCTAATTTTCGCGAAGATCGTGTTAGAATTCATATATTAGAGCGGCACTGTTTCGCGTGCCACGCCTGACTTGTTTTCATTTTAAGGAAATGGCCCGTTATTCGAATTCGCCAGTGTTGACGTGTAAAAGTGAATAAATGGCCAGCATTTAGTAGACAGACATCCTTCTCAGATCAAAGATAATGAAAAATAATGAATAGATTACGCTGTATTTTGAAATGAGCTAACTTTCATCTTTGCACTTGTCACAAATTCCCGAATATTTTGATACACATGAAATATGCCACGCTCAAGCAAAGTTCCGCTTCCTTGCTATTCAAGACTTCGAAATATTATGAATATTGTCAAACCGGAGAAAAACCTCTTTTATTGGCGCCGCTCGGATGGGAAAAGAAAAAAAATGATGCTGTTGACGTATTTTACTAAATATACTGATCAAATCGCTTTTTATATGGCTATGGATAGAAATCACAAGTCACAAGACTCTTCTCTTCACTTGCAATATACATGTGAAATGTAGCAAATTCGATCGAGCACTGAAAAGGTTTCATTTGGAACTCACCCAGAAAAGCTCATTGGAAAAGTTTACATATCACAATTGAACTAGTTGGTTCTGGAAGTCGTATTTTATTTGAATAATGATTCCACAAATTTTACTTTCTTTTACAAATGTTTCATTTAATTCGAAAAAGAAGTAAGAACTGCGTCATTCTATTATCTTGGTTCTAACAAGTTATTATCAAGTAAATCAAACCAGTTTTTAGGTTTTAAACAGTACCGTAAAAAAAAAACAGTCTATATTTTATCAGCTGCTATTTTTCATGAATAAAATTAAAATATTGGTCGTCCAAACAACCTTGATTCTCCATTGCCAAGGGCATTGTCGGTTCTTATTTGTGCCAAATACGTCATTCAGTTATTTCATCTCGAGTTCCTGTAAAAATTGATAATAATAAAATCAGCATACAATGTTACAATTACCAAAAAATGGCTCAAACTGTTATTTTGTCAGTATTCAACATGAAAGAGGATTGCATTCAAACCAAAACAGTTATTTATTCAGGTCAAATCAAGCCGTGACAGCCTGACGACTTAAGCCGCGTAGCAATCTTTTAGGCCATTACCATTTACGACTAATTTTTGCCTAACACCTTTTGTGATTTGCAATAAACTTGCGAAGTCGGCAGGTAAATTTTCGTGGGATGAGTCACGCTTTTTTCGTTTTAAGGATAAATTTTTAAACGTTTATTGTTTGCAAAAAAAAATCAAAGAAACTATAAAAGGCCCTAGAGAATGCGCGTACCTAATAACTTCAAGTAAGACCAAAGTTTCAATGAAATAGTCGATCTAATTTAGCTCTCTGCAACGCCTAAGTCTGAAGATAAGTAGCCTGAAAGACGGATTTCCCGCTTTTGTTTAAAAGCCGAAAATCCATCCGTGTTCACAGGCTAGCATAGCTAATGGCCTTAGGGAAGAGGTCGGGAAATAACTCAACTGCGCTAACGAAAAAAATTATCTCTACAAATTCAATGAGCTACTTTAGAGTACACTGAGAATTTGCCGTTGCGTTTACTTTAGAAAAATCGGAAAAGGTGCCCTTCTCCTGCTGATATTTCAACCTTTCACCACGAAGTACTAGTAAAATAAAAAGTGGCTTTGAAGACCGCAAGGTCCCTAAGAAACTCAGAACATGGTTTGTAAGTGGCTTATAGCGCTCTTTTATTTAGTACATGTCAATGCACATAGTTTTAGCTGTATTTGCCTGCAGGGCCCGCCCACTCGCTTTTGAGAAATGGAATATAAATAAAGGGCTTTCGAAATCTGGTTCAAATTGTCTCGGTAAAGTAGCCACAATGTAACAAAAGGTTGCTCTGTGAAGGGCACGGCATTTTTAAGAACAACAGGAGACTAGAAGTTTAACTGACCGCAAAATTGTTATTCATTCAAGGGTCATGAAACAGGAGGAAACCACATCCTTGATCTGTCTCGACATGAAATTCTTTAGTTCCTTCAATCAACAAGATACTCGAACAAATGGGACAAGTCAACACTTTTTAATGATGTTATTGGTTAAAATGTTTCTGTCATTTTAAACCATGAGCACAGAGCACGGACCATTTCACGCAAAAAGAAGGAAGACCTTCCTAGACTTGTTAACTCCTTAGTTATTTTAGGAAGCCAACACCCTTTTAACTTTAGTTGTTTTGTATTTAATTTCCTCTTTTGTTATGTATAAGGTTGAATAAAACATTGTTGTTTTTGTTGACCTCAAATCACGCACAATAGCTCGCGCACGAATGCGGCAAAGCATTCAAAGAAAAGATGAACACAGTTTACTCATGACATCTGTATTTCCTAGAATTGGCGCCCACCTTAGCCATATTTAGGATGGTAGGCGAGTTTATAAGCATGAGCATAAAAACTTTATTATATAAAGAGTATTACGCACTTAGCTTGGGTTTACGTGCATCGAATAAGACAGCCTTTTATGCAACAAAAATCAATAAAAAAGTAATTTAAAGCATAGTAGTAATTAGTTACAATTTATCTAAATAAAAAGGACCAAGTTAGTTGCCTAAGTAATTAGCGCAGAAAAAAGTAGTTTAAAAAGTCAGTGAATTCAAAAGTGGCTTTCAGTTGTGTTTCATTTTGGCGGGCGAGGAGGGGAGGGGGTGGGTGGGTAAAATTTTCATACGAGTTTTTTTTTACAAAAGTAAACGGGAATTCAGGGGATGCAGGAAAATCTGTCCATCTACTTTGAATCTACTGTGCTCAGATACCACCAGAAAGAATGGACACTAAAAATAAAAATAAAGAAAATATTCACTCACTCATCCTCTTCGCTCCTCTAACTGGAGCATACAAAGAAAATATTAGAGAAACAAAATAATGCTGAATTTTTGTTTGAGAAAGTTCGCTTCAGCAAGGTAGACTGGTGACTACTGACAGAAAATTTCCTTAACGGTGATTGGTGAATTTTCGTCACATGGTGGCAGCGCGCCATTTTTAGCCTCGACCAGCCTCGATCACAAAATCAACATGGCGGTCGCAATGTAGCGATTTGATGAAGTTCCCAGATTGTTTCGCCAAAATGTAGAGTAAAAATAAGGAGTACGAGTCGTGTAAGGCTGCGCAAAACTAGCCGTTGTTCTTAGTGAGACTCCTTTTTTTGGACGTAGGATGAAGAAGTCGAAAGTGAATCAAGCTACGTTATTTCAAAGTTGGGGTCGCCCAGCTCAATCTTCCTCGTCGAGAAATCCAAATTCGAACAGGATTGAACCAAACACCAGTCAAGCTCATAACGGAGAGTACAATGGTTTTGGTCCAAACGAAATTGTAGAGATGGAAGATGACGATGATGATGATGAATTGCTAGCTGCGGCAGAAGGAATCGTTCCCTTTGACGAGGCCAAGTTCCGAGCGAAATATAATGGCGGCGCACAAGCGAATGCAACTGACATCGCACGCAATGCTGATGAAATTGAAGTTATTCCAGGTTTCGATCTTGAAGCTGGAAACGTTTGGATATACCCGACTAATTATCCTATAAGAAATTATCAGTATGATATTGTAGAGCAAGCCCTATACAAGAACACTTTAGTGACTTTACCTACTGGTTTGGGAAAGACTTTTATTGCAGCGGTCATCATGTACAATTTCTATAGATGGTACCCACAGGGAAAGGTTATATTTATGGCACCCACTAAACCACTGGTTGCACAGCAAATTGAAGCTTGTTACAATATTATGGGCATTCCACAGTCTGACACAGCTGAGATGACAGGTAGGTGTCAAATCTTATGGAATGTAAGTGTAACATGAATATGTTTACTTAATAGAGTCTGCAGACAGTGCAACAAAATTAATCCACACTGCAGACCCTCACACTTATGCCCCAGTATACCAAATATGTAAGACTGCCTGCAGGTTATGTAACTGAAAAAGACTGGACACAATGCAATACTACATGCAAAAACTAAATAGCACCACATGTTTACTCCTTAAATATTTTTACATGCAATATTGCAGAAAGACATGTAAAATCATGATCTACTGTGATGTTGTGAACAGCAGTGACCATCTGGACAACTCGGGCAAAATGTTTCTATTCTGGTTTATATGCAATTCGATATAAAGATGTTTGTCAAGATGAATTAACTGCTCTAGTATTTCTTGAAAAACTAACTAAGAAACAGTCTAACACAAATTCTTTGTCAAAATTGTATAAAGCATCGTCTTGGTTATGCATTGTCCTAACATAAATATTGTCACAAGGTGATGGATCTGATAGCGTGTCAAGATGAACTATCTGCTATTGTTAATCTTCAGTGATGAACTTAGGAGTTAGTACAGCTAATAGTTTGTCAAGTTGTTATGGTAAATTCTGCATCAAGCCAAAGTGACCTATTCCTCTGGAACTTATCCTGATTTCTGTAACATTAAATGACTAGGAGTATTTCTACTCCCACCTGGATGGGATGGATTCTCTGTAACCATTTATACACCTGGGTGGCGAGAGGCACTGTGAATGTAAAGTGCATTGCCCAAGAATGCAACACTATGGCCCCAGCCAGGGCTCGAACCCGGACCGCTTGATTCCAGAGATCCAGTGCATTAGCCATTCGGTTACTGCATCAAGTTGTTACACTAGATTCATAAAAGCAGCAGTGCATAATTTGTTTGGAGGGATAATGATTCTCTAGTATACAATGGGCCAATTTTTTTGTGTCCACTTTACCAGTTGGTAAACATCTGCATTAAGATCTTTAAGGATCCTGAAGATCGCCAAGATCGTGCAGATTCCTGCAAGGTCCCCAAGGTTGTTGCATTTCCTCAAGGTCTCCACAAGATCCTGCAGGTGCCTATTTCTTTGAAGATCTTTCAAAGGATCCTTGAAAAATCCTCGTAGCAAGCATCATGTGCAGGTCTTTGAAGATCTCAAAAGATACTCAAAGATCCTGTGGGGTTCTTCACCAGGTTACTCAACATAATCAAATGAACCATATCTGACCAGTGATGATGTTCTTTCTTTCTCATCACTCTTGCCAGGAAACATGGCTCCTAATAAACGACAATCCTTATGGCAGAGTCGCAGAGTTTTCTTTCTCACCCCTCAAGTTCTACAGAATGATTTGAACCGTGGAACATGTAAAGCAGAAGAAGTTGTCCTTCTTGTTGCTGATGAAGCTCACAAGGCACTTGGAAATCATGCTTACTGCCAGGTACAGAAAATGTTATGGCACATTTATCTCCTCAGTAACTTAGAGAATATGCACCTAATGCGGTCAAAAAAAACCTAATGCAGTCAATGTATTCTTGTATTAGTTAAGGTTTCCCAAATGATGTTTTTTTTTTTCGATAACACTAAGTAAACATATTTTTCCATCTAGGTTGTTCGTGAAATCTCTGGCTACACCAGGAATTTTAGAGTCCTTGCCCTCAGTGCAACACCTGGGGATAATGCAGAGGTAATGATCATTATAAACAACATCATTTGACATTGTTTACTAGTAAAATACATCTAGAGGAGATTACCTTAATAAGGCATCAACATCCAGATGCTTGGGTTGATACCAGCCAGGGTCCTGGGCTTCTCTTCACCTAGGAATATACTTGTAAATGGATACCAGCAAATCATTGGGGTATCCTAACTAAAATCCTGGGGGTAATACATTGTATAAAGCATACTACCCAATAATAATAGCACTGATGAGCCCTCCAGGTCCTTCATTCAGTAGGATTGAAATACAACACAGTTTTCATGAGCCTAGTGGGCCACAACTGCTGGTTCTAATCTCTGGTTTTGGTAGCATGCAGGGACTACAATAGGCATAAAAGGATTGCTACTAACCCACCTCCCCCCCCCCCCAATGGGATGCAGGACCATTGCAGGTTACCTGTCTCCCTCCTCCCCTAAGCATTTTGTCAGGTTGTATTAAAGCCTCGGCCAAACGAGGATGAGAGTTGATGAGAGTTTACTCTCGTGAAAGGTTTTGTCAACTCTCATCGACTATCATCATTTCGAGCCAAACAAGAACGAGAGTCCATCAAAGCTCTCATCGACTCTCATGAAAATTTGAGCATGAGCGTGTTCAAGTTGATGAGAGCATGTGAGAGTCAATAAGAGTGCATGAGAGTTCCATGCCAAACGAGGGCGAGAGTTTGAACTCTCATCAACTCTCATCCACGTTTGGCCCGGGCTTAACAGTTTGCCTTACTGTCGTGCACTAAGTAAACTGTTTTTAATTTATTTTTGTAGGCTGTTCAACAAGTCATCACCAATCTATTGATCTCTCACATGGAGCTTCGCTCTGAAGAGTCACCAGACATTCAGCCATATACGCACAGCCGTCAGGTGGAGAAGGTGGTGGTCTCACTTGGGGAGAATATCACTAAAGTTAAGAATTCATATCTGAAGGTACTGTAGCCATTTTAGCCCCAAGCCAACATAAAACATAAATTTCTTCACTGATTGCTAAACACGGTCACCTCAATATAATTTATGCACTGGACTTTCCTAGCCGTATGTTGCAGAAGAACTATACCCCAGTATAGTCCATCTGCGAACCAGCAACCCAGGGTTGGAAATTAGCGCTCGCCCACTCACCCAGGCGAGTGTGGAAACTGTCGGGCGAATACAAATCACAGAACACTCGCCCGGTTTGGCAAGTACGATTTTCAATATAAACTTTCTACTTTCCACTTTAAAATAATCTACACTGTCCATATAAAGCCGATAGCTTACCAACATTTTGAAATCTCCATCAAAGCTATTTGCTTGCAAACTACAGGTATTTGGGAATACATGTCAGATTAAACTGTGTTTCAACTTTTGATGGAAGTGTGCTCGCGTTTTTATTGTGGAGTAAGGTGTAAGGAGGCGGGCTAAATTTTCCTTTTTTAATGGAGGAGACTGGGCAAGTGACAAATTGATCTGGGCGAGTGCAATTTGAAGGTCACTCGCCCAGATGGTGAGTGCTCTGAAATGTTAGTTTCCAACCCTGCAACCAAACAATAATTGATTGTAGTTACAGGGAAGAAACTGTCTATACATACATATAGTGCAGTTTAGTATATTCCATGATACTAAATACATTTAGTTCAATGATTCTCGGGAGAAACACAGAGTTTGTATGCTGGGTCCTGGAAAACCTGGAAAGTCCTGGAATTTTATTGTGGCACTTTCCAGTCTTGAAAAAAGACTACTGGTCCTGGAAAGATCTGGAAATCTGTTAAACCCAAGTAACAACTGAATTCTCAGAACTAACAATATAGGAAATCTACAGACAATAAGGAGAAATAATATTGAGATCTTGGAAGAGAAAGGGTTTAATGTGAATTTTGGAGTCCTGGCAAAATCAATCTGAGTCCTTGAAAAGTCCCGGAAAATTGTTTGTGGAAAAGAGTACGAATCCTGGAAACAAGCTGCTTTTTGAGAGAAGAGATATATTTGTCTTGGGTGAATGAGGAGATAGGTTAATAACTTACATGTACATGTGCAGTGTTGAGCATTACTGTACAGAAACTATTTTTCACAGCTATTTAATAATGTATGGTTTTGGCCCTTGTTCAGTTATCAATTTACAAACTGAATTCGCACCAGTTCAAGCCTTCAACCATCTGGTTTTCAATCAGTTTTGGTTGAAATTGCGATTGACAGCTACTCAAAATGCAACTATTGAATGAGGTCTGAAGTTCAGAATAATTTTGACAATTCTTGTATTATACCGAAAAACACTAAAAAAATATTGAGTGTTGTAGCCTTGAGAATGGGGTGGTCTGTCACGGTTCAAGAAATCCAAACTACCTTGGTTTTAAACTTCCACAAGATCATTTTAGTACCAATAATCATTATAATATTACATACTAGTGTTCTTACATACATGCAACCTTTATTTCTTTTAGAACACCTAGTTTTTAGTCAAGATTTTACTGTCAAGATGACTGGTGGGACATGCCTACCCATTGTTATAGAAAGATAAAGAGAAGTTACAAAATGTAGTCTGTTCAGAGACTTATGAAGCAAAATCCCTTCCAACTGACTATTGTTCTTTTTGTTACAGTTGTGTCAAAGTCAAAGCTAAATCTCTCAAATGTAATTGTCAGCCCAACCCTTTCTGAAATGATTGGAACAATGGGCAGACAAAAAGTCTAGGGTTCATTATCAAGATTTTACGACATACATATATTATGAATGGTTGCTTTCTTACAGATCTTGGAAACTGTTGTGGGCCGTCTGTTTTGCCAGCGAGTGCTATGGAACAAGGATCCTCAGCGAGTCTCTAAATTCATGTTGTTGACAGCACGAGATCAATACAGAAAAAGGATGAATGAACAGGGAGGATTTGTAAGAAAACTAACTGTTCATTTCTTTTTTAGCCTCGGCCTCTGGATTTCCTTTTAGAACCTTAAGCAAGTGATGCAAACAAAATTTGGAAGTCACGGAACAAATGAAACAAACACAACATAATTGTGGGAGGGGCGGTCGCCTAATGGTTAGTGTGCTAGACTCTGGACACAGCAGTCCAGGTTTGAGTCATAGTGAACGTAAAATTTCTGATCAAGAATGTCAAATAAATTGAATAAGTTTCTCAGGTTTAGCAACAACTAAAAATTGAGGCAAGCATATTAAAACGCAAGCACCAGAAATACACTGCGGAACGCAAGTGCAAGCAGGAGGATAAGAAAGTGTAAATCCTTTTGCTTGCACCTTTCTTTGCAAGTAGATGCTAAAAGTTTCATTGTTAAAGCAGTTTGAAATTCTGACTCAACAAACTGTATGCTTGTTATTTCTTGTATCCTGTTATTAATCAAGTCTTTTTCTAAAACTGTTTTTGTACTTTTTCAAATAACACTCCAAATTTAGAAAAAGTTTCTTATGTTTTTTCAAGGATCGTACCCGACAGGGGCTGATTGAGGGGGACTTTGCCATGTGCATCAGCCTGTACCATGCGTATGAGCTCCTACTCCAGCACGGCATCTTATCATTCTACAACTTCATCAAGGCTATTATTGACGGAACGAAAGGGATGGCCCGGGCCAAGGCTGAAATCACCAAGAACCAGGAATTCACCCAGCTCATGGATGAACTACGAGAGGAAATTGAACCGCCAATGGACAACAGCGCCAACGAAAGCCTTTTGTTCTCGCAGTTTTCTCCAAAACAGCGTGCACTCATGAACGCCCCAAAGCCGAGCACCACGTTCAAAAGTCATCCCAAGCTGTTGAAACTGAAAGAGATTGTTCTTGAGCATTTTGAGAAGTTCCAAGACAAGAACGGTGACGAGAAAAAGGGTGTGGCCACACGTGTGATGATTTTCTCCCAGTACAGGGACAGTGTGAACGAGATAGCTGCCATGTTGACTCAACACAAACCTTTGGTGCGAGTGATGAGTTTTATTGGACAGCAATCAACTGGAAAAAGTACCCGAGGACTTTCACAGAAAGAACAACTTCAGGTAACATGAGGCTTCAAGTAAAACGACCTAATCAGTTTTTGTTGATTTGGTTAATGGAAAGTTGCCAATAAAACTCTCTTCCTAGTGTCCTTGAGCTGTGGAACACGCGAGAAGTTTGGAGAGCGACGAAAGGAGCGCATGAGTTGTTTGAAGCGATAGCGGAGGGCAACTCTAGCTTCTTGAGTGGTCTCCAAACCTCTTGTGTTCACCATAACTCGCTAAAAGCATGAATGGTCAACGAGGAACTTGGTAACTCCGTCTCTTACAGTTCTTATACTTCAAATAGCCAGTTTAAATGAGCCATCAGAAAGTTGACAAAAAGTTGTCAAAAGTTATTCAAAACTTTGTCAAGTGGCAACAGTACGGTAAGCAGAAATACAAGTTGTTGTTTCTTTGTCTGAAGGGCATAAAACGGAAAGTAAAATAAGCCAACCCAACCACCCTTCTCCTGGTTTGTCCGAATAGAGTGGTTTTTCATGCGTATCCGCGTTTTATTTCATGTTTAGGTCGTGCAGCGGTTTCGTCAAGGTGGATACAATACACTCGTGGCCACGTGTGTTGGCGAGGAGGGCCTGGACATAGGCGAAGTCGACCTCATTGTTTGTTTTGATGCGCATGCGTCACCTATCCGCCTGGTGCAGAGAATGGGACGAACTGGAAGAAAGAGAGATGGACGAATAGTTATTCTTGTCACTGAAGGCAAAGAGGAACAGGTACAGTCGAACCGCCGCTAAGGGTTATCTCCTGTTAGCACATACTAACACTACATTTTTAACCTCCCATAAGTGGACATCTCTCCTGAGTGGGCACTTAGTCATGGTCCTAGCCACATACAACACTACATTTTTACCCTCCCATAAGCAGACACCTCTCCCAAGTGGATACTTGGTCATGTCCCAGCCACATACCAACACTACATTTTCAACCTCCCAAAAGCGAGCACCTCTCCTGAGTGGGCACTTAGTCATAGTCCCAGCAACATACAAACACTACATTTTAAACTTCCCATATAAGCGAACACCTCTGCAAAGCGGACACTTTTTTGAGGTCTCAAGGGTGTCTGCTTACGGACGTTCGACTGTTTATTGATGTATTAAACGGACTGTAAGGTACAGGTAGTTGGACGCAAGCTGAAAAATTTAGGGTGTATTTATTTGCAACATACGCTTATAGCCGTCGCATTTGCCCGTTGGAATTTTTTATTGTTTTTTAGCTCGAAAACAATAAAAAATTGCAACGGGCAAATGTGACGGCTATTCGCGTATGTTGCCAGTAAATACGCCCTTACTTCTTCTTATAAAATGAACTTTTGTCGTAGATTTCGTTTTGAAATGTTAGGAGAATTTGGTGGCATATCAGCGTGTCCTTTCTTTTCACTCTCTCTCGTCACCTGTCTAGCTTGAATGACTATAGAGCCTCCCGTTTTCTTTAGTTATTATTCGCATCACATTGAACGTTTTGAAACGACCATTTTGCAAAGTTGACGGGATTATTTAAAGACTTTGCCTTATATCATCTAATCGAATTCGTAAAAGACCACGACTTTCTTTTAGTGAACGCTGCCTAAATTAAATGTGTTTTCTTCTCGACAGGTTTATATGAGAAGTCAAAGGAGTAAAAAGTCAATTCACAAAGCCGTGATGCAGGCAGCTAAATCATTTGATCTCTACACGGACAATCACCGGATGGTTCCACGGCAAATCGCTCCTTCTGTGCTGAAAATGGAGATGACAGTTGGAAAGTTTGTTGGTCAAAGGTGTGTTGCTCAGTCAGTCAGTCAGTCAGTCAGTCAGTCAGGTGGGTCGGTCGGCCAGTCAGACGTTTAAGCACAGCATCTTATTTTCTCTTTTTGTATTTTTCACTTACAGCAAAGGAAAAAAGAAGGAAAGACCTTCAGATGGAGCTAACATCAAGAAGTTCACTACTAAGTCAGCAACCACAACATCCAAGAAAAGTAACGGCTTTTTGACCTACGAAGAATTAGTTTACTGGCAAGAACATTTCAAACTCCCAGAACACGAGGCAGGCTTGTCGCCACAGCTCTCTATCACAAAGAAATCAAGGCGCTCGCTATCAGAAGCTAAGAAACCTGTCACGCAACCCTCTTTGACGGAGTGGCTCCCATGGCAAACTACCCTTAATCCTGTTAAAGCTGTCACGCATTCTCGTCGCACGGAACATTTAGTAGAGCTGTTAGAGTTCACGGAGCTTCATGGTGGTCGAGGGGATGACGATGAAAGCTACGATCTAGAAATGATGTCGTTCTTGAACGAGGAGGACATCTTGAAGCCTGGGCAAAAGGAGGGAGATGCAGAAGACGGTCTTGTTCCCGAAAATGATGACGTTGTATGCCAGGAAAGCGAAGGTGCTAGGAAAATTACAAAGAAGGGAAAGAAGACCCGAAAGAAGCTTCAAATGGAAGATGGGGCTGATCCAGAAAATAGTGAAAACAGCTCCAGGAAAGAAGGGAATGGAAAGGGTGGTACTACTACGAAGAAAAAAGGCAAAGGTTTAAAGAAGCGCTCACCACAGAACAAAGCACGCTGGAAGGAGTTTCTGAAACAGTTTGACAACAAGGAAGATGAAGATTTCGAAAGTGATGGCGTGAATGTAGCCGCAGTGTCAGAATCAGACAACGCAGTTGATGATGTTTGTTTACAAAAAAGAGCAGATGATGAGACACTTGTGGATGACTTGCCTGACGTAGGAGAACCTTGGGAATCAGATGATAAGCCCGCAGAAGTTGACGACAACCAAGCAAGTCTGAGCGATAACAACGAACCGGTAACGACTCACAAAGAAACAGCGCATGTTCAAGAAAATGAAGGTGGTGATCTTTCCGATGCCGCGTCCGATGAACTGTCAAATCTTTTTCCTACAGTAACTCCCCACTCTCAGAGTTCTGTTCCAGTTTTTCAGCTGCAAAAGGCGCGATTTCCAATAACAATGGCCTCCGTGCCAACACCGCCAGCGTTTGACGCTTTGGATAAAATTAGTTTAACGTCTGCAAGTGAAGAACTCGATGACTTTGAAGGAATCCAGAGAAAGTATTTTGGGAAAAATCTGTTTGAAAATGATGTGGAGGATAACTCACCGAAAGTTTGTTTTGAAAGTGACTCAACGACAGAACCGTTTCTCATGGCAGACTTTCTTGAGGAGGAGGAATTGAAGACTGTGATTCATACCAGTGAAGGCAAAGCAGTGAGGCAAATGAGTCGTGAAGATAAAGGACTAGTCACATCAACTCCAGAGACCTCTTCGGAAACTGCAGCCAAAGCAGATATCAATGAACCAGTCCATGAAGAAACGCGATTCCCAGATTTTGAAAAGTCGAATTCAAAGGACAATGTAGATCGTTTTGAAACTAATGTTCGTGGAGAGATAGGCGCACGAGATGTCGCAAAGAAGTGTAACACACGTGAAGACACGAAGGATCGTGACGCGCGCGGAATCGCAAATGATATTGTGGCTGACACGGGGAGTAGCAGTCCGACCAATGAAGGGGATGCAACTTTTGGAGAAGCCTTTTTCATGGACGCGACTGACGATGACGCATTCACGAATATAACACTACCCGAAGACGATTTTGTTGTGGATGACACCAAAAGCGACAAATCCAAACACGCTGGTGACCAAGGTCTCTTACCGGAAAGTGAACGCACGAGAAATGAATCACGCGAGGCAAAAGATTCGGAGGTAAATATGTCCAAAACCCGGTTGGAAAGGTCAAAACATCTTGGTGAAAACGACGTTACCGGGGCCAGACAATTTGGTTCTTCAGTTGAGCTGGATCTTAAAAAGTCCATCAGCAAACTAAGTGCTTTTCAACGCTGTTCGACAAATGATCAAGATTCACACTCCAGAAAGGAGAAAATTGGAGTTTCGACAGAAATCAAAGATTCTCTTTCTAAAGAAGCTTTGACGATGGAAGCAAGAACAACTTCAACTTCACCTTCACGTGAAGTCCGCACAAGAGGTGAACACTCAAGCTCCACTGCGCTTCACAGTGAAGAAGCTATGTTGGATGCTAACAGGAATTCTGCCGCAGCTCCACCCGTGGCTATGAAGAGACCACACAGTAAATTGTCAAACAAGTTAGGTTCGAGAGAAAACCATCACGGGGGCGCTTTTCGGGACGGGTTGCCAGCTCGGGATGGAGGAGGTGAACGGCCTGGGAGAGAATCAAACTTGACTAAATTGGCAAATAGGGTGACAGTAGCAAATGGACGCGGCGATGCTGGAAACTGTATTGGTGGCAATACTAGTAACAATGTTGGTGACAATACTAGTAGCAATGTGGCTAGCAATACAAGAGAAAATGCTTGTAGGTCGCCGTTACCTAAAAAGCTGAAGCTAAGCCGAAAACGCACCTCGCCCAAAGACAAAGGAATGCCTGCAATGAAAAGCCAGGGAAGTAAATTACCGACAAACGAAGCGGAATCATTAGACTTTGGATCGTCAAGATCGCTAAGCGTAAATCAACCAAGGGACGAGACTTTCTGCGGTACCAACTTAACAGAGTCTAACGCAAATTCTACATCAAGGGCCATAGAATGTAAGGACTCTGAAAAGGCACCGAAACAGTCTCTTGCAATGGGTGTAGTTCCAAAAGGCCCATCAATAGATTGTGAAGAGCCTTTAGCAAATCCTTCAAATTTACGAACTGAAAACGGCAATGTGGTGGCGGTGATGGAAAGCGATGATGAAGATGAAGATGCTATCCGGCCAGTTGGGAAGGCGAGCTCTCGAAGAAGGCAAGCGTTGTCAAGCCCGTGTTCTCAAGGGTTCAAAATACCGGCCAATCCTGGAAAAGACAGTCTCAACCAGCGTCGTGGTTTGTCGTCTCGTCATCTTCAACTGGGGTCAGAGAGCGACGAGGAGTTTGAAACCGATAAATCAGGTTAGTTTTGCACTGTAATGCCTGGTTACCTTGTGTAGACGTACCGTAATGATTCGATTTAGCGCCCTCCTTCCAATAAGCGCCCCCTTCCGAATAAGCGCCCCCCTTCAAATGCGTTTTTGTAAATAAGCGCCCCTATTCCAATAAGCGCCCCCATTCTAATTAGCGCCCCCATTCTTATAAGCACCCCTATTCTAATAAGTGCCCCTATTGTGGATAACTGGCCCTACTGAAGTCATTGACGTCAACTAGATAAACTCCTGACTGTTCGCCGTACAGTTCATGTATATCTTTACTGCTAAAATGAACAATTATTTTAAAAGTAACTGAACTTTTAACAATTTCTAACTGTAACAGTTTCTGTATTGTTAGATACATTTGGCTGTTTCTCAAAAAAATTAAATAAGCGCCCTGTCCCGAATAAGCGCCCTGTCTCGAATAAGCGCCCTCCCTTGCGGTGCCAAAAGTGAATAAGCGCCCCGGGCGCTAAATCGAATCATTACGGTACATCTCTTTTCGCCCGCTCGATAATTTTTGCTGTTGAAAGACGTCTGGGTCGGGGGACTCGAAAAATTCCATACTGATGACGTAGCTTTGCAGAGATCCGTGTAGTGTCTCTGATTGGTTGTTCCTCGATTTTGAATTTTCGCGCAAAAGTAACAACCAATCAGAAACACTACGCGGATTGCTGTGTAGCTACGTCATCAGTATGGAATATTTCGGATCGAATCTCAGACTTCTCTCGAAAAACGTAGAATTGAGCGTGTGACAAAGAGATGGCTGTTTATGTAGCCTAACAGCTTGCTAGAGCCTTTTTACTTTGTGTGTTGTTCTTACTTTTTCCAAACCTAATTTTTTTACAGCAGCTCGAAGCCGATCTGAGTCTGCGAAGACTGCTCAAGTCAATCCCAGGGCTCAGAAGAGAAATTCTCTTGAAATTAGCGCAAAGCAGGGCACACGGAAGTCGCTTGATTCTCTTGGAAAGGTCAGTGCACGTTCACATTAATTTATTTTATTTTTTTGCTTTTAAGAAAGTAGCTCTGTTCCAGGGTAAAATTTTACTCGAAGAAAGTAGTGTTGATCTATTGGAATGAAAATTAGTGATTTCATCAAAGGTTTCAACTTCAGCTTGTCGTCACAAGAAGTCCACTTTTATTTTGAATGGTTTGTGGCCGTTTTCTCTTGTTTTAATAAACATACCTCCGTTTGAACGACGTATGACCTGATTGTCCAGTAATATTTCCCTTACCCGAGTTTATGTCTCTTCGCGCACTCGGGATAAGATAATTCAATAAATAAAATATTAACGTAAATGTCTATGTCGAGGGTACAGTGTCTATATCTAAAGAATGTATCTCGTCGTGCAATACATACAGGATGATAAATCCACTGATTTGTCATACTTTTTATTATTCTCTGCTAATTAAGCCTCATAATTTTTACAGAGAAATAACAAAAGACTACGGAAGAATCATTTTCTTGACGAGGAAGCGGAATTATCTGGCAGTGATATCAATGACTTCTCATCTGATGAAACAGAAGATGGTGAAGATGACGAAATGGACAGCTTCATAGACGATGCCACTCAACTTACACAAAGAACTCCTTCGGCAACAAAACCACGGCACGCCAGCTCGCCTGTGGATATGATGGCGGTTTATAGGCAATCTCTGATGAGTCCTCTATGCGGCGCATTGAATTTTCAAACGCCTGTGTTTCATAAGCAAAGAAATAAGTACAAAATGGTTTACAAGTACAAAACTGTTGACGAGGATAGCCCATCGGCTTCTGAAGCGGAGGAAACTAACGAATCAGAGAGCATTCTTGAAAACGAGGTCGAAGCGGAGGATGAAAACGAGGCAGAGGTTGAGTATGAAAGTGAGGTTGGTCGGCGGGAAAGCGTGAGCGCTCAAACGAATGCTCGCGCGCGCGCAGACGTATCCTTCGAGGAGAGTCAAATTGGACGCCCAGTTAAACGCTTGAAGAGGAAGAGAATTTTAGATGATAGCTTTGACGGGGAAGTTTCACCCAAATTAAGCAAACAGCGGAATTTGTCAGAAACTTGCGACAAGGAAAATGTCATCGAGAATAACGCGCTGAACGTCCCAAAATGTAATAATGCACAAATGCCGGCAATCCAGCAAAGGACAAGTGGTGCATTCGGGAACTTTTCAGTGAAACCCACGGCCGTTGGAGATACTTTTCACAGTGACTTTGTTAAATCATCCCAAGCTTTAACCAATAAGAAGACTTTCCATGACAACACCTCAGCCTTGAGGCGGTCAGCGGTTAGTAAAGAGAGTATGCGCAGATCCGGATCTTTCCATGATGAGTGGAATGATATCAGTGACAGTGAACTGTTGGTCGCTCTTGATGACAAAGCTGAACAGACTTCTACTTACACAACATCTGTGAAGTAAGTGAAACTTTAATGAAAATGAAACCTGTAAGATCTTATATAAACAAATACCGTATTTTCTCGATTAAACGCCGGACCCCGATTAAACGCCGGCCTCGTATAAACGCCGGGTCAAAACTGCTAAATTTTAAATAAACGCCGGGGGCGTTTGTTCGAGGTCTCGGCGTTTATTTGAGGTCAAGCTAAGAAGTAAATATATTCTCTTGAATGGCACTGCTATGTCATACAAGTACGGTATGCTGTTTTGGAAATTTCTTTAAACGTTCAAGAGAAAAGTCCGGCGAAACATAGCTAGGATGGACGGTGTACAACAAAATAAAACCTAGCAGTGGTCGTGTTTTTGTCTTCATGACTGACGCATTTCCTTTCTTGTGTTAGTGCTCACAGTCGTTGAAATCTCGAGGATCCCTCCAGCGTTTGTTTACAAGTTGGAGGAGGTCGTTTAAAAACGAGGAGGACGTTGGCATTGCCGTTTATGAACTTAAAACGTTCTACCCATAACCATTTACTTGTATGCTCCTTTATTGTTCATATACCGTTTATATTCTGTTTGTCAAAAATCTTAAATGCAACATTATATTAACCTGTTCAATCCGCAATAATGTAACTTTGGGTAACTATCAACTTTGGATGCCAGGGGAAAGTTTTTCGCGGCAGAACAAAGAGAAAAATCGGTCCGCGATGCGTACGTGTGGGGGCTTGATAATTTCAAATTTGATTCTTCTTTTTTTGTGAATTCATTTAGTACATTCAATTACCTTAAGGCTGCTATTTATTGCGGCAAATAATCTTTGCGATTTTTTGCAAATTCATTCCTTGAAAATTTATGAGCAGCAGGTGATTCAAACATTTCTTTGATGCACATGATAACAGATAAACAGCGGAATGTCTATTACATTGATATACGATATTTTCGCCTTACGTCATTAAGAATGTAAGAGTAGCACAGACGGGTAGGCATCTGACTGGGGAACGAGAGGTCGCCAGAGGCCCGAGTTCGAATCCCAGAGGGGACAATTTTTTTCTTTTTTCCTTTTTTTTTCTTTTTTTAAGTCGTGAATGCAATGAACGACTTGTTGCGGTTTGCTGGAGAAATTCGATTAAATTTGTGTAAACTCCCTTGGTAACCTGGCAATTTTATATCAAGTTTAAATTAAGTTCAAAATGGCGGATGGACGTGGACAAGGGCTGATTTCCCGAGTTGTAATGCGAACTTGTGGATGTACATCAGGAGAATACGAATATTTTTTCCTTTCTGGAAGGAATTTTTCTAGTGAGGCCAGTGCTCGAATCCACATTTACACACAATGCAACGAAAAGGATGGCCAAGGAAGCAAGAAACTTGCACGCCGATAAATAGCTTATTTTGAAAGTCCGCGGATATGAAATTATCTTTCATTGAAATGCAATCAAATAGTTGGTAAGTAATAAATCACCCTAAATAAGGCTGTATTTTCCGCTACAAATTAGTCTCACTCAGCAAGATTAAACTGATGCGTTTCGAAACAATTAGAGATATCTATAGTTGGCTTGCTTTGTCTTTCGGTCGATCATTCATTTGCACGTTCGTCAAGTTTTTGTATCTAGTAATATTTTATATTCGTTGTCACACTCTCGTTAACGAAGTTCCCAAGTACATCTATCTCGTGACTTAAACTTAAATCAAAATTTCCTTTGGCATTCGTAGCTCATTAGGTAGCAAGCCTTATGTGAATGATAAATTTGCTCTGCTTTTGAAGGCAAAACTACATTTGTAAACACAGTATTATGCATCAGTCCCTTACAATTATTTTTTTCTTAATACACATGGTCTGTCAAAAATGGGACATATTACTTCAACTGTGGTAATTGTAGTTCTCCAGGGGTGTATCATTGCACTCAGGTAATTTTTTGCTTTGTCAACATCCACTGAGTGCTATGGGGTAGACATTCAAAGAAATACCGAGAGAGGACTACTGTTAGCGGCTATTAATTTAAGCGATTTTTTCTGAGCAAGATTTAGCGACTATTTAATATAGGGATTTTCCAAAAACTTCAAAAAATAGTAATATCGTGTAAACCAGCTTTTACTGGCCGGTGATGAACATATGGCTAAGATGAAAATAAATGTTCAGTAAAAGAAAAAAACTACCGTATCTTGACATTGAATGAACATAAATTGCATTGCCTAAAAGAACAAAGTTACCAGTATCCATTTTTGTGTTCCATTAGGGTGGGAAGGGGGTACCGGGGAGGTACTTGAAATTTGACCAAGACAAATTTTAGCAAGTACTAAATTTAGCAATTTTCGCCCAACTCACTAAAATTGCTAAAATGTAATAGCCACTAATATAACAATAGTAACCTTAAGGTTGATTTCTGTACATGTCCTATGCCCCCCCCCCCCCAAATAAATGCATGCAGTCATCTCAGCCGAAAAGGAACCTGGTTGCATGCCATGTTGATAAATAACAAATTGCTTACACTTAGATGGTTTGTTGTACGTGTTGTCCTACAGATTTATTTTAACAAGGCACATAGAATTTTGAATTAATTTACAGATTCGCCAAAACAATATCCTGCAATACAGCACATCACTGAACTCTGCATGGGGCTAGGCTGTCAAGAGGTGTGGGCTGGAATGAACATCCTGCAGTAACTTGTATGAAACACATGAACAGAAAAAGAATTTTATTTCAAATTTACTCTCATTTCACAAACAGTGAATACTGCTCTCTATAAATTGACTTTTAGCAGACTGTACAGCTTGAAAAATAAAATATTTGGAAGTTATTGTTATTGACTGCTGAAAACAAAGAGTAAAAGATAAACAAGCTTTAAGGTTCAGATCCTTTAATCCAACATGGCCACCAAATCTATGCAGAATGGCTGGCAATGTATAGAGATTATTTAAAAACGAATTAATAAGGCTGATTAAAATGCATTGATGATTTTCGTGGCATGTAAAGGGATAAAGTAAATTTTTTGGTTGCAAGTAAAGGTACCAGAAAAGGAAATAAGCAGCAGTTTTCATTTGTTTCATGTATCAGGTCTCTAAATTGATAATAAATTTTGTTGACTTTACTGTTTTCTGCCAATTTCAATTCTTAGAAGTCACATGTATGAGGCATCTGTTAGGTTCTTTTAATTTTTTGCCTTCTGTCACAGTGTCTGCCATTCTTTAACAGAGAAAAATGTATGTCGAATAATACCACTGTCCTGTATAAAATGGCTGAGTTACCTGGTTATTAATTAAAGAACCCTTTAGCAAATGTGAAACAGTTTGGTGAAAAAAATTCCCTAGCTTCTTTCCATTACCAGCTTCGCAGCATCTTAAGGTACCTCATATCTTGTTACCACTATACGTGTCTCTCTCAGCATTAATTATTTTAAGCTCTGAAATAATCTTCACTTCTTAGCTGCTTAGCTAGAAGGCCTCGAAGGACTACTGGATGGTTAGTTTTCAGTTTAATAGAATATGGGGTTATTTATCACTTACCAGCTAAAATTTTAAACATGACTCAACTATGACGTACGTTTAACAGATTTCATAGACAATTACAAAAATTGTCGTTTGTCAGCAGACATTTAAAATTTATTTTGGCTAATTCTGGTCTATCAGTTTATAATATACCACATTCACGACTTTGCTCATAGAGCCTTTGATTAACCAGTAGCACTAAAATGGTTTGTTTATTATATCGCTCGGTAGGTATGCATTGCAGAATAATTTACATATATCAGAACATATAGCCATATAGACTGATTCAAGTACAAATGTATTAAATTGTGCTGTTTCTGCGGCTCTCAATATTGGCTTGCGTAAGCGTAAAAGCTCCTCTTGAATTGATGTGCAACCTGCACAGACTTCCAGCCAAACGAAATGTTGGCTAGTATGACTTCGTGAGCTGCTGTAATGACGAGCAACTACAGGAACAGCTGAAATCAAAGAAACCACACGAAACGACACGCCAAAATCCAATATGGCCTACTCGACAAGACCGCCGACTCATCCCCAGGATCTCTCGCAGAAGACCACGTGACACAAGCAAACCCACACACAAATAAATAAATCCCTCAGTCGATAACAATGTGCGGGCAGAGCCCCCACAAAAATCGTCCCGCCTTGACAAACTGCCCCTTGGTCTCGGAGATCGGTAACAAGAAACCAATCTGAAAAATTGACAGAAAATTGCAGTCCGTTATTAAACGCTGGGCCCCGATTAAACGCCGGCTTCAAATAAACGCCGGGTCCACCAAGCCAAGTTTGAAATAAACGCCGGGGGCGTTAAATTGAGAAAATACAGTAAAACGTTTGGTGACCTGTGACTAACTTCCTAAAGGTGCACAAGAAAACTGACGGGATTTACCGTAATTATTAAGTTTTCTGTCGAATTAAATACTTTTTTTTGGATTTCGTTTTCAGGAACCCGCCACCAAGCGACGAGATTCACGATCAGGACTTCAAAGAAATTGCTGTTGCCATGGAGATGACGGATCATGACGTCTCCATGGAAATCAGCACGTTTCCAAATTTCTCACTCGGCTTTGATTTCTTGTGGGAGGTAATTTCTGCCAACAGTGAAAGTGCGCGAGACAGGAACTCCTCAAAAGACAACTCAGCGACATTTTCGGAAAAGAATGAAAACTGTACTGAGTCCTTAAGCGGAAATAATTCTACCAAGTTTCCAAATTTCATAAAGATAACGCAGCACTCCAAGCAAACCACGGAGAGTTCGTGCCAACAGTTGGGTGATCAAGAGACCAAGAACAAGGCTAGCGTTGGACAGTTGTCATGTCCAGCCTCTAAACCAACAACAGTTGCACCAAGTAAAGTCACAAACGTCTCCAATGGAAGTTCGGTTATTTCCGGTCAAAGGCTGGCTTCTAACAATTCACTGACGGCACAGAATAAAAGATCTTCACACAGCGATGGTCAACGTTCTACCGCTCATCCAAAGTTGCAAGTTGTTACACCTTCGTGCCGTCCCAATAATCTTGGTACCAGGCCAGCGATTAGTCCGCTACTCACGGTAAGTGTTATAAAACAGGAGAAACAAGAGTTGGTTTTGGCAAATCCACTCAGCTCAGGAATAGCCGTGGGCGCTACACAAGTTGTTACGTCAGCTTGTCACTAACATGACGTAATCGTTATCCTATTCGCTTTGACATGTAGCTTTAATCTCATTTCGATGACTGACACTGTAAACATGGTTTGCTTCAATCCATTACAAAATATGAAAGCCAGGAATCGTTTCCTTAAATTTATTTGTTATAGCTAGAAAAAGTGATTTTCGTTAAATGGCTGACAGATTTTGTTGAAATTAACTAAACATTATCCTTAAAATGTTTTGTCATTTCACCTCTAACTTAGTCGTCTCAGAAAGACAAGGGAAAGACCGTAATCTTGGTAGACACTCGGGAAATCTCCAGTTCTCAGGTGAGTTCTTTCTTCAAATAAGTTATTTTTTTAATGCTGAATGAGTGAAGAGAAAAATAGTCCATTTTACCAACGGGTTAGCCTGTGATCGCTAACGGATTTTCGCCAGTTTTTTTGGCTTTCTTACAGTCTATTTTTAACATCGCTGACGTCATGACTGTACCTTCCCCCCTCAGGTCGTATCGTTATTGCGCCTGAAGCACAACATCAAGGCGAAAGTGTGTCAGCTGACCAGTTGTGATTACATTGTCAGTAACAGAATGGCTGTCAAGAGGAAAACAGCTTCCGGTAAGTCAGGTTTTCAAGGCGTATTCTCGCTAACGTTCTCGTCCTTCTGCCACGATTTCTATAAAAATGAAAAGATGCCAGCGGATTGTTTTCCATCTTTTTAACATTCTTATTCGCCAAAAGAATTTGTTATTCATTATTTTGTTAATCATTCTTGTGGTGGTTCATCAAGGCTGTATCACCGAGTTGATGATTTCTGTATTCTCATTACTTACTTGTTTGACAATGTATTGAGATTGTTAGGAGAAATTAGATCTTAATCTCACTTGCGAATTAAAGGAACTGTGTCACGGATTTTAGCCAAATTTAGTCATAGGAAATGACCATCAAATTCGGTGAAATTTAGAAAAAATAACCTCTAAAAACTGTGAAGGAACATTTCAACAACACAACAAATACAAAAGAAGGTACGGATGGCCAAAAGTGACAAAGATTGAAACGGATTGCGATATAGGTTTTTGAAATATTGTTGGGCTGAACAGTTTTCAAAGTTAGTCTCGTCTGCTTGAAACCTAAAGTTTTAATGCCCGGGCGACACATTTAGTTGCAACGATGCTTTGGTTTTGTCATTTAGTTCCATAGAATTAATTTCTTTGGACAAATTGAATTTCATAGCCAGTATTTGACAAAACGTAATAAAATAATCTTAACTCAACCGCGACACAGTCCCTTTAAATAAGTGACGTTTATTTCAGATGTTGCAAACGGAAACAACAGTGAAAAGCTTGTAGAGTGCATGCGCAAGATGTGTGATCTGTACGACAGACCGTGCTTGATTATTGAAAAAGATCGCGTCAAACCCGGCGAGACAGAAAAACACTTGTGAGTATTACAAACTCTACTCTAGTCTGAAATGTCAGCCGTCCTCTCGTCCCAACCCCCCATCTGAGGGGCACGGGCAAGATTAATAATACACCCTCCTTTAGGGGGTTGGGCGAGAGGACGGCTGACATTTCAGACTAACTCTTGGACCCCTCCCACATTAAACCACTGAGTTACTTACCTGTGGTCCGGCCATTTATAAAGTAAAGTGGGAAATGGGTTTTTCGGAAGGGCCGGATTTGAGCCTGCCTTGGGACTTGTTCAAAAGTGTTCTTGAACGAAATACTTCACTTTTACAGATCTTTTGCGAGAAGTTTTCTTTCTGTGTTTTTGTCTTTCAGTTTAGATTTCAAACTCTACTCTCATGCACTAAAAAACATAAACAATGAAGAGGAATTGAGAGCTCGATTTAGTTTATCCTGGAATTAGAGTTAATAGGTCGTAATGGACGTTATTTTTAAGAACTGGATAAGTCATAGGGGCTTTTCTTTTTTTGTCATTTTAGCATCAAAACCAAAGCTTATATCTTTACCCTGGCAAGCATTGCACAGACTCATGTCAAACTCGTATTTAGCGACAACCAAGGTATGTCTTATGGTTTAACATATATAATTAAAAACTAGCAAATGGTATATTGCAATTCCTGCGTTTTGATTGGTTAACAGGGAATGGTATATGAGCTCATATACCATTGACCACAAATTTGGTAGCCGATGCGCATCAACGAAAATAGTCGGGGAGCTCGAATATTGCAATTTTTGGGGCGTTTTTTCGACTTTTTTTGCTTGTTTACAAGCGAAAGTAGGAGAATAGCAGTTATGTTGGGCAAAATTTGGAACATTCTTGTTAACTCTCAAGGGACTTTTTTAATTTCTCAAGGGACTGTTTTAATTTCTCAAGGGATTTCTTTCCGCTGTGGGTGATGAAAGGGTCTCTTATTAGTATTGCGTCAACACTTGCGATCTCGTGTTAAAGACGTGACCTGTCACATATTCCGCTGTGGGTGATGATAGGGTCTCTCATTAGTATTGCGTCAACACTTGCGATCTCGTGTTAAAAACGTGACTTGTCACATGTATAAATGTTATATAACAATTATTTTTATGCGTGAGTATCTCAAATGAGATATGATACAACTAGTCGAGAATGTGAGTGGTTCAGCCCATGAAGGCAACGTTTAAGTCTTTCACAGTCTAAAGCGTTTGAATTCTTCCATGATATGTTCGAACAACAATGCCCAGGATAAACCTTCTACTCATAACCTAAAGGATTTGTTTTCGCGACAATCTATTGCGTTAGTCACGCTAAACACGAGTAAAGCGGCGCTAATATTCAACCTAAAGGATTTGTTTTCGCGACAATCTATTGCGTTAGTTACGCTAAACACGAGTAAATAATCATTTATTCGCGTTCTCAATTCAAGGGATTTCTTTTCGGTGTGGGCCGGGGGTGTGGGTATACCTTTATGAAGAATGTATTCAGAAAATAATGCATCGCCATTAGAAAAATAAACAGCAACTGTTCTACTGGAAATGTAGTCGTTAGAAATGGCATGTGTAGCCGTAAGGTAAAGAATAACGCGAGGAGAAGCGGCTTATGGTATCCAAACGAAAATTTACTTCTCAATGTGGGGTTAAGATTGCGTGACGAGACAAAAGGTAACTCTGTCGTGCGTAACCTTTATCGAGAACCCTGCATTAAGCCAAGTAGAAATCTTTCTAACTCGAAAGGAAACAACTATTTGGATTAAAGGCAAACGTCAAAGTTTACCATTTTTGAGTTATTTTTTCAAAATAGCTCTTAGTCGGCGTGATGGGC
This sequence comes from Oculina patagonica, assembly GCF_052425735.1. NCBI lineage: Eukaryota > Metazoa > Cnidaria > Anthozoa > Scleractinia > Oculinidae > Oculina > Oculina patagonica. The sequence goes on from NC_135770.1 coordinate 36,730,322, forward strand.
CGTGAATCAGTGGGTCAGTGAAGTGTGTTTGTTTGTCACACCAATCAGATTTCAGGTACTATCCTGGGTACTATCAGAACCAATCAAATTGTAGTTTATAAGGGGGACGCAATCTGACACAGTTGTAGTGAGCGATTTCGTTAGAAGATTTTAGATTTGTAGGAGGCGGAATTGGTGAGTTGTGAATTAACCCTGGATTAGAAACGTTTTTCGTAACGCTTGCCTGCTTACAACGCACACGCCGTGAGCAAAAGGCCCAACACTAACTTGTTATTCGTCTTATTCGAGCGTATGTTTGGAGAGGCTAGCTTTCCTGACCGTAGTAAAAATTACATATAACATTTGCACAAAGTAGATTTGAAGAATAATGTTGTCATTACTTTTGCCGCCAGCTTTGCGAAGTTCGTTCGGAAATTGGAAAGTTTGTTACAAAGTTGCCAAATAGTTTGCGAGTTTGCGAATCAAATTGTGAGCTTCGATACAAAGTTCCCAACTTCGGCCCGAATTTATTAAAACCTTCTGTAATTATGTTATCAAAAAGGAGTTTGCTACGCTAAACTGTTGGAAACAAATGTCATAAAAATAAAAAACTTTTATGTTTAGCAAGCCGTAAGTATGTTGTCTTGAACAAATTAGTCTTACCTGTCGCGTCGCGTCGGCTTCGATTAAAATCAATTTTACATATGGGTAAACCATCCAGTTTCATCCGGTTTACAAACGCAGAAGACTTGAAATTGAAGACAGTGAAGATTATGCCTCACAGAAATCGTTAAATATGTGTTTTCATACAAAAAAGTTAAAATTTGACCAAATTTCTACATGCATAAAATTTATTTATCGGCAAATCAATTGCGTGATCGCTGATGCGAAACGTTGTCTTGCAGTTCAAGCTACTTCAACCTTCCTTGACCAGTTCTAAAATCATCGAGTTCAGAAATCGCCATAACTTTCGAGCAACATTTCTTGTTTTTCCTCAACTACCAAACTTGAAAAGTTCAGTCGTGCCGAAGTCGGGAACTTTGTATCGAAGTTCGCAATTTGATTCACAAACTCGCAACGTAATTGACAACTTCATAACAAAGTTTCCAATTTCCCAACAAACTTCGCAAAGCGGGCGGCCAAAGTAAACTGAAATCAACTGTAAAACATCTCGTTCAAACATTTAATGAACCGGTACAAGTATTAACTTTGCTGTTAAAAGCAACTACAATCGATAGCAAAAACAGAATAAGAGCGTGCCATTCCGTGACAATTTGATAACTCAATTAGTTCTTGTTTGTTGAATAGAATTTACATTGTGAATGAACGAAAATCTTTGTCGAACAGTTCTGACAGAAAACAAATACTCCAGTTGTACTGCGCTTTAAAGAACTTTCCCGAAGAAAGTGGTTTTTGATTTGATTCGTTTATTACTTCGTTTATTATAGTACTTTCCGTTCAATGTCTATATGGAGACGTGGCTTTTTCGAGAAAAACAAGGGTATCGTGTTACGTTCGTTTTAAAAAACAAAGGTATTATGTTACAAAAGTGAGAAAAACAACAATATCATGTTACAGTGTTTGGCAAAAAGCCAAAAGTATTCCGTAACAAACAAAAGTAACACGTTACGGTTGCTACAAAGCTGGTAACAAAAGAACCGCTTTAAACAGAATAAGAACGTGCCATTTTGTGACATTTTGATAATTGAATTAGTTTTTGTTTTTCAATTAAATGATGAAAATTTACGTATTGAATAAAACAGTTCTGATGTATCAAAATGCATGTGAAAATTATTTTGTTTGCAAGCAAATTTTGTGCAAAAACGTGACTCCGTGGGCCGCCATACACAAATAGCTCAACCCATGGCATAAACCATCCCAACAGGACAATCACCCAGTTTCACCCCAAGCCACCCCATAAATTGAAAAAATAACTCCTGCACGCTTAGCGTGCCTATGTTTAACCAAGCCAAAGTATATGAGTCGCAAATCACCCAGCCGTCGCGACTGACAAATACAGCATTTCCTCCGCGAAAATAAAAAAAATGCTTGAACTGAAAGACGTTTGAATTCTTCCATGATATGTTCGAACAACAATGCCCAGGATAAACCTTCTACTCATACTAACTTCATGCAAAAAAAAAGTCGATATCTCGAAGAGATCTTTGATTAATAAAACAATTATTACACTCGCGCTTGTTGCATATCAGATCGTTATAGTATACCATTCTCACTCATTAATTATGCCGCTCATTGTCCGGCGTGGATAAGATAAGGGAAAAGATTGTGTGGTCGAGGCAATGAGCGACTGGGTGAGAAAGCACTATTATATAAAAGCTGTGTATTACGTCGCCGAAGGGGAGGTGGGAGGGTCGAAAATTCGCCCGGCCTTCCCGGCTTGCGTATCTCTTTCGAAATGCCCCGAAACTCAGCAAAGGGATCTTTAAATACGGCGATTGTGCACGTGGTGATTAAGCATTACCTAACGCAACTATCTATAAACAAATGGGGTTATGTAATCCACGCACTTCTGAATTCCGCGTCATAATTATGAATGAGAATATCCAACTCGATCTACCTTCTCATATTCAACGCGCGGTCGTGGAATAATTGTTGAATATAAAGCGCGGAAATTTTGCGAGCAATGAGCCGAAGGAAAATTCAGTGGTGAATAATAAAGATAACAGAGCGTTTATTTTTGGTTGGTAGGTCTAACAAACAATTAATGACTGCCCCCACGGGAAATAGTGAGTTTTGTTTCCTTTCGACCCTCATTGTTCCAACAATTTGGGCCGCGGGGAAATAAAACTCACTTGCAGAATTTGGAGCCAGTCATTACGTGCTTTTTAGTCATTATACGTCCGAGACGAGCTATTCGTCTGCCTAGACACAAATGGAAATACGGCTATTCTCCATTATTTTATTCCTCAACGGCTTAGTTTATATAGATTTATGTCAATCGTTCTTGTACTCACAGAGGAAACAGCTCGCCTTCTGACAGATCTCGCTGCCATTGAGACTAAAAAGGGAACTGCTATAACAGCGCCAACTGCTCTGAGCAAAGAGCGTGAACAGGTAAACCCACTTTCTTATGCTTAAAAATGGCTGTCTGATAAAGGGATATTGGGGTTTTTACTCAAAAAACCGCGAAGATACAACACTTTTGAGGAGTTTAAGATTAAGTGTAGCATAAAGTCAGAAAAAATGTTTTGGTTCACCTTCCACCAAAATCACAGAAATTCATGTTTTATGGTTGCTTTACAGAGAACGACTAGGGAATGTATTACGATTTTTAAAGCTCGTGCAAAGCCCTCGTACTACCCATCAAGTGTTAACTTTTTGGGTTTTTTTGGTCATTGGTTGATCAATCAAAACCAAGTTAGGGCCCGGACGCACTGGGCAAATTTTTGTTTATTTAGCGAAATTTTCCGTGAGACAAGTGCGCTCGGTGATTTTTAGATCTACCAAATTTCAAAGGCTCCGTCGTCCTGCCTCGGAGCAGGACAAATTTTTGTCAAGCGTCAGATTTGACAGATTTTTCAATTAACATGCCTTAATCTAAAAGAAAACGTCAAACAAGTATATTTGATCTCGCTTTTCAAGGCAGATGTCCGCCAAAATATTTTATTTTTTCTCGACAATTGAGCTGTGAACATGTAGGACGGCAAAGACCATAATGACAGACCATCGACTCCATACAACAACTATATATATATGGCTCGCAAATTTTCTTTCCATTACACCTCCGGTATGCAAGTACTCCTGGCTCGGCACAATTTTCAAACCGCCCGAGTTCAAGTACCGCTGCTGATCAAAATGAAAGCGCGGCGAGTCAAGACTATTGAATTGTACTAAAAGCGAAAAAAACGGCTCTTATCGGCCGGAAAGAAAGACTCTTTCCAGCGAACGGAAGGTTATTGAAGGTGTACAGTTTTAACATGATTGACACTTTGTGGTTATCAAATAATTCGGTGTTTTCAAGTGCGTCCACGATTGCCAAATTCAAAATTTGGTAGAGACAAAATTTGTCGAGATTTTTGGTAGAGCTAAACAAATTTTGTCAGTCCAGTGCGTCCTGGCCCTTAGTTTGGAGGTTTAGAGATCAAAGTGACCACGGTTGTTGGCTCTGATTGGCTGAGACTTCTGGTGAAAGATGAAAAAGATGTCAGAAAGATGAAAGACGTTCATGACCACAATGAGCATATATATTTTTTTACTGTAAATTAATTGCGGGCCCAAGAGAGGCCCGCAACCCTAATCTTGACAGTGACCAGCGGATTGCGTTTAACGCGTGCGCACCACGTTTTTAAAGGCTAGCTGCAAAGCGGAAGTTGAAAATTTTGTTCTTCCACCAAGAACGATCAGAATGCGAAAAATGTGTCAATCACAACAGTTTGTTGAAACACCGGAAGTTGAAAATCTGTTATTCAAGAACGATTAGAATGCGAAACATAAGTCAATCTTAACTGTTTGTCACATAAGATCAATGCTTCTGTCACATGGAAGATTGGAACTACGTTTGGCCGACGTTGTTTAGGCATTGGTTTTGAGAAGATTTACTATGACTGTATCACAGATAAACCACGGCAAAACGAATGATTCCTTATCACATTGATAACATAGCGAGTTCACCGACCAAACAAGATTACATCTCGATAACACCGCCCGGGTACACCGCGTGCTCGATTAAGTCATGCATTCCTTGAGTGACGCGTTACTTGGAATAATAACTGTCTTTTGTCCAGCGATTTATCGACACTTCTGAGAAATTTTCGCGACCTGTCGGAATAATTTCCGGCGTGAAAATGAGGTGACCTAAGTTATTTGTTCTTCAACATTACAAAAGGATCCGAAAATGTGTTGTTCAAACAGGAAGTTGAGAGTTTTTTCGATTAGAATGCGAAGAAAGTGTCAATAACATTCAGTTTGTCAACTGAGATTGACGCTTCTCTCACATGGAGGTGAACAAAGGTGCATCCAGGCCCGCATTTACTAACCTGTGGTTACCACTAGTTCTTAAAGTAAAATGTGTGATTGTTTTGTTTAGGTTTTCCGTGTTCTACTGAGTATTCCACGAGTGAGTTATATTACAGCTCTCAATCTGTGCTCGTCCTACAACACGCTCCAGGAAGTTATAAGCAGGTATTGGCTTTGTTGAAGATACACTTTCACTGCGTAGAGAGGTCTGGAACGACCAACAATAGCTTGATTTTGTTTAACTAAAAATGACATTAGCCCAGATTCCGAAATTTTTGTAACTCTCTGACAGACAGACAGATAGCCCGTTCCAGGTGCTCGGTTAGTTGGGGAGCTGCGCGAAAAACGGCGAGCGAAAAATAAGGGGAGAGGTGTGGAGGATAGGCGATAAGGCTCCCTCGCTTTAGTCCCCTCGCCATTTTGCACTCGCCGTTCTTCGGGCTACTCCCGTTTTTTGCGCTGCTCCCCAACAAATCGAGCACCCGGAACGGGCTAACAGACAGACAATGGACAATAAACATTTTCGCGCGGTGCAAACATCACTTGTAAATCGTCTTCTATTATTTATATTCATTGCAAGAAACAAGAAAGTTAACGTGACAGCCTCTGTAGAGTGTTCTTTTGATTTTATGGTTGAGCAATAACAGTCAAAAAAAGTTTTTATCGCTTTTCTACACTGAAGTACGGCTGGTGCGTTGGGTTTTCAAGCCCTAGAGAGATGGATAATCCGAAACTGATTATCATGAAGTATTTTTATTATTTTTTATTCATTTTTTATCATTATTTTGCAGCACTCCAACTGAACTCGAGAGAAGAACTCCTGGTCTGTCAAGTCCCCGTGCAGCCGAGATCCATAAATACCTGCGACACAAGTTCAACTCCGATATGTTAGCTGCAAAGAAATGAACTTCTGTTCAAAATTTTCTTGATCGAACTGTACTGTAATACAGTGTATCGTGTTTTGTGTTGCAACACGTGTTATCCTAGAAAAAGTAGTAGTTATATAGTCATATAGTCATTTGAAATAAAAATAAAAACGTTCTGGTTATTAAAAAATAGAAAAATGTTCTTAATAATGCAATGAAAAATCGAAGAAAATCAGAGAATGTAAAATAAAGAAGTGTTGAAAGAAATCTAATGCAATAAACAATCGAATGAAAACCAAGTCAATATTAAAAAGAAAATAAATTATTAAATTATGTTAAAATGTGGTTTCTTGTATTTTCTTAACCCATCGTTTGCTTGCGTTTATATTCCGCATAGCTTCTCTTTGTTTACGGAAAAAATAGTCTGGTTAGAGCTTTGTTGCACCACAGTTGTTTTTTGCACTGCTGTAAATCCCCTAGCTGATGATCTTCTTTATTCTCATCGCCTGTCAGCTTTACAACGTATCGATGTTGTAAGAGAAATAAATAGAGGATATTACATGGTTGCGCGGAGATATGAAATTTATCTTCGAGTGTTCAAATCGATATCTCACGAGTGAGCGCAGCGAACGAGTGGGATATCGATTTGAACACGAGAAGATAAATTTCATATCTCCAAGCAACCATGTAATATTCTGTTTATTATATAAACCTACTAATTACGATGTTTTTGACGATTTTCCGAAGATTGCCGACCATTTTCCGAAGATTTGCAAAATGTTGTCCGAAGGTCGTAGGAATGTTTCCGAACAATTTCCGAACTTTTCCGAAAATTTCCGAAGATATCCGAAGATTGCCGAGGAAGATCCGAAGATGTTTCGACTTAATATCGATTTACTTTGGCTCATTCGGCATTGAAACAGAGCAAACTTGTCAGAAAATGTTTTGAAATCGATATCTTCACATGTGAAAATAACATGTTATTTTCACGTGTGAAGACCGTGTGAAGATATGATTTTTTCGCGCGAAAGATTTCCTGGTATTTCACTGATGTTTATATAATAAGCTAAGATGTTGATCACTTGCGAACGTTTTTCGATGATTACGTCACGTGTTGTTTCTTCCGAGAGCAGTCTGGGGCCTACAAGTAATCCAAGATGGCGGTGAGGCGGTAATGATGGCGGGAAAAATGTAGAAGTTTTTTTCTCTTTTTTAAAACGTCTTATTTAATCCACTGTCTGTTTTATAATGAGGCCAGACGTAAAGAATACTTTCTTCATTTTCCTGCTAAACATTTTGTTATCGTGTTATGATGCTTTTAGCGGGGAAATATGGCGGTAAGTGTCGGTCTTTAATTCGGCTTTTCTACGACTTGACTCTTAAAAACTGATCATTTCTTGTAAATTACTGAACAAAGATATTCAAGTAAAGAAGGCGACGGAACTTTGTTTACTACAAGATCTTCGGTAAGTGCGTAGTTTTGATGTTAAGATTAGTGAACGAAAAGTTAATACAAAACCTTCCAGTGCAGTTAGGGTTGTCTTTTATAATTGAAGTACGGTTACGTAGTGTAAAATACTTCCCATCAAAAAAGTCTTGTTATATTTAGAACAACTCAGCTTTAACTAACTAGACCAGATGTGTATGAAAAACGTACTGCGTTACTGCTGATCTTCTTTATTTGTGTATTAAGAAATTTGAAATAAGGATTTTTTTACTACAGATAGTTGTGGAGTATTTAGCAACCAACGAAAGTGTAGACTGGTGCTACCCAACTGACTGCTCCCTAAATAACAAAAGGCAAGTAAATATAAGATATAGATCTTAGTGGTATTGCAGAAAAGTCTTTGTTCAGTTGTAAGTTAAATCGTTCTAAGTTAAAGGTGATTGGTTCTAGCCTTTTACTATTTGCTTACATGTATGTTGTTCGTGTTCTTAGTTTCAACAGTGCTATCTTACACTGCCCAAAGCCAGGATTTCACGCTATTGGACCTATCACAAGTAGCTCACACAGTCAGGTTAGTAGTTTCAGTGAAGGGGTTTTGAGACAGAAATTAAACAAAATCAAAAATCCTATGGATACCTTTTTCAACAGGTAATTATCACACAATTCCTTGCAACAGTGTGGAGATGAAAAGAAACAAATCAGAGTGTGACAAGACTTAATTGCCATGCATAATTTCACCTTTGATTTGGACCACTTCACATATTTCCAAAATACAGTCGTACATCAGTGTGTATGTCTATGATAAAGCCCTGAATTTCTGTCAGCAGTTACAGTAACTTACATCAATTTTTTTACACAGGAATTATAAACAATTGGCACATTGAAAGATAAGCAGATGCCAAAGCTAAAGTAAAATCCTAAAAGTTATCAAGTGTCAGTTGACATTCAATGTAGATTTGAATCCTGCTATCTTGAACTCTCAAGGGAAATGAGAAATATTTTAAGAAGGCAGGGGGTTAGAGATAGCTGATAGTAAATAACTGAAAAAGCAAAACCAAAGAAAATGGATTGAAGGCAAGATGGTGAGGTCCAAATGTAGATTACAACCCCAGCATAATATTGGAGAAAAAAGTTACAGCAAATGTTGAATATGCTAGCAACTACTATGATTCACTTTTGGTTGAGTTTTTTGTTTCTGTTTTTTAGAGTGCAAGGCATATCAGTGTACTACACAGCCCATTCTACTATGAATGGTATCTTTCTTATGACAGGGAGACAACAAAGTGAGTGTGTTTTAATCCCTAAGAGATCATGAGCTAGTATGTTAAGCTTTTCCCTCTCTGGATTGACAACATTTTCTGCCAATTATATACCTGCCAACTTTTTCTGGGTCAAAGGCGTGAGATTTTTATCCTGAAGTTGCTGGTATGGGAAATAAAATAATTGGGACCTAGCAAGGCTCCTGTTCTTTTGCTTTGCTGGTTACCTACATTATGGTGTAGTTTAAGTTACATGTACAAAAATTTCATTTTTATTGGACTTCATTTGGGTTCAGCTAGGGTAGTCAGTCACATTCAATTCAAAAGTCAATTTTTGTTGTAACCTGGGCCTGGTTGTTTCAAAGCTTATTAGTGCTAATTTAGCCCAGTTGAAAGTTTATCAAGGTTTTATTGAAAATTTTTGTCCTTCGATGAATTGGTCTTTCATGCTAATAATTTGTGGAGTTTCAACAGGAAACTTCAAACTCTTGCATATCCATTGGACTGACTTAACCAAACTCCGTGTTTTAAATTGCTTTAAAGTAAAAGTCAAGAAGAATTCAGACTGTGGATTATGGACCCAAGGCATGTGTCAGAGGCTGAAAAGAATAGGACAGCTCAATTTCCTTCTCAAGTACGTTATTGTATATTAATTAAAACAATAAATAAACAGGTAAAACAATTTTATTATGAATGTCCAAAATACATATATGTCATGTTAATACAGTGTTTATGGCCTCGAAAATCTTACAAGGTAAGTTTGGTGCTCCCAAGACCTTGATTTTTTTTCTTATTGTGTATTATCTTTCACATGAAAAATAGTTTAACATTTTGGTATGAAATTATAACTTGGAAAATAAACTTTTGTGCTACCTCTATTTTTTGAAAATAATGTTAATTCTGTGTTGCAGTGTTGATCACTTTTTTGCTCTTGCAGTATTCTAAGGAACTGAGTGGAGTTTTCTTTCGACTTGGACAAAAGCCATTTATAACAGGAAAACTGGGCTACAGGTTTATCAACTGGGATGAGTTTCAGATCTACAACCAATCATTTAGTGTCATACAAGGGTAAGGAATTTTAAAATGAAAGTTTGCATAGCTCTTTATGTTTGTTCTGCCATATGTGTTCATTCTCAGGACTATTATGAATTGGATTATTTTTTGATACTGCATATTCCTTACTTATCTGAAGATTTTGCCTACAGGTATTATAGGTATTATAGAGGTATTATATTATATATTATTATACAGTTTCAAACTTAATGTATGGTGAAAGTTTGCTGTGCACCCAGATGCCAAAAGGTCTTCATAATGTTCCCTTGTCCTCTTACCTTAAGGTTACTATTTTTAGCAACTACTAATTTTAGCGATTTTTTACGAGCAAGATTTAGCGACTATTAAATTTAGCGATTTTCCGAAAATTAAAAAAAAATAATAACAATAGCTAAGATCTGATGGAAATAAATGTTCAGTAATAGAACAAAGTCACTTAAAATTGAACGAACATTACCATTGTCAGAAAGAACAAAGTGAATTGCAAATGTTAGAAAGTCGTCCTCGTCAGAGAAATCATTCATATTTTCCACGATGCCGGCGATCTCAGCTTTCTCCCAACCCTTCGTAATTGTTGCCCTACCTTCTAACGTTGACATATAGTTGAAAAGGGCCACTGTATTTAATTTTGTGTTCCTCTGGCGGGCAGGGGTATTAAATTAACGCGTATTAAATTTGACCGAGACAAATTTTAGCGACTACTAAATTTAGCGATTTTGGCCCAACTCGCTAAAATCGCTAAAATAAATAGCCGCTAACAATAGTAACCTTAAGGTAGCTTGTAAAAACACAAGCTTAGTCATTCTTAATCTTGGAGACGGTATAATTTCTCACCCGAAAACTGAATTGGTTAGTTGACTTATGGTATCATTTGTGAATTTGGGACAAGGCATTACATATTTTAAATTAACACTTGAAAAATATTTCATTTTCTATTTAAATTTCTTCAGACAATTGATTGCTTGATGTTGTAAAAAAAAACGGCATTAACACATGTATTAACCTTCTGCTCGTTTTAGCTGTTGGCAGTTTTCTATAGACATTGTCATTAATCATCAGCTGACTGTGTGGATAGATGGACAATCTATTGCCCTCCATGACCGCTTTATCAGGTTGGTCAGAAAACTACATACAAACTAAAGCAAAACTTCCACAATAGCTGGTAATCAGTAAAAAGAACCAATATCTCACGTCATTCATGTTCTTTGCCAGCAGTTGACCGGACTTGACCATACTCACATAGAATTTTTGAAATAATTGTTTGTGTGTAAATTTGTCAATTTCATTCCAGTATTTTAACATTCTTTAGGAGAAGCTCTGTGCAGTTACTAAAAACCAAATTACTCTTGTCAGAAGGCAACAACCCAAAGCAGGCTGAGGTATGTTTAAATGGAGAATAATAGTTTTTGTTTATAGAATTTCCATAATTTACCAGTATGATTACCGTAAACACCCGCGGATAAGCCGCACCCGCGGATAAGCCGCACCCGCAGATAAGCCGCACCCTGAGTTTAACAACTCAAATGTTGGAAAAAAAGTTTTTTCAAAGTAAATTAAGAAAATCCAAAGTCGAGTCAAAAATCCAAAGTTGAGTCTTTAGGAAGTCTAATTCTTCTTCGAACGTAAACTCAATGAACATTATGAAACAGAAAATACTTCAGTCTTACCCACAATTTGAGCTCTTTAATATAATGAAAACCATCTTTGACATATTATGGGTGATCTTCTTCTGGCATTTGTTGACAGTTTTTTGTGTCACAACAACAAGAACTTGCGTTTGCCGAACGCGTTTCGTGGCTATCATATCGACAAATTAAAGAGATTTGGGAGCCATCTATTGGAGATAAACTCGTTGCATGAAGAGAGTTTCGTAATCAGTTCGACAAATTTTCCATCAAAGTGCAAAATGAGAAAGGAACAATTGGCCATCTGTGAATACTCGTGGTATTTTCTCGCTCGTATAAAGTCAATATTACTGTTAAAGTTATAGGCCATTGTCGACACTGCAAACAGTATAGCAGCTGTCAAACTTGCAAAAGCAATGACCGGTACTCTCTTGTAGTTTTATGTTATATTAATTTACATAATTTTCCATAAATTAGCATCAGTTCACGAAAATTTGCGGCACCTTTTCCGAATGTTCCCGCAGATAAGCCGCACCCCCGCTTTCGAGCGAAAATTTTTGGTAAAAAGGTGCGGCTTATCTGCGGGTTTTTACGGTAGGTTTAAATATGTTTGCATAATGAGAGATTATCTGGTTTTGCCTTTATGTTATTTTTATTTTTTGCTCTAGACTGCCATGGTATTTTTCATCAGTGTTGTTGTTTTTCAGGTGATTTTGACAGGAAGCAATCAGCATAAATGGCCCTTTATTGTTCAGGTGTGACTTAAGACTATTTTGAAAATATCTCAGATTCTAAACACAACCTTAAACGTGCATTTCAAGATAACAACATTTTGAAGAGACGTTTGCATACACTTTTTTTTTTTTTGACTGATGAGCAGGGCTGGGAAAGAAAGGAACAAGTTTTAGCTTGCCCCTCAGGCAAAGAGCTCTCAGTTTTTGCTTGCTGGGGAAAGATGATTATTTGGCAGACAACTTGCCTGGAGAAAGTAAGCATGGAAAGATACCGTACTTCCCTGGCAGAGTGATCTACTTGTCCTGAAAGACTAAACAGAACCTTTTTTCAAGCTTCTATGAGTGTTAAGCTTCCATTCATTACTTGTCACTAGTAAATGTCTGAAGATCAGAACACTTTTAAGTTAAATAAATGACTTGTTTTGACTAAGTCCTTTACTGATTGCAGGATCCATGTGCCCCACATGTTGCTATCTTTATAAGGTAAATATATGTAGTGACTGATACACGAACTATGATAAAGAAAACAATTTTTCATAGAATGAAAAAAGTTGTAATTTTATGAGTGCTTGGTTTAACAAAACCTTTGTAATGAGTCTAAAGAGTGATCAATTATAAATTTCTTCTTCAAATATCAATATGTTATCAGTAGGTTATATGCAAGTACACAGGTGATTTATATAAGACTAAGAAAAATCCGTCAATTACCGGTACTAGGAGATTTTAGCAACATCTACCTGGTCCACTTAAATCCCCGAAAAGCAGTAGTCATTCAGTAGGAAGAATGAATGTTTTTAGTCTGAGAATGAAAAATGAACTGTACACTGTATGTTATCACAGCTCTTATTGACAAATGAAATTCTGTTTTTCAGTTAAATGTTATTAAATGATAATTTTCTCTTCAGTTCAAAGTGCTTGTTCACTCAAGACAACTTTGCCACCACAGTGGAGCTTAAAGTGCCATCCAGCTTAGTACTGGTATAGCTTTGCACAATGTTTATTTGATCAATATGTTGTCTTGTTAATTTTGACTTCTTGTGGTGTGACTTAAACCTATCTGTTTGCCTTCACCTTAGCAGTCTGAGGCGGTTGTCAAGTCTGCTGTGTTTTCTGCTGAAAACCTTGTTTTGCTTCTGGAATCAGGCAGAGTTCTTGTGTTTAATGGAACAACAGATACTTGGAGCAATCCATCTGGTAAGGATGCAAAACTTACATCGATTGCATGGGATAGAGGTCATTGTTTGGCAAATAAGTGATGTAAATTTTGGCCAAAAGTTGGTTATATAATGTTTTTCTGGTTCTTTTTGAGAACATCATAGGTTTACCACAGTGGTGGTACTGGAATTGTCATCAACAATATAAACACAACCTCATTCCCAGGGTCTCTCTCTCCCCGCCCCCAAGAGCGAGAGAAGAATGGTCTTGGGGTTGCTCTTGGAACCCCTGTACAAGTGTACTGATGTTAAGAAAGCATGCAATGAAACACATTTTATAGTATAGCATACTTTCTAATATTTATAAAAATCTGTGTGATAAGTCTTGTTTTGAATAGAGAATAGTATATTTTAATAACTTTAGTACCAGAATACTTGAAATATGAGTCCACACAAAGGCCTCTGACATCTAAGTCAATTTCTATCTTAACTGCAGTCCTGTCGGCTGTGGTTTTGAGTTTGTCAGAAGAGAATCTTCTAATGAATTTGCTGTTCATACTATAACATAACTATCATTCTTTGATCTGACAACAGGCTTGTCACTGGTGAGGTTAAGCGGACTAGCATCACAGAAGAAGTGCTATGAAGGTGCACATAACAAGGTCAGTACCGGTATATAACAAACCTTCCCACTCTTTGAGTTGTTGCTGAACTTCTCTATCTATGCTGAATCCCCTGGTGCGTTTTCCATTAGTCAGAACTGGCCGGCCAGACCGGTATGTTCGAGAACAGAAATCTGTTGTTAGTCAGATTTGTCCTGTCAAATCAGTCAGTGCATAAATGTTATATGCTGTCGTGGGAAAATCTTGTGAAAAAGGCCCATTTCACATTCAAAACCATCAGACCGGCCAGCCAGTTCTGACTAATGGAAAGCGCCCCTGCTCTCTCTTGCTACCTACAGCTCCCCTGTTCAGATCGGTTCCATATAAGCAAGTTTATATGTTTTCCTAAGCTGACTTTTTTCTTTCTTTTTCACTTCATAGATCATGATGACAGTAGTTTTAGGGTGGTCAAATCAGGTGAAATATGATTTCTATCTTTGTAACAACCACTGAGAATATAAATCCCTATTATACCACAGGCAGTTAAAAACTACTCCCATTGTTTGGTTTTCTTTGTTGCAGAGTGATGGTAATAGGATTTACCTCTCAAAAGACAGTGGAGTTTCTTTCCAGCAACTTTATTTTCCTTCACTAAGTTTCACTGTTGAAACTGTAAGTAAATAGTTTTAATGAATTCATCTTTCTCAATAATTGAAATAGTGACCCATAACTATGGGTATTTACCATTGGTTCAGAACTGGCACACATAATTTTACATGTCAGTACTGGAGTTTTGCAAAAGCCAGTATTCTAAAACTAAAAAAACTAAAAGTCTATTTCTTACATTGTGTAAGGCCATTCAGGCTGCAAACTCTCATCTAGGTGTTATTTTTATTTTTTTTAGGTGGAGCATGTTGACATTCACTGTTTTTTCCCCATTGCAACATTCCTGTTAAATGCTACAAATGAAAACCACTGGAAGGTATAATATTTGATTTTAAGAAATTTGAGGAAATCACATGCACCAAACACCTGTCTTAATGCTCAATTTTTCAATGCATGCCTTAATCAAGATCCCCCTAACATTTTCCTTTCTTTAAGTTCCTGTGATGCAAGCCGTTAGCTTGCCGTTAGCCGTTCCAATTGGGCTTAATTAGCAAGCTGAAAGTGAAAATGGAGCATTGATTGATGTTCATCCAAGGGTCATTTACTGACTCACACTTTATAACAACAGTTAAGTTGCTGAGATCTTGTTATTTAGTTAGTGTGAGCGGTAATCTACATTTTCTTTGCCTTTCTAGATGTTTCTACAGTACAATTTTGTAGAAGACACTTGGATGGAAGATGAGCTTAAACTTCTCAGTTTCAATCATGGTATGTACGAAGACAAATTTTTTACATAAAATTACGTAGTTTAGGCTGGCAGGTATTAGAATCTGGATGTCATTGCATGCACAATGAACAGTTTGCAGTACAGATATATTTCTTTTCCCTTGGATATAGTTTAGTCAGTCTCTTTCCAATTTAAATGCCTTTGGTTGTTTGTTCTCATAGATCCCCCACTATCATTTTCCTTTATTCCTCCAAGTACACAATTTGTAATTGTTTGGAGTAAGAAATCATTAACCTTTGGAAGATTGAATGAATCAGGTAAGTGGGTGACCTTCATATTGTTTTTCTCCAAATATTAAACAAGACCTACCACTGATAAGATGTTGTCACTGAAAATGCTTTACAAACCTGCAACATATTTTGGAAGTGGTTTGCAAATGTTGTCATGATGTATACAACAGGGTGGAACCCTGCTATTCTAAAATCAGGTCACCAAAAAGCTGGACATGTAATGTCATTCTATAAACATCAAAGTGATTGGCTGAGGCTTACATCAGGCTGAAAGAAGCATCTTACATGATAATGAGATAGTGGCAAGGCAGGATTGCCGATTCTAGTGTAAGGTTGTAAGGATAATCTTCTGCTTTTACATTAACTGATTACAGGGAGTGTTTTGAAGGTGAAGAGACTGGATAATCTTACCAACTTCATGCTTGATGACAGTGAAACTATAGTGTCTGTAATAACAGGTATTAAGACTTTAATTAGTGATCAAGATCTAATGTTTCCTTATCATTTTATGCATTGTAAATCAGGCAGGTGATGAAAAGAAAAGTGATTATTAAACAGAAGTTGTTTTGATGTACCACTAAGTTCTTAAAAGTAATATTAGAGGAAATGCTTGGTAAGGAGTGAGAAAGTTGTTATCTGTGGGAAAATTGTGAATCTAGAAAGCTTGTACATCTCTTTCAGGGTTTTCAATAAAGGCCAGCGGCTAGCGAAACTCGCCGGCTACTTGGCATGATTTCGCCGCCTACTTTCCGGTACTTTGACTGAGAACTTAACTCAAATTTTACAGACAGCACAGTCATATTTATTTCATTCAAAACATTTACAAAAACAGTGAAAATGCTTCATGACTCTTACCACATTATGTTACAATCGTCAAAAGCATCCCTGTCACATTCGAGTGAAGTGCTTTTTTTACGGTTTTCATTTTGCTTAAAATGTCTAACACATCTTCACCCTGGGGGGGGGGAGCACTCCCATATATGAGCTATATAGGTATGTGCCGCTGTGAAGGGTATGGTTTTCAAGCAGTTTAGTCTGGGATAGGGTATAGAAATTAGCGAGTTTTGGTCTAGAATAGGGTATCATTTGCCGGAAAACTAATCAGTAGTATGAGGAACTAAGTCCAGAACAGAAATAGAAACTCGGAAGAGGAAGAGGCCTTCTTAAACATAAATAAAATCATCGCGGCAACGTTGTTGACAGATGGTTTTCCATTAAAACACAAATAATGAAACAGTTCTGGAAACGGCAGGTCTGGGATAGGGTAGCAATATTTGGTGCTTTGTCCAGTAAAGGATTGCGAAATCAGCTGAACAGGGTCTAGTGTAGGGTAAGGGTTTTAGAGTCCCAGCGGCACACCCCCACCCAGAAATATATAGAGTACCCCCCCAGGATCTTCACCAGTTATGGATCGAACAATTTTAAAGATATTCAACTTTAACTCTTGAAATTCATGGCTAAACTTGCTCTTGACTTCACTTTTGGTTGTTGCTGAAAATGGCTAAAAAAAGTCGCATGGGAAGTTTTCTTCGTTTTACAATGCTTTGTTCATTCTTCAGTTCGTGGAAACGGACTGCCATTTTGTTTTCAAAGCATGTGCTTTCACTTGCATGAATAAGTTTTCCAATTATGGAAAGTAGTGCCCAGTTTTTCCCAAAAGAAGAGTGTTTGTTTTGTTCGGCCGGAAAAATGGCTATCAGTTGTAAAAGGGTTGTTGGTGATTTATTACTATTGGCAAGAATCAAATATTTTAAAAACTTTTAAGAGTATTTAGATACTCTATTGAATGAAATGGCAATGTATGGTTTTGTTGTAATAACCTAAAGTAATTCTTACTCCAGAATAAAGGAAATGCATTCTCAGAGGCCCAAATTTTAAAATTTTCATTGGGGAGCATGCCCCCCAAACCCCCCTAGAAGGCTACACCTTTGCAGCGAGTATCCCTTCTCCGCCTACTCCTAAACTTTTGCCACCTTAGTACTCTGATTCTTATTGAAAACCCTGTCTTTGGTAAATCAAAATTTACCTATGTTAGTATGTCACATACTATTTATGAGGCTTGAAATACCTTTCAGGAGGACATGGTGATTTTGTTGTGCATTTGTCAAACAACAGGCTGTTCCATGGAAGAGCATTTGTTGAGCATGTGGTTGAGGTTAGGATTAATATGAGGGTCGGGTAGCAGCTCTCAAGGTCTCACATGAATGGCTTGCCACCCTTCAAGAGAACAATAGAACAATTAACAACAGGAACAATGCCCTCACCCCCAGCACAGTATCAACTGCTACAATAGAGGACAAGTAAAATTACAAGCTTACGAGAGCTGCCACACTATTAATAACTTATCATCTACGGACAGACCTTTAATATTTTTCACAGCCAAATGCCCTACTTTGCTGTTTAATTACATTCAGTTATTGGCATTACTGCTTAAAATGATGTGTATAAATTACCATTGTTCAGCACTGCAATTTTAATCTCATTTGTGTGTTTCTTCAGTAAATTAATCTTTCATCATTCACCCAGGTGTTCACTGGAGAAGAACCATCTTCAAGTTTGACAATGATGTTTGATATGTTTGGTTCTTTGCTGCTAATAGCTCATGAAGGGTCAGTTTTTGATATAAATAGTGTCCCTTGTTGAGAAAAATTAAAAGCAAATTATCCTAAGTAGTTATCGTGCACAGAAAATAACTATTGTTCATCTCTTAATGAAAACGTTATTCACAGAATGTTTCACTTCTCTAATGTCATGTTGGTACTTATACTTTATAATGTTACTGACAATGAAATTATTTATGATGGATTAGAAAATTTTCTTTTGATTGACTGCCATACTGAACTAATTTTAATGTTAAGTTTGCTCTTTGTACTTACAGTCCACAAAGATAAGAACATGGCTTGTATAAGCATCTTTTAGAAACAGTTCAATAATAATGGTCATTTAAAGAAGGTTTTTTACGCTGATTTTTTTTTTTTGTCTAAATTTTCGGTGACATCTGTTCACCTTCATCAGAGTAAGTGAAAGTTCGTTGGTTCCAATAATGGTTATTTTGCTGTTCTTTACCTATTTTAGGGAAAATGTTAAAACGAGAAAGCTACCACTTGAGAATGAAGTCTTAAATGCTGTATATCCGCACACATCATGTCCGGTTAGGGTGATTTGCAAAGAGTACTCTGTTTTTTTGTTCAGTTTTTAAAGTAAAACTTTTTTTTACAACTGTTTGGTTCTGAATTTTTACTTGTAGTATTTCAAGTTCACAACCAACATCAGCCCAGAGTTACATTTCATTGACAAAGGAGATGAAATAAAGGTTTGTTCCTTAACATAATGCCACATTTAAATGAAATGCTTATAATTTGATGAAAATAATTTTTTCTAACAATATCATCCATTGTTACATTTGTTTATTTCTTTAAGGTCTGGGCACTTCTTGTGTATCCCAGGGCTGTACCTAATGCCATCAGGGTATGGTAGGATTTTTGTTATGTATTTCTTAGAGATTGAAGTCAGTAGAAGTTATTTGTGGCAAATTAGCCTAATGTTCTTTTTATTTTCGTATTCAAGTTTTTCATTCACAAGTTGAAATTATTTAATTATAAAGGCCACATGCACTTAAAGTTGAATGTGAACCTGAAACTACACCGCAACAGACGAGAGAGGAAAAATTTAAGGCAGGCATGCCATGTTGAAGGTGATATATTTTTTAAACTTATTTGGTTTGCTTTGCAGTTGGAAATCTCAAGCATTGATGTTCTTCAAATCACCAGTGAAGAGCATGTTAAGCATTATCCAGGAGTTGTGACACTGAATAAGGTGATGCTAACAGGTCTTTTGTTTTTACAGTATCAATATATTGTCAAGCATGGTGCAGTTTTCGCTTGAGTGTTGAAAGTAACTTGCATTTGCTTTGGTTCTGCATTACTATGTTTATCGATTGCTTGGTTGCAGCTGACGTCACGGGGGCGATGCTGGTGGACAAGTACAAAGCGTTTCACTCCACTGGGAACTAAACTCTTTTATCATGCAAATTCTGCGAAAACATTTCTTATTGTTTTGTCCACCAACATGGCCGCATTGTCACGTCGTTGCAAGCCAAGAATATGTTTAAAAAACTCTTGCCAGTTTCTTATTCAATCAGAAGTAAAATGGGCACATGTTCTGTCCAGAGCTTGGGATTGTTAACAGGAAGTTCCTCTTGCCAGTGTTGTTTTCACAGCGTATAACTCTATCTATCATGACAAGGTTCTTCTATATTTTTTACATTTTTTTCTCTTTATGTAATAGACATTCGCATTCAAATACAACCTTAGAAATGGAATTTTCCTGCCAAAGAGGCAAGTAGTTAAATAAATTGAATTTATGTTAAGTGCTTTGTATCAAGATGTGACATTTACTCTCACTTTATCCAAGTTGCCATTTCACTTTACATTTATCCACCAATTCAAATCCTGGTGTGTATCTTTCCCATTTGTAGTTCCTATAAATCTACTGCAGTTGCAGTACAGTTGTTTCCAAACGATGGAGAATTGACTTGTGAAAATACATTTCAGGTAATGTAAGAACTTTTTGATTTAAAAGTGTCTGTTGTTTTTTCCAGTAAAGTCTACTCTGTTACCAGGCCTTTGTAAAGTAAGCTCTTTGATGGAAGTGTGATGGAAGCAAGCCTGTTGCAAGTCAACTATTCTTTTAGGGTATCAACTGGTTGGCCAAAATGCTACTTGGTTATATACTTGTTGGGTTGTAATAATAAATAACAAAATAAACAATAAATGTTGTTTATAGTGGTCATGCACTTAGCTTCGAGATAGCTAGTTTGCAGGCATACCACTGAAACAGAGGAAACAAATATTCTAAATGAACATAACATGATTAAAAATCCCAACTGGCAGGAGGCAGACCAGTTAGCTATATACAAAGCGTGACCGAGGATTTGAACTCGGGACGACCGAAAACAAATCCATGTAGTGGCAGGGTGGAGGTTTTGAATCCTGGACCTCTGGATTACAACACCAGCGACCTGAACCACTCCGCCATGCTGCCTCCCTTTGATTATCATTACATTACTACATATGATCATGATTGCTCGCACAGGGATTGTGTCATCATGAATTCATGTTTGTATTCAGGTACTTCATGTTTACGTTGGGTGCCCACCATTAAAGAGTATTGTTATAAGGAACTGCACTGCACAAGCTGGTGAAGGACCTGTACCACTGCTATCTGAGGTATGTGATGAATTAACAGCGACTCTAGCCTGACTATATAGGCCTTCTCTTCTTGCACCCAATGCTTCCTCTATGAAAGAATCATTTTAAGTCCCGAGGGTATCTCACATAATAGTAACAGGGTTGATGGTCGTACCTTTTATGCGTTAAACTGCTTATTGTTTTAGAGTTTCCTGTTGCTGGTGAAAATTAATGGGACCACGCCCACGAAATGAGTTTCTTGTACCTTTCAGGGGTTCCTTTCAAACTTTTCAACAATCACCCTGTCACTTTTGTATAGGGAAGATATTTGTTTACAAGCATTGTCTTTGTTATTTAAATGTCCAACAAGTTAAACAAAAGAACTCTTTGTTTCACTAGCCAATAGTTCTCTGGTTGGCACATTAATAACAATAGGTGACGTCAACGAAATCTTTGCTATAGGAATAAGGTACACAAGTAAACTTCCACTTGCTTCTCTGGGCGAAGAAGGGTAACGTGCGATGACCTATCATCCCATCTAGGGAGAGTAAGAATTCACTTAGTCTCTTTATGCTACAGAAAATTGAGATGCATGTTCAAGTTCTAAGGCTATTCCTTAGAAAATTTTTACAAATGGCTACATAGGTACTACTGGCAAACAGGACAAATTTTTTATAGGTGAGAAGTGGTGGTGAACAGCGTCCCTGTCGTTTGAGTGGCAGTACGTCTGCAAGTTTCAAGTTGGTGGTGGATCTGTAAGTAATATCCACTAGTTGATGACTTTCTTTATTCTCTACACTTGTCTTCTTGACATTGTGTTGATATTGTTAAGAGAAATTGGATGTCAATCATTTTTGAGAATTTAAGAGTTGACAGCTGAAAAAGGGTTGCCACGGTCAGGGAAAAGTTACGGAAAACGAAAATGTTTTAAGGTCAGGGAAAGCTAGTCAGGGAATTTTGCACAAAGTCAGGGAAAATCTTAGTTCTTGTCAAAGTCAGTGAAAAGTCAGGGAATTTTGTTTTCATGGGTTCAAAATCACGTGAAAAACGTAACGAGATTGAAAATGAAAAGAAGAATATCGATGGTCTGCAGAAGAAGCTGAAGCAAATGTAAAAGTGAATTTGGCTTATTTGATAATTCGCACAATGCAAGGTCAGTGAAAATTGTTTTGGGGTCAGTGAAAACTCAGGGAAAAGTAAGGGAATTTTTTGGGTTCTAATGAGTGGCAACCCTGTGGAAACACATCGAGTTTAATGCCATTTTTGCTAAAACAGCTGTGAATTCTTTGTGTGTCAGGTATGAAGGTGATAAGTTTGTACAAGAGGTGCACACAGACTATGTGGTGTGGGAGGAAACAGGAAGAACTGACTTTGGATACACTGCTACTATGAGAGATGTAAGTAAGTTGCCTTTATTTAAAACACGATTTAGATAAAAGCTGACAGCTTGTGGGGTCGTGTAAATTAAAAGTATTAAAAGTTAAAAATATTTTCAATTAATTAGGCTATTTACATTTGAATTTGATTTTAAAATTAGTAGAAGTTAAAATATTTAAACTATAAAACTATTTACATTTGAATTTAATTTAAAAACTAGCGCTAAAAGTAGGTAAAATCTTTCTGTTTGAAGTTAGTGGTTGACACAGATAAAACTTTAAAATTGAAATCAATAAAAACATTCGAAGTTTTAAGCATGCGGACGAGGTCCTTTCGGCGTGTCACATATGCCAGATCCTTATGTTTTGTTGATAGCGTGTTCCAGAGCACGGATCCTCGGTATGCTAAGGAGTCTTTCATATAACGCGTGTTAAAACGCGGCACTATCAAGGATTCGCGTGCCCTAGTTGAGATCTTATGAGCGTCCTGCTCTTAGGATCGCCTGTACCTATGCAAGATAACAAAAATCGATTTTCTCAAACTTTGTCAGGATAAAGGCTTCTACTAACTTGTTTCAAAAATGTATCCTTGAGATTGTTTCGATTTTTATTTTTTTCGTCGAGACGGCTCTTCGAATTTGGCCGCTCGAAGCGCCAAATTCGCCTCTAAAATACCACTTTTTTCGAAGGCGAGCTTAAAAAAAATGATCCGTAGCAGTAAAGGCTGGTACATAGTATTAAAACATCATCTTTCAACAGTTAATTAACGCTGTCAGATCCGAATAAAATTTAAATCTGAATTTTTATCAAATTTTCAAAATTATACGCTTCGGCCATGTTGCCTCACGCCTAAATTTAGGTCAACTTCGTGAGCCAAAGAGTCAATCTGGTACATGGATTAGGCTGTTAAAACTATTTTTCTGAATAAAAGTATCACTTCATCTTAGCTTTTATCGAAAAACTAGCTTGGGTAAATAAAACGGAAAAAATCGAGAGCGGCTTGAAAACATGACACTTGAGCTAATTACTTGACAGTTTGACCTTTCATGTAGCGATTGTTATCGCACGCATTGATCTAGAAAAGTTCGACTTTGGGTCTTATCCCCGTCAAATAGTATTTTTAGTCTCCCAAATAGCTGAGCGAATTCATTTATTGTGTTTCAGAGTCAAAATCAAGCCTCAAATGAAAATCTTTAGCACAAGTTTATTTTGAATAACCTTGCCGTTTGGCGAGGTCTGACAATGCACGCAACGAAAATATCAGTTTATAAATCACTACCGATAAAAATCTTTCGTAAAACTCGAAGAATAGATAGTACACTAAATAAATAACATGTTTTCTTACCTTAATCGAGCGAATTTTGACGAGAAATGGTAACATGGTTTCCGCCGTTGCTTGCACAAGGCGTTCGTTTTGCGAGTTACGTATTTTCTTGTCACCCGGATGTGTGACAGTGGTTCGCTACTTTCTGGTATCAAATTTCCCAATATTGCATTACACGTGTTTGTGGGAAGGAAAAGTGTGGTCTTGTTGTCTTGTTTTTAAAATTAACTTCAACTGTGTTGTGCACACTTTGGGTTACGAAATACCTAGCTGGAAAATTAGTAGAATTGTGCTTTAATTCACGATCAATGGCTTCATGTGGTTTTGTCACACTTGTTGGTGGAGCTTGCGGACCAGCTAATGATAAATGGTCGTTGAGGTGTGGGAAGTTGCAAGAAAAAATTTCCAAGGCCACCTGGGTACCTACCGTGCTATTGGAGACGCTCTATTAGATTGTGAGGCGAAACTCATACTCGCTCGAGTAGGTAAGCAGCTTAGTATATGTTTCGTATTTTAAAATAATTGGTCAAATTTATTGTGCGATCGTTGACTTTATTTGCATATTCCAATTATGAACAGCTTACTTTTCAAAAGAAGATGCATTTAGGATGGGACCTGCCCTGCTTAAGAGATCTCGGTACGGTGTCACACATTCTGCCTGATTGTCATGCAAAAACCCTGTTCCCAAGGAAGGAAAAAGAGAGAGGCACTGGAAACGAGGCTGGCAAAAATTCAGAAAATCTTTACGCATATGGTGTTTGGTTGTCTGTACAGTAGCCTGCGTAGAATGGGCCTATGAAGTTTTTGAATGCGCATTTGGAAAACGAGCGTTTTTCAAATGCGCACCCAAAAACTACGTTGTCTGGAATGTCTCGCTGGTCGTAGCAGGATCTCATGAACACTAAATTTTCCGCCTTTTTATCTGGTATCCAGAAATGACAGAAAATTTTTAAAACATCCTACGAAGCGAGTCTGTCAGGTGGGGGTGTGACTTTGAATGGAAGCTTCGGTTAAAAAGCTGTAGTATATCATTATTTTCTCGCAGGGTTGTTTGATATCAACGAATACCCACCTTCAGACTGACTATCTGCCCAAGACATCGGGACTTATTTGGTGTCAGATGGCGATCAAATGGGACGAACTGTACTGCTCTGAGTTCATGGTGCTCGCACCCAACAAAAGCAGTCAAAGGAGAACGCAGTATCACCTTCTCACAGTCCATACATTTGTTCCAATCCACTGATGTGTTACTTCCTGTAGCGTGAAAAAAAGCAACCAGCAGTCGAGAAAGACGAGTCCTCATGCGAGCTCCTTGGGTTCCCAAATAAATGTTGCGCAGAATATGTACAAGCGATACTCCAGTCTAGAAAAACACCTTCTGTTTGGACAGTGTAAGATGGTAACTGAGAAACAAACACTCTATGACATTGCAATGAAAAAGTACCACGCCCTTCTAGCTGACGGCACGAGTGAGGCAGTGTCGGCAAACCCTGAACAAGGCCACACCTTTAAAAGTGCAAGCCCGTTACCCGAAGGCTGGGCCTTAAAGACAACTAAAAAGGCGACCCGTTTTAACAATGTCCAGTAGAGTTACCTAGAAGAAAAATTTAAACTTGGCCAAGCAACGGGCCAAAAACAGGATCCCAACATCGAAGCATGCGACATGCGATTGGCAACAAAAATGGATGGCACGAAGCGTTTTTAAGAGTGACGACTACCTCAGCGCGCAGCAAATACAGGGGATTTGATCAAGAATGGTGGCGAAATTGCGTCATGGTCAGCTGGATCTTCTGGAGGAAGACATCAGAAGAAGAGCAGATGATAGACGACACACGGCAAGCTATACTTGAACAAGTGCGGTTGCAGCATCGTGCATGACAACCTTGATATTTGTGCTGTGTACAGGGAAAAGCAGCTGAAGCAATTTAGTATTGCAATGCTCAATACAGTGTGTAATTATTTTGACATTTCTACAGAGGCGTTTAATTCTAAGCGCAAAGCAGAGTACATCGCTGCTATAAGTGAACTTGCCCTCGCTTGTGACTGTAGTAAGTAAATTAATGTAAAACTGACTTGTTGACAGGCCCCTGTGTGTAAGGCGAAAAATAATCCTTTATTGAACGAAGTATGAAAAATTTCCAGCATTTGTGCTTCTGACGTTAGTGAAAGTAAGAATAATCAGTTACTGCCTTCAAAAGACAAGACAAAGAAATGTGTGTTTGAAATTACAAGAGGACAAACATGCTTCCTTGATATCAGGATATCTATCATGTAAAAGAGAAAAAATGCATTTACGGAGATCGCGCACGTAAAATTCACAATACCGGCGGTATTTTTCCTACAGTTTGTTAGAGATCTATTTGCCCAAGATGTGAATTAATTTATTGGAGGCAAAGATAACACACTCTTGTCAGGTGTAAAGAAAAAAGGAACTACACTAAGGATGATTATCATTGCGGGCCCAAGAGAGGCCTGCAACCCTAATCTTGACAGTGACAAGCGGATTGCGTTTTACGCGTGCGCGCCACGTTAGTAACAGGCGAACAAAAAAACAGAAGTTGAAAATTTTGTGCTTCCACTAAAAAGGATCAGAATACGAAAAATGTGTCAATCACGACAGTTGGTCGTAACAAAGGCAGAGCAAAAAGTGTTCTCCAAGAACGATAAGAATGCGAAAAATAAGTTAATCTCCCAACAGTTTGTCACATAAGATCTAGGCTTCTGTCACAAGGAAGATTGCAAACATTACAATTTGCAGACCTTTTTTTAGGTGTTGCTTTTGAGAAAATTTGCGATCACAGCTGTTGAAAACCAACCAATCACAGCGCAGCAGCGTGCTTAATAAGGTTACACCCGACCAGTCGACCCTATCGCCTGATGAAGACTAGCAGTGTGCAGTCAAAACGTCGCGATCTACATCACAAGTGACACTACGTCGTGAGACAAACGAAAAATACTTTATTATTATTTTGCGATGATTGTATCACAGATAAACCACGGCAAAGCCAATATTATTCTCGAGGAATTCGTCATAACACTGACAACATAGCGAGTTTATCGATCGAGGAAAATCACATCTCAACTTGACTACTGTGGCTCACACAGCGGTCAAACGCAGCGCGCGTGCGCAGTTCATGTGTAATTGCCGCCAACATTTTCCATACAAAGTCTTAAATTTTCCGTAAACTTTTGCTTTAAAGCCAAAAGTTAACGCCGTCCCTGGAAAGTTAAGGTTTATACGCCGCTTATGGATTGAAAATTTGATAATTCATCTCCACTGAGTGTCCCAGCTTGAACTGTTCTTTCACCGTACTATTTCTTTAACAATTTCTTGTAAAAGTTTGCCCACTTTCGAGTCAAAAGTTCGAGGCGGCAAAGACCGGATGTGACGTCAATTTTTGCGTTTGACCGCTATGAAACTGTGGCTGCAGTTCAGCCAGATTATGATCAGCGGTTATCTACGCAGCTTAGCGACCGCTCGCTCGTTTACTTACCGCCATTTTGTTTTCGCATCGTGTGGTGCTCTTATAAATATGTATTGGTGAAAGCAAATCGTTTTCCATCGGACCGTGTCATGTGTTGTTAAAGGCCTAAACGGTAAGAAACTGTTCGTTGAACTTTCCGCTCAATGTTGTAAATCATTTTAGTGATGTGCTTAGAACTTTAGCTTATTTCAGTTCGGTTCTTCCCACAGATTGTTATCTCGGGTAATCCAGCTCGGGTAATCCAGTTAATGTTCAAGAATCTACATGTGTAGTACAACCTATCTTACCTGTGAATAAACGTCGTTTTGGGTTTTTGAAACTCTTTTGGTCGAGTGACTTAGAAGCAGCCACAACTACACTTAACAAACAACTGTCAATCAAAAAAACAACTCTGACTGGTTAACGGCCGGTTCGCGGAAATCACCCCGGGGAAATCATGCGGTACTCGGAATCATCGTCTTTTGTCCAGTGACTTATCATTAATCGCGCCGCGTTAGTAAAGGGCGAGCACAACATAGAGCGAGTTTACACTTCCCAAAACTGTCAATCAAAAAACAACTTTGATTGGTTCGCGACAATAGGAAACGATAAAAACATGCACTTGTTCCTTGCGTGACGCGTTACTCGGAATGATTGTCTTTTGTCATGTCTATTTTATCATTTTGTTTATCGACACTCTGCCATCTAAAATTACGCGCTCTTGTACCAGTACCTTTTCTTAGTGCGTCAAGGCTCACACTTTCTAGCCTGTGGTTACCACTAGTTAAAAACAATATGCTGTGTCGCACCTTTTTAGAGTAAAGAACTGGGAGCAAGAAAGGTGACCGAAAGCAAAGAGGTTTTTTCATTGTTAAAGCGAAATTTGCACTATAACTTGTTTTATAGCCTTTAAATTTAGCGTTTTCTTTTTTTAAGTCGTTTTTCTTTAGACATTGTACAAAACCCGTCCCCCACCTCCCCAGTCTTCAAGGCTGCTTGGGTACCCTGTGTCTGTGGTTAATATGTAACTTGAGAACATTCGCCGACGGTTTATCATGATGGCTTTTGTAGAATGGAAGCATTTACGTTACCACTTCTCGTCAAAATAGGCTCGATAAAGGTAGGAAAATGTGTTATTAAGTTTACTATCTATCCTTCAATTTTTAAGGAAGATTTATCTCAGTGGTGATTTATAAACTGATATTTTCATTGCGTGCATTGTCGGACCTCGCCAAACCGCCAGATGTAATTTGCAGAATTTGTAACTCAAAATAAACGTGCTGAGAATGTTCATTTGAGGCTTTTTTTACTGTTAAGTGTAATAAATGAATTCGCTCGGCTATTTGGGAGACTAAAAATACTATTTGACGGGGATAAGACCCAAAGTCGAACTTTTCTAGATCAATGCGTGCGATAACAATCGCTACATGAAAGGTCAAACTGTCAAGTAATTAGCTCAAGTGTCATGTTTTCAAGCCGCTCTCGATTTTTTCCGTTTTATTTACCCAAGCTAGTTTTTCGATAAAAGCTAAGATGAAGTGATACTTTTATTCAGAAAAATAGTTTTGACAGCCTAATCCATGTACCAGATTGACTTTTTGGCTCACGAAGTTGACCTAATTTTAGGCGTGATGCAACATGGCCGAAGTGTATAATTTTGAAAATTTGATAAAAATTCAGATTTAAATTTTATTCGGATCTGACAGCGTTAATTAACTGTTGAAAGATGATGTTTTAATACTATGTACCAGCCTTTACTGCTACGGATCATATTTTTTTATGCTCGCCTTCGAAAAAAGTGGTATTTTAGAGCCGAATTTGGCGCTTCGAGCGGCCAAATTCGAAGAGCCGTCTCGAAAAAAATAAAAATCGAAACAATCTCAAAGGTACATTTTTGAAACAAGTTAGTAGAAGCCTTTATCCTGACAAAGTTTGAGAAAATCGATTTTTTTTATCTTGCATAGGTACAGGCGATCCTAAGAGCAGGACGCTCTTATGATCTCGCTTCCCAATAATGCATCTACTTAAGATGGTGGGTAATGTGTCATTATATGCATTTTGCACGAGCTTCAACACGGCGAATTTGTAATGGAAATTAATATTTGTCCACGCAGACCGTTCTAGTACTTCGGTAGAAGCCATATCTTTAGGCAGATTATATGTAATTCTAGCGGCTCTACAGTGCAGTCTTTCAATGGAATGAATGAGTTCTGCATTGCAGCACGATCCCCATAGAACTAAACCGTAGTTCACGGAGGGCAATATGACCTTAAAGTAAAAATCTTCAAGGACGTCTTTTGGTAGAAACCTTTATCTCTTAAGCAAGCTTAATTTGTTCGCAAAACTCTTTTTGAGCTCCTGTGTGTGCGGGACCCAGCTGAGATTCTCGTCCACTGTCATTCCTAGCAAGCGTGTTTTGTTGACCCACTTAATGGCAGACTCCCCAATGATAATTGGCGCAAGATACTTCGTAATGTTTCCTCTATAAATGAGCATCGCCTCGCTTTTACCTGGGTGGGGTGTAAGCCTGTTAGTAAGACACCACGAGTGTAACTCACTCAATGCCGTGTTGAGTTTTGTAATGGCCCCGTCTGCCGTGTCACTTATGCAGTAAATTGTTGTGTTGTCAGCGAACATATAGACTTCTCCGGTTTCTACAGATGATGGTAGGTCGTTTGTAAACAGGGTGAAGAGTGTTGGACCCAGAACAGACCCTTGCGCAGGGTTGGAAACTAAAATTTCGGAGCACTCGCCATCGGGGCGAGTGACCTTCAAATTGCACTCGCCCAGATCAGTTTTGACTCGCCCAGTCTCCTTCATTAAAAAAGGGAAATTTAGCCCCCCTCCCCCCACGAATAATAAAATGTATAACTAAAATTTTTAAGCACGTTTTATACTCACTGTGCCACTGTAGTGGTAGATCACGATACAGACTGCAATCTAAGCCTTTTTCTTAAATGAAAAGTCAGCGAAAATTGACCTTACTCCACAATAAAAACGGGGGGATACTTCCATCAAAAGTTGAAACACAGTTTAATCTGATGTGTATTCTCAAATACCTGTAGTTTGCAAGCAAATAGCTTTAATGGAAATTTCAAAATGTTGGTAAGCTATCGGTTTATGCACAGTGTAGATTATTTTAAAGTGGAAAGTAAAAGTTCCTCTTATTTTGAGTAATATATTGAAAATCGTACGCGTTCTCGCCAAACCGGGCGAGTGATCTGTGATTTGTACTCGCCCGACAGTTTTCACACTCGCCTGGGCGAGTGGGCGAGCGCTAATTTCCAACCCTGCTTGCGGGATGCCGAATGTGACTGGGAGGAAGTCTGATTTCGTTCCGTTGCCAGTTGTGTATATCAGCCTTCCTTTTAGATAGCTCCTAAGCCAATCTAGAATTTGGCCCGCAATACCAAAGTTCTTTTGCAATTACAGTTACCACAACACTTCTAAATATATTTACGCTTAAATAAAGTCCTTTTATTTTCAAACAAATGAACAGCTGTTATATTAAACTGGGGTGCTGAGCGGGTGTCCCAGTCATTTTTAACATTTATACCTTCAATTGCTACCCCCAAAATATTTCGCCACCTAAACCTGCTTTAACTAAGGATAAATTCCAATGGAATAGACCATATTCGTATTCTCGGTATTGGACTGGAACTAGCTTACAATGAAGGCTGATGCGGGTTATCTTTTCAAATGCAAATGACATGAAGCTCCCCGCATCAGCCTCCATTGCAAGCTAGTTCCAGTCCAATACCGAGAATACAAATATGGTCTATTGTGTTAATTTACCTTCATCGGTTGTTTTTGCAGGCAAAGTGTTTATCTGAAGCACAGACATGGAGGAATCTGGCAGGAAATAACTCTGGCGATTTAAGCAACATCTGGACGCAAAATGTAGGCTATATTGTGTGATATTTAACATTAGTTATTCAAGTTTGTAAATCTTTTGTAATAGGCAGTTCACCAAAAATCGGTTTGTGGCCATCTGTAAATAGTTTCTTAAAAAGTGTACAAAAACTTAACTTCTTGCCTTTAGAGTGAAAAAGACTGACCAAGACTTGTTATTTCTGATAAAGTGTCAACCTGTGTGAAATAAACACATTTACTGTTATATACTAACCTGGAAATTTTTTCAGAATTATCAGAGCTGTTTTGAGTCAGCTAACAATGGGAAAGCATTTGATGGAAGCCAACCGTACGAGATTCTGAACTCCACAGGAGTCTCACAGCTGGTGTTTCAAGGTTCCGGGACCTTTCATTTCCAACTACGGGTTGTTGGTACTCATTTGAGGTGAGCATCTACTGAAAAACGTTTCTGAAACTATCTGCTTTGTAAAAGCTACTGATAGCCTAGGAGAAGGTACTCTGTGCATTAACTAAACTAGACTTTCCAGACCTCTCATCAAATACAAAATAGATGACATAAAGTAAAGTTTGAATTATGTGGAATGGGTATGATCAGAACTTGAATTGTCCTATTGAGCTATCCTGAGTCGTATGACAAGAACAAGCTAGTCTAAGAGATTTATTGTGCTGTCAGAAACTTAGCTTTCCTTTCGGGGGTTGTTCGTAGGCTATATGAAGCCATGACTTATGAAACACCTATAAAATTGTACGTGATTTCTTGACAATGCTGGCAAGATGTCTCGAAATACCTTGAATTTCATAATTGGCTTTCTGATAAATTGGAACTGAGTCTATTTATTTGCAATTAGATGATCCTCTCCACAGTATTTTCTCCGTTTCATCGGGGTAGACTAAAACTATAATAGCTCTTTCTCAGTTTTATACCAAACAACCACACCCCTTGCTGATAAATCTATGACTATTTGATCACGAGGAGTAACTGCAGACACGAGTACTTATATTCCTTTGTTTCTCGGGCAATTTACGTTGTGCTTATTATTCCCTCCACTCAGTTTCTGTGAGCTGACCACTCGGTTCTCAGTGGACGTGACAGGCAGTGAAGCGAAAAATTACTTGCCTCAGCTTATGTCTGTTTTGGTGGTGACTCTTAGTAGTACCGTGCTGCTTTACATCAGCTTTGCACAGTATACCAAAAAAACACTGAACAGACACCTGGAGGACGAGGAAGAACAACAGAGGCTGCAGGAACTCAAGTAAGCTATAATGGGATGCTGTAGTGATTAAAGAAACATGTTCTCAAACGAAAGCGACAAGTTATTATTTACCGTCTGTAATTGGTTTATAAAAAGTCGTGCAACAAACCCGGGAACAAACTGTGACCAAACAGTTCACAAAGAAATAGATGCTATCTTGTATAGGTAAAATCAAGAGCCATGTTGACATGTTTTCCGCGCTTACCACTGGTTACGTGTTTTCCCGCGCTTGTCACAGGATACGGGATACGTGTTTTCCCGCGCTTGTCAGAGTTTACATGTTTTCCCGTGCTTGCCACAGGCTACACGTTTTCCTGCGCTTGTCACTGGTGCATGTTTCCCGCGTTTGTCACCAGTTGCATGTTTTCCCGTGCTTGCCACAGGCTACACGTTTTCCCGCGCTTGACACCGGTTACATGTTTCCCGCGTTTACCACCGGTTTCATGTTTTCCCGCGTTTGTCACCGGTTGCATTTCACAGGCCACCTATTTTCCCGCGCTTGATACTAGTTACGTGTACTTACGAGCAGAAACTTGTCTCTCCCTTGCTACCAGCTGCATGTTTTTGTTTCAAGTTCTAATTGTTTTTTGTTTACATTGTTTACTGCTTTCGTGGTGATTTGCTTGGTCGACCTTCGTGCTAAAATTATGCGAGAGTTTTGAATTTGTCAAGTACAAAGGGATAGTATACACACAGCCGTGAAGCTTGGGTCGAAGTGGTTTTATTAACCGTGCGAAGCCGGTTCATAATCTGGCCGGCGTTTTTTCGTTTTTTGTAGTTTTTTTTTTTTTGTCGGTAAATCGTTCCAGACCCACGCGGCCCAGCCGGCTCCTTTGTCACGGTCACGCAATATTGGAGACCGCTTGGACATGTCCAAGCTATTTAAAAACTACCACTATGTCAGACCCATGCCACGCGATCGCTCACCTGTAGCTATAAATAATCATTCACCTATTTTAAAAAAATTTACGAACACTCTGCGCTCTGTGTGAAATAGTTATTTTTGTGTTATTCAGGCGTTTGGTTCGGAGCGAGTACAAGTCGTACAATTTACCCGGAATGTGTTGAATATTGCAAAACAACGACTTGTTTTCGGGATATTCCAATCTTTGTTTTGAGTTTATTCTGGGAATCGAAACGTATATTGCAAGCTCAGCAAGAATGTGTCAAGGCACGGAATACATGTCATCGCGCCAGGGGAATTACCTGCGCAGGCAAGTATGCTCTATTTACAGCTAATTCGAGAAAGGTTGTCGGAAAGACCTCCTTTATTTTGGCGTGAAATGGACTTCTTTTAATGCCATTCATGAACTGGTTTGGGTTTATTTTATTGAACATTCGGAACAAAATAAATATTTGCATGCGTAAGCAGGCATTTTTCCGGCCAGTCGTGCTGAAGGACATTCATGTCACGCACACTCCGTGACTGACCCAAACACGACTTGTGTGTTTCTTAAGTGACTGCTTTTCTAAAGATTTTTTACTGTGCGGTGCCGTACCTTTCTAGCCAAAGAACTGAAAGAGGTGGTTAAACAGTAACCGCACGGTTGTAAACTGCTTGCAGATTCTTGTTTATAATAAATTCCCACCGCAGACCACCCCATAAACACAATGACCTAGTTGTTATTGTCGCTTTATTTTTGGCGCGAAAAAAACTTCAGTCATTTTATTTACCTAAGGCCATCCCAATAAAATATTTCGTTTCCCATCGCCCGACCGACCCATTTTTTTCGAAATGTAAAAAAAACAAAATTCCAGATTCACTAGTCAAAGAGGCAACTACTTTAATTTACAAGCACACGATCTTGTTTTATTAACAACAGTTGGTATGATGTGATGTCCTTTTCTTTTATTAACATCGATACTAAGTTTTTCAAAGGCTGTTTCGTGTCAGGGGCATTAAAGATTGTTCCAACATTCTCGGCGAGATCGACTGAAACAAAATCTTTCAGTTCTGTATCTCCTGGCTTCTTAAATGAACCTAGACCCCTTAAAGTGTTTTTCTTTTTTCTTTTTTTTTTGCCCGACCGACCGACCCACCATCACAAGAGACGGGGCGATGGGAAACAAAACATTTTATTGGGATGGCCTAAGAACAACTTAAAGGTCAAATGAACAGAAATTTCGATTTTTTTTGAAGTTTCAAAGTAATCGGACATTGCATTGCAGAGATATTGCAAGTTGAAAAATGCTTTTTTTAGGCCTTCATAATCGTAGAGTGCTCGGAAAAATTGTCGGAAAATTGTCGGAAATAAAAACTTGTGACGTCATAATTGGTGTTTTTGAAGACGACCGCAGACCGATTCCGCAGACAGCACCTTAGAATTAAAATAAATATGTTTAGTGACATTTCAAGCAGTTATTTCGTTCTGTTCCGCCGTTTTTCAGTTGATTGATTGTTGGTTGTCGTTCAGAGACGCGCATTTAAAAAAAAAAAAAATAGCCATAGCTCAAAAATAGCTTAAAGTTTTGTTTGCTGTCGTTTTGCATATCATGTGAGACATAGGTAGTATGCACGCTGGTATGAAAACAAATCAGGAATCTCTATTGTTCTTCTCATTAGCATTTTAGGTTAATGAGCAGAATTATCTGCACGTGCGTTTTGAATCTTGAGTAGTATAGAGAGGATTCGACAAATACCACTCTGAATTAGACGCTTTATCGCAGCTGGAGTTTGTTTTTTGGCAAGTTTTAATGAGTCACGCTAAATTCCCCGACTTTGTTTACCCACGCGGAAAAAAGACAAAATTTGCATACCATGTTCAGGCAAGCCCTTGACATGTTCAAACAAGCCCGTGACTGTCACGCCACGCGACGCTTTTTTGACAGGCGGCGATGAGTCATGATATTACAACGTCTAAAAATATCATTCGGGGAAACCCCCGACACCCACGCACAAATTTGCATGCCGCTCGCGGCTTCATGTCAATTGAACATTTGTGCTTTTTAGTTACATGGCTTTCAGCAAGACCTTGTTGACCGCGAACAAAGCAAGTCAATTTGACGAGTTTGTTGAGCAACAAATTGAGCGAATGCCTCAAATATCGGGCCCACTTCGTGAAGTTGTCCGTAATATACTGGATGAACCGATCCCGCTTGAAGTGCAAAAGCGTTTGCTAAAACCGTTGCTTGCACAAAAGTATCACCCAAAACCCCCTCAGCGACTTCGTCCCAAGGAAAAGAAGGAGCAAAAAAGGAAGAACATTCTAAATGAATTTGATCCTTTTGTACCACACGAAAATCGGGTGGTAACAAATTATCAGAATGAGATTTTAAACCTTCTTGATGTCGCGGAATACGAGGGGGAGGAAAATAGTGGCCGGCGTTTTATTCGATGGCGCTTTATCAGAGGTTTGGAAAAAGACCTTACACCAAACTTTATGGAAAAAATTCGAGAAAATGTAAACACAGCGTTTTATATCAGGCATACTTACTCGTATCGGTTGCGCAACATTGATGATGATACGGCCATTGTTTACTACATTAACAAAGGCTCACCTTGGATTAATAAGCTTTCTGCAGCGGAAAAATGGTTGACCGAACAGGAGACAAAACGCCTAGCCCCGGACAATATTAAAAGACCTTCTACAAAGTGGAAGTTTGAAAGCTTTTTTAATGTTGATGTAAAGGTTGTGCTTGACCGACAACCGCTGTTAGGCACAGGCCCCTTACCAGACTGGCTTCGCAACCTTGCGCATGGCCGGTCGATGGTTGCGCTAGATACCTATCTTGATAATTTGTGTCTATGGCGTTGTATTGCTGTGCACCAAGGAGCGCGTATTGATCGAAGCACAGCAGCAGCTCGAGGTCTCGCAAAGAGTTTCTTCAAACTCGAAACTGTGCCGATCGACTGTCCAAAAACATCTCTTGATGAATTAGATAAAGTTGAAAGGCATCTGAATCAGGGTGCCGCTTTTTCTGATTGGCTCGGCATCCGAGTTTATGAGCCTGTGCGGGTAAAAGATGAGGAAGTCGTATGGCACCTAAAAAGAAACCCTCCAGCTATGCTGAAGAACATTCTGACAATCGGCACTTTCGAAGGGCACGCGTTTGTCATTAAGGATATTGAAAGGTTAGCCAAGACGTATGCATGCGCCCATTGCAACGCGAGATTTACACAAGCTTGCCACCTTAAACGCCATTATCAAACTTGCAGCCAAGGAAAAACAATAATTGATAGCCCGGGCAAAAAGGTTGAAGAACCGCAGACAAGCTTTGAGAAGGCTTTCTATCCAAGCAATCAAGCTTCCAAAGAATCGCTTCGGTGGCTTGAACGAGAAGCCAAGCGGCGGAAAATTCACATACACCACGCGATGTGCGGGCATGGTGGCGAGCGTTGGGTTGAGCGCGCACCTGTCGACGGGTACGACCCTATTTCAAAAACTGTATTTCAATACCACGGCTGCCACTGGCATGGGTGTCGAAAATGTTACCCGCAAGATCGTAACAAAATCATTGACCGCAACGACCAAACACGCGAAGACAGGTTTAAAGCCACAATGAAACGTACAAGATTGCTACGAAGGGCCGGCTACCGCGTGATCGAGGCTTGGGCGTGCGAAGTAAGGGAAATCGTTGTTGATCCACCGCGGGCGCCGCACGCGATCTTGTACGATTTCGAGGCGTATGGCGACAATAATCAGCGAAAGGAACCGACGTCAACACTCACGATCGAAAACGCACACGTGCCAATCTCGGTAAGCATCGGTGACACCCTTGAAAGAGAGCCCACCCACATCTGTGAAAGAGACCCCGCGGAGCTGGTCCGCAAGTTTATGGAAGAGCTGGAGAGACGCGGAAAAAACATCCGGGCTCAAGTAAGAGCGGAATTTATGCCAAAAGACGTTGGCCTGCTTCCAAAAGCGCAGCGACAAAAAATTGAGGAATGGTGCAACCAGGTTCCTGTAGTTGGGTTCAACTCTGGCAGTTACGATCTGAATCTGATCAAAAATAACTTCGCGGACCGCCTTGCTGACACAACGGGCAAAGTCAGAGTGGCAAAAAACTGTAACAAAATCATGTTCTTGCTCACTCAGGGCTTCCGTTTCCTTGACATTATCAACTACCTTGGGCCAGGAACAAGCTATGAAAAGTGGGTTAAGGCATACGGATGCGAGGCTACGAAATCGTGGTTTCCTTATGAGTGGTTTGACTCCCCCGAGAAGCTTGACTACCCAGGGTTGCCGGATTATCTTGCTTGGTATTCAAGGTTGAAAAACTCCTTTGTGCTTGAACTTTCAGAATGGCGAGCCTGCAAGAAGCTGTTCCGAGAAAAGGGTATGCGCACCTTCGCAGATTGGCTTTGCTATTACAACAACCTCGACGTGGCTCCTGGCCTGGAAGCCTTGGAAAAGATGAAAGCTTTTTACACTGAAAAGGGAGTAGACATCCTAAAAGACGCCGTCAGCATTCCTGGTGTGAGTTTGCATTACCTGCTTCGGGGGGCGGTCGAGAGGGGCGCAGAAATGTACAGCCCGTGCAAACAAGCGTATGAGATGCTGAAAGAGGCTGTTGTTGGAGGGCCAAGCATAGTATTTACAAGGTACCACGAAGCTGGCGTCACAAAGATAAGAGACCACCAGTTCGAAAACGCAAATTTTTGCAAAAACATCGTTGGCTACGACGCAAATGCCCTCTATCTGTCAACAATGTTGGAAGACATGCCCTGCGGAAAAGAAGAAGTCCGGCAATGTTCAGGATTTGAAGTAGCAGAAGCCTATTTACTTATGCAAAATCTGAAAGGAGAAAATCCTTCTTATATACGCAGATGGTTTGGATTTGCGGAAGTTGATATTGAGATTCCAAAAAAATTGTGGAAAAAGTTTGAAGAGATGCCGCCATTCTTTTACAACAAAGTGGTTCCAGGCGAAGCTGTTCCACGACACATGTATGAATACTTGAAAAAAACAAAAAGAAATCGTGGAGATGGTAAAAAGCTCGTTGGAGCCCTTTCTGCCAAAAAAATTCTTTTGTATGCTCCACTGCTGCGCTGGTATGTGGAACACGGGGCAGAGATAACGGCGGTTCACCGAACGATTGACTACCAACCGAAAAAGATCTTCCCCTGGTTTGTAGAACAAGTGACAGAGGCGCGGAGAACAGGTGATGTTGATAAGAGCAAGGCCTTGCTGGCTGACGTGTTTAAGCTGTTAGGAAACAGTGCTTACGGGAAGCTGATAGAGGCACTAGAACGGCAAACGAATGTGATATACACCAAAGATGAGAAAGTAGTTGATAGAGCTCTACGAAGCGCGTATTTTAGTGACTTAGATGAAATCGGGCAAGCGTACGAGTTGGAAAGCCGCAAGCCCCGGATAACAATCAGCAGGCCCTTTCAAGTTGGGATCGCGGTTTACCAGTTGGCAAAGCTGCGCATGCTCAAGTTTTACTACGACTTTTTAGATAAGTATTTTGATAGAATGGACTTTGAGCTCATTCAGATGGACACGGACAGCTGTTACATGGCCATTTCTGCTTCGAAGCTTGAGGACATCGTAAAACCTGAGCTAAAACAAGAATTCGAGGCCCAAAAAAAACAATGGCTGGCTTGGGACAAGTGGAGCGGCCGCACCCCTGGTCTCTTTAAGCTTGAGTGTACGGGCAGCCGGATGATTGCGCTTTGCTCAAAGTGTTATTTTATCGAGGAACCAGAAGGTGAAAAAAAGAAGTTTAGCACCAAGGGGGTATCTAAGACGCAAAACGAAATAAGATGGCAAGGATTTAAGGCCGCTCTGAATGGTCATAAGGACATGGCAACAAACAGAGGCTTCCGTATGAAGGAAGGAAAAATGGTAACTTACGAGCAGGAAAAACTGGGTTTGAGCGCCTATTACGACAAACGTTGGGTGCTTGAAGATGGAATACATACCGAACCGATTGAATATCACGTTTAGCTGGCATTGACTGGTGGAAGGGCGGTATCAGGAGGTACTACGAGCAGCTCCTCGCGCACAAAGCCACGCTTGGGGCCGTCTTGCAAGTAATACAAAACAGGTTCGTTCGGGTTCATTACAGCTCTTTCAAGCGAAAAGACTTTTAAAGACCAGATTGGATCGGTGGCACGTTTTCCGCCACCTTCTAACTCACCCGGCTGGTACAAATATCTAACATTCACGGAGGAGGGGAGCTTTTTTTCGCTCTTACCAACAGGCCTCAAATAAGGAGTCGACGGCTTGGCAGCAACGGCTTTTAATTTAATAGCTTCTGAGGGTTTTTTGCCCGTCAGCCGTGTAACTTCGTTGTTCAGAGCGGCAATAACTTCGGGTAGCCTCTTAACCCACGCCGTCGACCGCTGGCCAGATGGCAGGGTCAACTCGACACTGTACTGATAACCAAACAGGCGCTCTGCCAGTGTGCGGTTGAAACGTTCAACAATGGCCTGATCTCTGTGAATGTTAACACGCCCGCGTCGAATAGCTGTTTTTCGATTTTCCATTTCTTTGGTAACAGCGCCCATGAATTCGCGCCCGGGGTCAACTTGCAGCATCTGGGGCCATTTCAGTGCACTACGCCTGTAAATTGCCTGAAAACCTTTTGCAACCTCAGTTGAATCTTTGGAGGTCAAAGGCTCGGCCTCTTTGTAACGGCTGGCAACGTCAACAACAGTCAACGCGTATTTGTAAACTTTTCGCCCTCGCGGCAATCTGTCATGAGGAAGAAAAAGAAGGTCCGCCTGGTGGACCGCGTTAGGAGAAGATACATCAAACTTTGGACGAGGAACGTATCGTGGTGCGGGAAGGTAGATTTGCCAAAAAGCTTGTTTTCCGAGCCACCTTTTTGCAGTATCTTCGGAAACCTTTGCGGCTTTGGCTAATTTTTTTATTGCAGAAATTCCTTTCCAGTATCCTTGCGGGCTGTAGTAACGTGACTCCAATTTATTATTTTCCATTTGAACTTAAAAGACTTAATATAACATGGAAGAAAAAAAATATTTTGGCGTTGACCCTTGTTTCCTTGCAGGCTTTAGTAATAATATGGCTCCGATTTATTATAACTTTGTTGAATCTTTAAGACTCAAGTGGCTAAAAGACAAAAAAAAACTTGGCGATGACCCTTATGGTCTGGGCGTTAAATTAACAAAAAAAGATATTGAAAATTTTTTTGATTTGTTGAAAAAAAGGTCTTTTGAACCAATTGTTTTTCCCGAACACAACGATTTTGCAGAACTGGAAGAGATAGAAAAACAAACGATTGTGCCGGTGGCGAACTTGTCATATTTGAAAACAGTTTTGAAAAAAAACGGCATTTTTTGGGAAGATTTTGAGCCGGCAAGGCTGCAATTTTTGGCAAACGCGGTGAAAGAATACAAAAATCATAACAAAAACGTCAACTACGGCTGTTTTTTGTATTTTTATTTCCAAAAGCTACCCGATTCTTGGCCAAAAAAAGAAGAAATAATCGAAAAGCTTGCGGAAAATTTGACGAAAAGTAAAAAAACGAAAAAAGCTGCCGAAAAACGTTTTCAAGATTGGTGGGGGCGCACACCGTCAGTGTGATTTGAGTAACGCAGTTTCGTTTTTTCAGAAGAGAAGGCACCGTACTTTTTGACGATTTCTTGGTATTCGTCGTCAGAAATTTGTCCATCTTCAAGGGCGGCAGACGTAAGAGAATTGATTGCTATCAGAGTTTCTTCGGCAAGTAAAAGTAATTTTTGGTGTTTTTTCGCTTTTTGCAAGAAAAACTTTACAGTTACGCTCAAAGACGTTGCCGCGAGAGAAAAAAGGGTTGCTGTTGCAATTAATGGGCCTCCAACAACAATACCAACAGCGGAAAGAGAAGTTGCAAGACCGGAGCCGGTAAGGATTGTGGCGGCACCTCCTGTGAAAGCACATGCAGTTTGGCCGCGAGTATGCCAACGCTTAAATTTAGCAGATGTTTTTTCGTAGTGGTCCCGTTGCTTTTCCAAGGTCAGTTTCATTGCCTTGATTTCGGCTCGTCTGTATTGGGTAGCGGTCGCCATTATACTTAGGGCAAAAATTTTCAGATTTAATCGCAATAATGGTTAACCCATTTTCCTGTTTTTTTGTTATAAACTGTGGCTGAGCAAGAAGGGTCTTGGTTTTCAGAAGGGTGAGTCCAAAACTTTTTGCTAAAGAAACCTGTTTTTTTGTTAAAAGCGCCCTTGGCTATGTCGCCTGACCAATATTTTTCAAGAAGCTTTTTATCTCCGCCAATGGCTCCTGTAATCATCATAGCAAGATCTTGCGCTTGCTGAAAACCAGGAATTTTTTCCCCGATTTTTTTGTTTACGGTTTCTCCAACCCGTAAGCCAACCTTCTGCTTTGATGCGATAGCGTTTCTTGCCAAAGCGTGGCCCCACTGCCGCTTGTTTTTCGGAATCGCGTCGAGAGCTTTTACCATTTTTTTGTCTGCAGCGTGTTTACAACTTTTTTCATCCTTTTTACCAGCACAGACAGCGTAATCGACGTCGTGTTGCATTGCGACCGCGTCTGTCGCCCCCGTCGGTTGCTGTTTGATTTTCAAAATCTTTCCGGTTTTGGGGTCGTAAGTCAGCTGCTTTTCAAGAGGATTGTAAGGCCCGGTGTAGTTGTGCCCCGGCAGCGTCCACCCTTTTATCGGTTTCGGTAGCTTGCCAATGGCTTTGTGAATGTCAATTCCAGCACCGGTTTTATTGGAAACAAATCGAGTTTTAGTGATACCGCAACTGGCGCAGGTGACTTTCAACATTTTTCGGCCGTTTTTTGTTGTTTCCACCCTTTCGGTTTCAGGCACATTGGGAGTAAACTTCCTTTCCTTTACGCAATACACCTCCATTCTATACCTGTTTAAAAAATTTTTGTTTTTTGTTTGGCTTTCCAAGCGTCTTTGGCAGTCCAAAAACCTTTTACCGGATCGAAAACAACGATCTTTGTTATACCGCAACTGTTACATTTGGCTTCAAGTATTTTTTGGCCATCGATGTTTATCGAGGTTTTTTTGCTGTCAGGCTCGTTGTAAGTGCAACGCCTTTCTTTCACGCAGTAAACTTTTTGACTTTCCATTTAAGTTTTTATTTTTTTGTTCAATTATGTGCTTCGAAAATATGCAACATTGTCGCTTACTCCTTTGAATGCTTGCCCCGCAAGTTTGGCGGCCGCGGTCGCAAACGTGGGCGAGGGGCCAGACAAAAACATGCTTGCGCCCTCGGCGATTTTGTCAACCAAGCGTGGCTTGTGTCTCGCCAAAGCGCCTCCTTGGCTCTGGCTTTTTGCAAGAAACCGCGTCTTTGTAATACCGCAACTGGCGCATTTGACTTTTAACATTTTTCGGCTGTTTTTTGTTGTTTCAACCCTTTCTGTGTTAGGCACATTGGGGGTGAACTTTCTTTCTTTTACACAATACACCTCCATTTTATACCTGACTGAAAAATTTTAGTCCAATAGAACATTTGTTCATTTCATAAAAGAATGATTGCCTGCGCTCATCTTGTCGTTTACTTTGTGATTGAATATTTTACGCCAGAGTGGCAAAAAAATATTCGACTCATCACTAAAGAGGTTGTTGATTGTCTGAACAACATTTGAGGCTGTCGTTCCATTCTATACCTGACGCAAAAAATACCTTTTGACCACAGCCTCGTTTTTCAACAAATCGTCAGAAAACATTTCAAGAATTTTATTAAACGACCGCCCTTTGTTTCGTTCATTCAAAAAAAGCAAACAGTAGTAGCCGCACCGGACGCTAAGTTCCCACTGAAGCTGGTTGTCGTTTCGCAAAAAGCTCTTTTTTCCCTTAAGAACAAGATCATTTTCCCATTCCGCGGGAGGCGGCAAGCCGAAAGAGTCAAAGTACTCGTATCTTTCTCTTTCTTTAAAGCAGCATACCCAATGGGTGCCGGGACCGCCCAAGTCGTCCATGTTAATTATGCAGGGGGAGTGATTTTTTGGTAAAAATTCGTTTCTTGAAAAAATGCCTTTTATCGGTATTTTTAGATAATCGCACCAGGCAAGCAGGTCAAAATCAGTTAAAGGAACGTCCTCAAAATTCATTTTTTTTCTCCCCAAGTTCCAATAAATGGGGGCGGCCGCCGCATCACGTCTGCAGGACGGACCCTCATGCCATTGCCACCTTTTGGTTTTACCTGCAACCCTTTACCAAGAACCGCGGCCTTGACAAGCTTGAGTGAGTTTCTGATCTGTGTTTTGCTCATTTTTAGATCGACTCCCCTTTTGTCGCTAACGGCTTGCTTTATTTTTTTGATTTGACGCGCTGTTAGATGCAAAGTGTTTCCATCTCCTTTTGCAATGTCTTCGTACTTCAGCCTTAGTGTAATTGCTGTTTTATTCGAAAACGCCTTGGCGAGGCTTTCTTTTTGTCCCTCAGAAAGCACGACCTTACGTGAGTGGTAAGAAGTCATCGTGTATATATTTTGTGAAAAAATTTAGACCACAACCAGTTCGTTACCCACCTCCTTCAGAACCATTTCGCTTTCGTACAGAATAGCTGCGAATATCGTGTAATCCTGGGCATTTGCCGCTTCATTGAGCCTGTAGTGAAAAACCATCTGCTTCGGATCGTTTGTCAAGTTATCTTTGTTTTCTCGAAGGTCGAAGTAAAGAAAAGGATAAAGTGTGCTAAAGTTGCTTGTCTGCAGCTGAACTCCTGTATTGTAATCATTCTTTCGGTAACGGTAATTCATTACGTCGTTGAGGATTCGCAGCTTGAAATTTTCGTCATACTCCAGTTCAGGATAAAAGTTGGAAGCACCGTACTCCAACCTGCAAGTGGCGAGCTTTGCTGAGTCATCTCCGTCAATGTCAAAAGTGTCAAAAAAGTACGGGTTCTGGGTGAGAGCGTTTACTTTTCGGGTCTGCTGGATGAAGATGAAAACGTGCTTTGCGTCTTTAATTCCAGGATTTATCTGCCAAGTTCCGAAAGCGGCACGTCGGCTGCTGCTGGGCTGCACCATTTCTCTCATGTAAGTCCACTTTCTTGGTTTTAAAAAGTCTTCATTCGCAAGCACTTGCCCTTCGCTCGTGAACCGAAGCTTTGGAACCCACAGCTCAAGGGTTCTTACAACAATTCGCCTGTTTGTACCGTCGTTCTGCCAAATCATTTCTGCGTCAGACTGAAGTTCTATTTCAAGCTCAAGCTGCATTGGTGGCAATAGCTTGTCACTGAGCTCTTCGAAAAAAGAGTACCTGTTCAGAGGAATAATAGTGTTGACCG
Organism: Oculina patagonica; assembly: GCF_052425735.1. NCBI lineage: Eukaryota > Metazoa > Cnidaria > Anthozoa > Scleractinia > Oculinidae > Oculina > Oculina patagonica. The sequence goes on from NC_135770.1 coordinate 36,774,288, forward strand.
TTGCACCCGCGTGGGCCAACAACCCCCTTTGCCGGATTCCGAGGTTTGTTGCTTGCGCTGCTGTAACATTACTGTCATCCGTGTCAAGATACCAAAACTGGCTTTTTGCCACACTTCTGGAGAAGTCATCAGAATAATCCAACAAGTTTTTGATAAATATCAGCTTGTGAATGTTGTCAACGTTATAGAGAGGTTTTCCTGCAGATTTTACCACAAGTTTGTTTAACAAAGAAAAAGATCCATTGATAGGAGCGGAACGAGTGTCTCCTGCAACCGCAGCCCCATCTGCGGTCGCTTCAAAAGTAAAATCTGCTCGAAGGTAAGCGTTGTACCAGTCGTACCAGTTGTTTCTGTCGGTTACAGAAAATTTGTAGCCAGTTTTTGTCTGGTGCTGATTATTTCCAGGAAGGCTTATTGGCGTGGAAAGACCAAACCGCACAAACTCAGTTTTTTCCAAAAACTTTCCGCTTCTGAACATCGCTCCCAAAGCAGGGTATATATAACTGCAAAAAAAATTTAATTTTCTGAAACGATTTGGTTTACCTTCAACCTTGCTTCTTTTTTTCTTAAAATGTTTTTAAGCTTTTGTCTCGACGTTTGGTTGAGTCCTTTTTTTCCCATCAACTCTTCAAGCTTTTTTTGTGACTCAGGTAAGAGACTTTTTTTTCTTTTTAGAACTTGCTGAATTTTTTCCGCGCCACGCTCAACAACTTTTTTTGTGGTTTCGACCGTTTTTTCAAGAGCTTTTTCAGCTGCTTTTTCAGCTGCTTTTTTGGCAGCCTCTTCTGCCCTTTTTTTTCCGCTTTTTGCGAATCGTTTTCCGATTGCCATTAAAGTATCTCTGACGACCCCTGTTCCTTTGTGCCGATATCTGTATCGACCTCTGTCGTAAAACCTCGTCCACTCGCTTGGGTGATTCATCCTATATACTTTTCCCAAAAATTATTCTTCCTCTTCGATAAAAATGCTCAAAGCGACCGGTTGATCGTTCAGAAAAAGGTCATTTCCTTGTCCATCACTAATTCTGATTCTTATCGAGTTAATTCGGTATTTGTTAACCGGATGCCACAAGAGTCGGCGAGGCTCTTTCGAAAATGGGTAAGAGATTTCAAGAGTCGATGTTGACAGCGTGTACAAAACATCGTCTGCAATATTGTCAACAGCTCTTGAAATAAGGTCGCAATGAATATAAATCCAGTCTACCCCTCTTGTCAAGTTCGGAACACGATCACCAACGTTGTTCATGTCGTTTAAGATTTTTTTGTTAAATCCAATAAGCTCTGACAAATTGCCTTCGCCCAAATCAAGCTCGTAATCGTTTGCAATAAGAATTATGACCCTGTATGTCGTAGTGTGAAAATAAAGTTTGAAAATGTCTTTCGAATCATCCGTTTTTCCTGTATGAGATTGGAAAGTGTCGTTTAGGTCTTTGTAATCATACATTCCGTCAGGAATGGTGACAGTGATCCACTCTGAGTCACTTTTCTTCTTCCATTTAAATTTGTTGTTGTTATATTTTTCTGAAACATTATACCAAGAATAGCTCATTGTTACAAGCTCGTTCAGAGCAGCTTTGTACCTTTTTGAAGAGTCTAAATTAATTGGGGGCTCAAAGTAGATTTGAAAGTCGTGAGGTTCATTTCTTGCATCTTTCTTTTTTGCAATCGAGGAGTTGAGCAAAAGGTTAAGATGTTTCATCGTATATTATACTTATGTGAAATTTTTTTTGCTTCTTCTGTTGACAGCACTTTTTGTTTTGTTAACATTTGTAACAATATCGCTACTTGTCTTTGCAACTTTTTTGAAGTGTTTCCTGCCTTAATGGAACCGATGCTTATATAAAGGCTGTCAACAAGAGCATTTTCATCAACAACACCGCTCCCCTCTTGATCTGGTGGTTCTTTTTCAAAAAATAAAGAAGATTTTGCTTTCTTTTCTCCCCTTCTTTCTAAAATTTCGTCTCGCGCTTTTTTTATGTCTGAAAGAGTGTAACCGTAAAATTTTGATTTCGGACTTTTCACGACATAGTTGGGATTGTTTACATTTTTTGTCAACATGCTGTTTAGCACCTGCAGGTCTGTTGATTCTGATCCCTCGATTCCTGGTTTTTGTGGTGTTCCCCATTTGGCCCGTTCAACTGACTGAGACAAGTCGTGTGACAGCGTTGCGCCATCATCACCTTTTGCTGCATCACCCCCTTCTGCAACATCATCACCTTCTGCATCATCATCATCATCATCATCTTCCTTTTCCGCAAGAGGTGGGACTGGTGATGATGTTAATGGTGGTGATGATGTTGGAGTTTCCTCTTCGAAATCTTGGTCAGATTCAACCATCGAATAGTCAGGTACTTCTGGTGACGGCGGCGGAGTTGGTGGGGGTGTTTCCACATCTGGCCTGAAATCTTCACCAAATGGGTTATAAAGATCGAAATCATCTATGTTATAGTTTGGACCTTCTTCAGCATCGGTTTTTATTTGCTTGGTAAAGGCGCGGTCAAGCCTTCGTGTTAGCGGTTTAAATACCTCCTCACCTGAAAGCTGACCGAATTCTTTTTCAATAGCTTTGTTTTTCATTGCAGTAAGTATTTTGTCATTTTGGCGCTCAACAGCGGCCTTTTTTTCAGCAAGTGTTTGCCATTTTTTCATCGACATCTTTTCGCGTATATATATAATCAACAAAAAAAAATGAAGATTCCAAATTACGATCCTGAGTTTTCTTCGCAAAGTGCTTTCAAACAAGGGCATCCAAGCATGCCCTCTGTCTGACACCTTTCGCATGCTTATTTGTGGCCCGAGCAACTCTGGAAAAACAAACATTCTTTTACACATGCTTTATGAGCTTTTAGTTTACGACAAGATTTATCTTTGCGCAAAAAACCTTCATCAAGAAAAGTACCAGTTGATTCTTGACGATTTTGAAAAAAGAGTCAATCCAAAAACAGGTTATGAAGTCATTGAAGCAACAAAAGACGTTCCTCTGCTTGAAGAGCTGACAGATGACAACCAAAAAATTGTCATATTTGACGACATGGTTTGTGAAAGCAATCAAAACGAAATTATCAATTACTTCATAAACGGAAGGCATCGGCAATGCAGCGTCATTTATCTTTCACAATGTTTTTTCAAAGTGCCAAAAAATATTCGTGATAATTGCAGCCATTTTTGCATTTTTTCCTTTCTCCCAAGAGAAAATAACCGTATAGCGGATGAGCTTGGAATAAACAGAAATCTGCTTGATCTTGCCACCAAAACAAAATTCTCTTTTTTGTATCACGACCGTCCAAAAAAAACAACAAAAAAAAATTTTGACGAATGTATATAACATGGCTACAAGTTATTGCGTCAAACAAAAAAAAATGACCAAATGCCTGCCCAACAGCGAACAAATTTTTCAAACCAAAAACAAACGCCTAATGCAAAAATGCATTTGTGCTGAATGTGGGGTAAAAAAAACAAAATTTGTTAAAGCACAAGAGGGGGGTAATTTATTTGATTTTTTAAAGCATTTAAACCCTAAAGAAACTTATGACGCTGTGAAAAAAAATAAAGTACCATGGGTGGTCGATTGGAAAAAAGGGTATGAATTGCTTACAGACGCATTTAAACCCGCTCCTATGTCTTCTGAAACTGCCAAACAAATGGTCGCAAGGTACAAACGTGAATACAAGGCTTATAAACAAAAAGGTGGAACCAAAAGCTTCAATTCATGGGTATTGTCAAAGGGTTATGGTTCAAAACCAACATTTTAATAAATTCTCTTTCTTGGCATTAAAAAATAAACCAAAAAAATTTTTTTTGACAAATATATAATGGGTGCTTTTAACGGAGACACAGGGCATCCTTCAGACAGCTCATCAACAACTGGTCCTCCCGGCCCCCCTGGTCCAAGAGGTTCACCAGGCCCCGCTGGTCATAAAGGCGATACTGGCCCCCAAGGCCCACAAGGTCCAACTGGTCCGGCTGGTCCTCAAGGCTCTCGTGGCCCTACTGGTCCTGCTGGACCGCAAGGCGATACGGGTCCTCAAGGGCCACAGGGCCCAACTGGCGCAAAAGGTAACATTGGTGAAAAAGGTGATAAAGGTGACAGCGGTCCAACTGGCTCTACTGGCCCTGCTGGTCCTCAAGGGCCCCAAGGTGCAACTGGCTCTTCTGGCCCCGTAGGTGCGACTGGTCCTGCTGGCCCTGCTGGTCCAAAAGGAGAAACAGGTCCAACTGGCCCCGCTGGTGCCACAGGGCCTGCTGGGCATACTGGCCCTGCTGGAACAAAAGGGCCAAAAGGAGATGCTGGACCAACTGGCCCTGCTGGTCCGCAAGGTCCCGCTGGGGCAAAAGGCGACCCTGGACAAATGGGTGTTGTTAATCAAAATTTGGTAATGAACGACCATTCAATCAAACAGCTTGCAAATCCTGTTGGTGACCAAGACGCTGTAAACTTAACATCAATGAAAAAATATGTTGGAACACACACAATTTCTTCAGGAACAAAAGAAAATCTGTTTTCTCATTTGTTTTTTTCAGCATCTTCTTTTACAGGAGTTACAAATTTTGACTCATTAACAACTGTTAACAATTTTAACTCTGGTGTTCACTTAGTTAACAGAAACGCTTTTCGTTTTAATTTACTAAAATCCGGAGACAGTTTTAATTCAAGATTTAAAATCGGCCTCACTGGCTTGTTCCCTGGTGATTACACTCTTTGCGTTGAATTTTTCTTTCCTGAAAGTGATCTTAACTGGAGTTTAAGTGCTTCGTCACCTTTTGGGGGAAACACTGTTAATTATCATACAAAACGCTTTAACAATCACAGTCCAAAATACACGCGAACAATTATTCACTCACAAAAAGATCCGTCAAGCAGTGACGATAAACTTTTTATTGATATAACCAACCCTGGTTACTTTGGGTCAAAAGCAAGTGAGCAAGCTTATTTAATTGCTTATGGTGTAAAAGGTTATCAGTCAGATGTGCCAAGCGATGTTTTTGAAAAGCCTTTTACTTTTTCAGGTGGAGACCTTTTGTTAGAAACAAATCTTGATCTGAATGGATACGAGTTAAAAAACTATTTTCTAAAAAAAGACAAAAATTTTGTCATAAACGGTTTTTATGATGGAACAGATGGTACAACTACTCTTGGAGGTGGTTTTGGCTCAAGTTCTGTTGTTTTTTATTTGGTTAAATTTAATTTTAATTTAAATTACTTCATTATGCCCGTTGATGGAATAATTGAAGAATGGCAGTTTTTTATTGAAAGTAAAAAAGATGATAATATTGTGAATGATAAAGTACAGGTGTTTATTAAGGTTCAAAAAAAAGATGGTGGAAGGGGGTCAGCCACAGTCAGTCCAACCGAGTCTAATTTCCAAAAACAGGACGTTTCATTAGAAGCATCAAAAGGAGACAAAATTTTGGCCGCAATTGCAAATAGAAACGGAGCAATAAATACAAAAACAGGTTTGTTAAATTTAATAATTTCTAGTAAATATTAAGACGTATAAAAGAGTCAATTTCCTGTCAAGAGGTTTGCGACAAGCCCTTTGTCAAAAGTTTTCAACTGCGCGATCGCCTCTTCTGACAATAAAATCCTTGGTTGTAAAGCATCCTTTGCGATTTTTTCGTGTTTAAAGATTTCTGATGGTGGACCGATAAAATTTTTCAAGTTTTTTTTTCCACTTAAAAGACAAAGTCCACGTCTTCCTCGACCCATCTTTGTGTATATTCCAATGGCCGCAAATGTTCAATTGACATGCAAATTTGTGCGTGGGTGTCGGGGGTTTCCCCGAATGATATTTTTAGACGTTGTAATATCATGACTCATCGCCGCCTGTCAAAAAAGCGTCGCGTGGCGTGACAGTCACGGGCTTGTTTGAACATGTCAAGGGCTTGCCTGAACATGGTATGCAAATTTTGTCTTTTTTCCGCGTGGGTAAACAAAGTCGGGGAATTTAGCGTGACTCATTAAAACTTGCCAAAAAACAAACTCCAGCTGCGATAAAGCGTCTAATTCAGAGTGGTATTTGTCGAATCCTCTCTATACTACTTCTTGGTACACTTCAAAGCCGTTCTCTGCCGAACAACAACGTGAAATGACGAAATTATGCGTATTTTGGACAACGTCAACCCAGACGGCTAATATTTGGTTTTTCTATTTGGGGTTAAACGCTCTCTTTGAATATTCAGCGGGAGCTAGTTCTTAAAGCAATAAATAAGCAGAATACGTCCGGAAAGTTGCGAGATTCTCAAGTAAAATATAAATTCATTCTCCAACAGACGTTATCGTTGACGTTGCCGTCGGTGCGGTCTGTGGAATCGGTCGGTCTGCGGTTGTCTTCAAAAACACCAAATATGACGTCACAAACTCGTTCCGTTCCTTACATTTCAGTGCGCAGTCACTCAAAAACGTTTTCGTGAAGCCTTCGGAAATCTTCGTATTTTTTGCTGTTATTCACGCTTTAAGGCTCGGAAAGCAAAAAATTTTCTTAATTTTACTCAATAATGGATAGTTTTAGCGTTTGGTTGGTTAAAATGGCATTTTGAAATTTCTGTTCATTTGACCTTTAAGGTCGCGCAGGACCCTTGCTCATTAATAAATTCATTAGCCAAATTTCTTGACGGGGTGCTATCTTGTAAAGCTTTAATTCACTACATTTTGAACATCGATTCCTTTAAAATTTATCACGGTTATTAAGGGGTGATGGAATTACATCATGATTGTCCTTTTACTGAGAGGGGACCGTTTACTGTGATCTTACAAGCTCTTAAACTGCTACAACAGCGCACCGAATTAAATGATTATATAACCTAGTGATGAATCATAACCTCTTTTGTGTTATGACAAGAACGAAATTTTCGATTTCAAAAACTGCTTGAAGTTAATAGTTTCTGAGAGAGTAAAAATGTGAAATCTAAACTTTAAAACTTGCTATCTTCATTTTGAGAACAAAATTTCAAAATTCGCTCTTGTCATAACACAATAGAGTGCACCAAGTTCAAGTTCCTCGCGAATAAACTCTTGAAATTCTATATCGGCGGAGAAAACTTGGACACAAAATTGCAGGTTTTGGGGCTTCCAAAGACCTTCCGAGTCAATGTTTACAACAACGTGTGCTTTATTCAAAGCTGTGAATCTATTTATGATGATTCGCTATGTTCCAGCGCACGGGATGCGAGGCTGAGAACAATACCGTGTAATTACTTGTACAAAGAACTTTGAGAAAAAAACGCTCGTGAGTATTTCGTTTGTTGTCGGCTTCAGTCGTCGCAGTTCGTGCATACTCTTTAAAAAAAATACATACATAATGATTCCAAGGGTCCTGCGCGACCTTTATTCTACTACCCATGTTAATACAACAAGGTTTTGGGTGTCCTGTTTGTGGTCGGATTAATGGGGTTCCCTGTATTTACATTTTTCTTTTATTGCAGGAGTCTGTTTTCCTCCTTCCAGCAAGGAACTGATGACGCAGGACTGTCACATCGGCGTTCCACCAGCACAGGTCATAATGTGCGGCGCTTCACAGGCACAGCCATGCTCATGACTAATCGACTGCCAGAAGAATGTCTTGCAGATGCTCCCGGTACGATTTTAGCCACTGTAGAGTCTCCTGGGCCAAGTCGAACTTCTCTGAGGTCTAGAAAGTCTTCGCATACCAGCAGCAACTAAGTCAGTGGCCTTGGGCCTAACTGTTTTACTTCCGAGGGCACTCAAGTTTTAAGATAAAAACGTTCGTGATAGTATTTTGTGAAACGTTGAAAAACAAGTAACACCCTATAAAGGTAATCTTCAAAAGCCTACTTTGATTGGTTACACAGTTAAGGTTCATATCCCCGCACATACAAAAGTTTTAACTATAAGAAAAAAGTATCGTATGGCAGTACTGCTTATTTGCTTCCACTGAATGCTAGAGTTTTATTCACACAGAGAAGTTTGGGTCACTGTGTATAGCACAATAAACATTATCGCTTGGAAGTAGTGTTCGATAGCCTTCACGTGCTAGGTTGTTTCGGTACACCTTAAAATCAGCACCACATGAAGCAGCTGATCATAATGCTGTACTGTAGCTACTAACTTGTGGAACCTATTTTGACAACCGATTGATTGGTTGCTGGTTGTTTCCATAATTATTGTTGTCTTACGCAGACCAGTAGAATCGGCTAAGTCTTCGAGATGTTTATTTCACCCATGGTTAAAAGTTTTATATTAGTATTGTGTTGTAATAAACAATATTTGTTTTAAGGACATTAAAGGCGCCTCAAAAAGTGAATGAAATGGATAAATGCAGTGGTTAAAACCATGTGTAAAGAAACTTATAGGGTGTAAAAACCAGTGTTGATTGTTGACAACTCTCCCCCCCCTACCCCCCACGGCCTGGCAACGTGTACCAAATATGGAACAGTCTGGTTCCCGTATTGTCTGTATGAGTCATTTTGGGCTCCGCAGCTACAAGGCGGGTAATTGGAGTTAAAACATTCAAAAGTTTGGTTCAAAATGTGCGCTAGTTAAAATTAGAAGTGGGGTGGGTGGTTTTTTTTAAAATAAATGTTCTTTGTGTCTTGGCTGTGTTAGGTTCGCGAGGTGTTGCGGTAAAATGTACATCTTTTTCCTACGGTGGATTGGCGCGCTACGATTGGTCAGTTCGCTTTCGCTTACGTCACGAGTTTATCAAAGGAAATAACAAATTTTGATCGTTGATTTATATAAGCACTCGGCTGCGCCTGGTAGTTCTCTATGCACTTCTCTCGTGTTCTTAAAAACTCCGGCGTGCACATGTATATAATTCAACAGTGCACTCTGCTGCGTTTATTATCCCCTTCGTGCACGTGGCTCACGTCATTAAGTTAACTTTTTTTTCTGAAGAAACTACTACTTTTCTAGTAGGGAAGGGCGACGCCCAAGATTACTTGAACCTCTTCGCGGTGACTGAACAAGCATCTCGTGGTATGTTTGGCTGTACTTTTTCAAAAATGATTCCTCACTGATAGGACTATTTGAACGATTATAAAATTTTATATAACCAATGACAGGTTCTTGCGAATTAGTTATTTAGAAGACGAGGATCTTTGTGATGTTGGGAGAAGCGCTTGAGCGTCCTCCGTCAGTTATGCTACAGTCTAGGGAAATGTTTTGTCATGAATGTAAAAAAAGGCGATCGTTTAATTCGGTACAGCCAAACGCACCACGCGAGACATTGAGAAGAGGGTAAAAAGGGTTCGTGCATATATGACTCAACACTTCACTTGGACTCGTTGAGTACTTCCTTCACACGCGGGCATAGTGTTTGTCTACATCAAGTCTACCTGAGGATTCCGTTCAGGCGCTTTTAATTTTGTAAAAAGAAGTTGAAACTTCACAACAAAGAACCTTACAGAGCTCCATTTTAGTCCTGCCTTGTTTTTACCGTCAAAGCATTTGCAGTGGCGGATCTAGGGGAGGGGCCCGGGCCTCCACCTTATTTTTAGAACAAATAGAGGGCCGAGAAAAATTATTTTCAAGAGCGCCCGCTTTTTGGGTGTCCCCCCCCCCCCCCCCCCCCCCGGCCCCCCCCCCCGCCAATGATTTGCATTAACTGAGCAGCATTTACATTAACCTAAATATGTGGGAAAGCTCAGAAACTTAAACCTGAGTTTAAATCAAAGTGCAGTCATTCACAAATATCTGAAAAACCTTGAATTAGCGATCAGGCCGAACCTTGTCGAAAATACCTTGGGCATTGATCAGTTGTTGAAGCAGTCCTCGTTGGAAAAGTGAAAAGGATTGGGAAAGAGCTTTTACCCAGACAATTTGCGGAATACTTCAGTGATATGATCACAGCTGCGTTTAGTTGGAGACAAAACTCAACTGAGCTTCTGATCTAGCCTCTTTCAGACTACGCTCGCGTCCTTACCCAGTCGACTGACCCCTCCCCCTACATACTAAACCTGTACGACAACAAAAATCTCCAGAACTTGTAAGTTTAATCTAACATTTCTTATTTAAACACAAAGAAAAAAAAGTTACAGCAGAGGTGATATTATACAATGTGAAGAATCATTTCATATACAACTATACGCTGATAATATAAAACAGACGAAAACTGCGAGAAATACCTTGATGTATATTCAACTAGTTAGTGTTTTATTCATACTAAAATTTACTAAATGTTATTTTAAGCTCCAAAGTTAATTTTTTGAATGCTGTACTGAATAAACTAAATATTGGTGGTTTTTGTTATCAGAGCAGGTAGAAACAAATTCGTTGTCCAAATTATAGCGTTGTAGGGTTTTTACAGCCAAGGAAATACCAAAATTATTTGGCAAAAAGTATTAAGACAAACTGCGTGTAAACATTCCTTTCAACGAGCTTCAGCGAAATGTTTTAACACTTTAAAAAGTGTTTTCACTCTTTCTGTCCAAATTCTAGCGTGACATCATCACCAATCAGCACAAACGGTGCCCAGTACTTTACGGCATTAAACTTCTCTGATTCTCTAAGACATTTCATGGCTTGGTTGAGAGCTACACTGGCACTGCTTCCAGCTCTCAGATGTTTGTAGAAACACGTCATAAACTCCATAGTCGCCTCGTCATCGATCGCCCAGAGTGCCACCAGAACAGAACGAGCACCAGCACCCAAGAAAGCCCGTGCAATGCCGACCACACCCTCAGGAGAAACCTTCCCTCGACCACTATGACAGCAACTAAGGACAACAAGCTTTGCTCGTAGCTTCACAGCTTGCACATCTGCTATTTTCAAAATGTAGTCGTTCTCTTCAGGGATCTTGTATTTTCTTGCAGGGCTTGGGGCCAAAGCAATTTCCCCAGTTTCCATTTTTCCATGTGCTGCAATGTGCACCAAAGCAACAGAAGCGATTTGTTTAAGCACCTCGTCTTTAGTTGCTTCTTTGCCCGTGAGAGGTGCGATGTTAAGAATATCTCCTATCATTTCTACTTCCATTTTGGCGTTTGGCAATTGCTCTAATCTGGGCTTACCAAGAATATCTACAACTTCTTCCACACATGGGTCTCCCACGAGCAGCGCCCCACTCTTACCGTGGTAGCTCTCAGGACAATCTGCGATCAGCTTTAAGCATGTCAGTGAGGGAATAACGAGGATCCTGATAGATTCACTGAGATACTTTGATGCGTCATCGACGAATGCAGCAAAAGGAGCCAACCACAGCGGACCATCCGGGACAATGATTAATTCATCACCTTGAAGTATGTTTGCAATAGGACTGATAATGCTATCATAAAGGAGTCGCAACGAATTGTTCTCGCAGTGCGATGACTCCACTATTTCCTGATGCGATTCTTGATCGAGCGACAATTGTTCTCTTAGCTGATCCAAAGAACGATTCTCGCATTTCACTCGATCACCAATGTGATTCTCCTTAAAAGCGTCTTTTCTTAAACAGTCTAAGAAGGTGGCGGCATCTTCATCATTAACTTTATTTTGTTTAAACTGAACGTCGCCTTTGTAGACTACCCATAAGTTGATTGTGTTACTTTCAAGTGCCACGAAAACTGTTTGTGCAGATATGTCACTTAATGTGCAAAGTTCCAACGACCTGAACGGAAGAAGTCCAAACTCATATTGTAACTTCACGAGGTCCGCCAAGGCTTGTGCTCTTCCTTGATCAGCAACGCACAAAGCCTCGTCATACCTTGAAATTCTTACCAGAGTTCTCCACAGAGAAGTGTACGCCTGCTGAAATTGATTACGAAAACTTATTTTCCACGCATCCTCTGATTGAAGAAGAGCTCTCACGTCATTAAACAGTTTTACACTGGATCGATAACAATCCACAGCTTGTTCAAAATCACAGAGACATAGATAAGCATCTCCGAGATCGCCATAGGCATCTCCTTCTGCGACCCTGGACCCAGTTTCTTTGGCAATTCTAAGATGTTCCTTGTGGTACTCTATGGCTTGTTTGAAATAACCGAGATGATGATAGGCATTTCCAAGATTACCATAGGCAGCACCTTCCCTGACCCTGGAACCCACTGCTTTGGCAATACTAAGACCTTTCTTGTGGTATTCTATGGCTTGCTTAAAATCACCGAGACTTTGATAAGCCCTACCAAGATTTTCATAGGAAGTTCCTTCTCCAGCCTTATCTCCCACTTCTTTGGCAATGTTAAGATCTTTCCTGTGGTATTCTATTGCTAGATTAACTTTATCGAGTTTTTGATGAGCATTTCCAAGATTGCAGTAGGCACGTCCTTCCCCAGCCCTGTCCCCTACTTCTTTGGAAATTTTAAGACTTTCCTCGTAGTTCTCTATGGCTTGTTCATAATTACCTATATATCCATACGCTACGCCCAGATTGCAGTACGTGCTTCCTTCTCCAGCTCTGTCTCCTAATTCTTTGGCAACACTAAGATCTTGCTTGTGGTAATCTATGGCTTTTTTAAAATCACCAGTAGAACAATAAGCACTGCCAAGATTGCCATAGGCTCTTCCTTCTCCTGCCCTGTCTCTCAATTCTTTGGCAATACTAAGACTCTTATTATGATAATATATAGCTTGTTTAAGATCCCCAACACTTCGATGAACGATGCCAAGATTTCCGTAAGAAGTTCCTTCTCCAGCCTTGTCCCCCATCTCTATGGCAATGTTAAGATCTTGCTTGTGACACTGTATGGCTTGTGTAAAATCGCCGATATTTTCATAAGCATTTCCAAGATTGCAGTAGGCACGTCCTACTCCAAGCCTGTCTCCCATTTCTTTGGCTATGCTGAGATGTTGCTTGTGGTACTTTATAGCTTTTTTAAAATGACCAAGACTCCTATAAGCAATGCCAAGATTACAATATGCACGCCCCTCTCCAGTCCTATCTCCCACGTCTTTGGCAATGATAAGATCTTGCTTGAAGTACGTTATGGCTTGTGTAAAATCCCCCAGACTTTGATAAACATTGCCAAGATTGCAGCATATATCTCCTTCTACAGCTCTATCTCCCACTTCTTTGGCAATGCTGAGACCTTCCTTGTGATATTCTATGGCGTGTTTAAAATCACCAAGAAGTTGATAAATAGTGCCAATATTGTAGTACTCGAGTCCTTCTCTGGCCCTGCTCCCGATTGCTTTGGCAATGCTAAGATTTCGCATGTGGTGCTCTAGATCCTCTGAATTCTTTTCCGCCATGCTTTATATTATAGTGAAGTATTTACTTGCCTCTTGTCAAGGAATAACCCAGCTAATTGAAAAGAGATAGTAGGACTCACTATACTAAATTTGTTGCGAACGGAAGACATAAGTTACTTTAGCGATTGATTAATGTTTTATGACTGTTTTCATCACTACAGTTTCGGTGAGCTGTGTCATTCTTCATGGGAGGGAACTGATATCACTGTGTAATAGAAGATGCGGGCTACAAAGGAGCCCGTTTGTTAATGTTGTAGTATGCCACAAAAAAAATCGACAATGCACAGGATCATCCTTCTCATCTTGCACTGTGGTAAGTACGTCATATATGTCATTCGGTACATTATATGTCCCCATACATAACGTACCTACCTGCATTGTTAAGGACAACCGCTGACATATCAAGCAGGCGGGGCATGCAACTTGAAATTATTTTTTTGTGCTTTTTGAAACATGTATAAGGAGTTTAGAAATCTCCTCCAAGGGCAGGAAACCTGCACGTTTCGAGGGCACCATTCGATCTTTTAAGTAAAAAGGAAACGCCCTTCGTTTCAGACATTTTTTAAAATGTTTTTTTTTTCTACGTGTGATCTTTGAACTAAATGATTTCCAATTACCCTTCCCTCCCTACAGCTATGCCTTGGCGGATTGTACTCCTAAAAGTGGCATATTATGCTACTAGCAGTGCTCGAAATTTTGCCAAATTATGCCAAAATTATGCCAGAATTCCCAAATTATGCTTCTGATTTCCGAAATTATGCTCACAAAATGAGGTAGAATCTGTACATAGAGGCGCTCAATAACGACACCAAATTATGATGTTTTTCAAATAAATTGTTGTTGTATATTTATTTGTGTTTTAACGAGCCGCAAGTTCTTAGCAACCGAAAACAGACCACTGGATCCCGCAGAGATAGAGGTTTTTTACTCCTCTATCTCAGCGTGAAGTCCAGTAGCTTGCAGCATTCCATTGTAACAATATCCCTGCCATTAATCGTTTCTGTTCTACTAAATGTGCGAACTTTAGCGCGAATGTGTCATAATCCTGAAACGTGAAAGAGTGTATATAATTAAAAATTCTATTTTGGTCATAAAAAAGCTTCAGAGAAATACAAGACGTTTGATGTTCCGGGACATTATATATTTGGCACGTTTAGTGTTAGTTTGGGAAGAATGCGAGCGGTCTTCTTTTACTCCAGTTCTTTCACGGAGCGAGATAAAAAGTTTAAAAGCGAAATACTTCTTGAACGAACTCTTTGATTTTCTCATTTTTAACTGCTCGCGTACGGAAATATCTCTATAGAAATGTATTTTTCAAGTTGTGTCTAGATACCCGGCAGCGCTATATACCCGGCAGTCAGAATTTCTCACCGTTTTTTTAAGAATACTCGAACGAAACACCTATCCGAGCGATTTTCATACTTACATGTAAGGCTTCTACACCGAATTGCACACTTTTTCTCAACAAATATCGCAGCCCATAGCACAAAGCGTTTGGCGGAGGAAGTTCATCGGTGAGAAATTTCATCTACTTATATTAATTCGTTGGCATTTCTAAACAAAGATCGAATTTTAGATTTTTATCCTTTCATTGATGTTTTTCTGATCTACCTGAACAAATTATTGATGTGAATGCATGGGCCATATTTTCCGCGGAGAAATAACAATCTTTACAATGTAAAAGTACACAACCTATGTTGATCATGACTTTTGCAGATTTGGCGGCTCCTAAAAGAGCCATTTATAGCGACCTACAAACGTCCAAAACGACGAAAGCAGGGCGCGGTGGCTCATCAGTAAAAGAGCCGTTTTGGGGGCAGTGCTGCTGGACCGGAGACAGGATATGCTTTATTTTATACACCAGCTGTACAAACGAGCCGCGAACAGGATTTCAGCAACTCACAGTCTTCTTCCCCTCTTGATGTTCCTACCGTAGACCGAACAATATTAAAGTTCCCCTGAATCAGACTGTATTGTTCTCTGAACGTTCTGTTGCACGACCTGTGCTGCCACGTTTACGAATTTTTTGCGCTTTTTGTACATTTTTTGTTTTCTTTTTCATTTTACTTTAAAGCTTTCCTTTACAGTTCAAATGAATGAATGACGAGAACTGTGAGTAGAATCTCGTCAAGAGTCGAAATACTAGTCATTTGCTTGCATGGTTAATGTTGATGTTGATACCAGGGCTAAACTTGGGGAAGCCCTAAGCTTTGAAGTTTGTATATCCCAGAAATACTCAGGCATGCAATGCCGGATGCCAGGACTAAAAGTTGGAATAACCAAAGAGGATATATAACACTTGCCTAAGCCTCGATGTCATGTGCGAATCAAAATATTAAAAAGGTTATATATCCCTGAAGCACTCAGGCATACAATGATGCCAGGACTCCAAATTGGAATAACCAAAGAGGATATATAACACTTGCCTAAGCCTCGATGTCATGTGCGAATCAAAATATTAAAAAAGGTTATATATTCCTGAAGCACTCAGGCATACAATGATGCCAGGACTCCAAATTAGAATAACCAAAGAGGATATATAACACTTGACTAAGCCTCGATGTCATCTGCAAATCAAAATATTAAATAAGGTTATATATCCTTGAAGCACTCAGGCATACAATGATGCCAGGACTCCAAATTGGAATAACCAAAGAGGATATATAACACTTGACTAAGCCTCGATGTCATGTGCGAATCAAAATATTAAATAAGGTTATATATCCTTGAAGCACTTAGGCATACAATGATGCCAGGACTCCAAATTAGAATAACCAAAGAGGATATATAACACTTGACTAAGCCTCGATGTCATGTGCGAATCAAAATATTAAATAAGGTTATATACCCCTGAAGCACTCAGGCATACAATGATGTCAGGACTCCAAGTTAGGATAACCAAAGAGGATATATAACACTTGCCTAAGCTTTGATGTCATGTGCATGCAATGATGCCAGGACTCCAAATTAGACAAGCTTGCCAAAGAGGATATGTAACACTTGCCAAAGCTTTGATGTCATGTGCGAATGAAAATATTAAATTAGTTTATATATCCTTGAAGCACTCGGGCATGCAATGATGCCAGGACTCCAAGCTGGACAAACCAAAGAAGATATATAACACTTGCTTAAGCTTAGATTTCATGAGCAAATCCAAATATTAAATAAATTTTAATATCTTGGAAGCACTTACATTTGGCATGCATGTGATACCTGGACTTTAAGTTTGCCAATCCAAGGAGGATATAATTATAACACTTGCCTAAGCTTTGATGTCATGTACGAATCAAAATAATAAATAAATTTGTATATCCCAGAAGCACTTAAGCATGCAATGATGAGCAAACCAGACAGGATATATAATGATCGCATAATTCTTCAAGCTACACTTCTCCAAAATTATTCCTTATCAAATCCTGGTATAGCCAGAAAAAAAATATATTCAACCTGACTATTGTTACTCATGGATTTTTCCTTTGTACTGGAGAATATTAATTTTGTATGCTGCTAATGCATCAACAATGTTACCCTGCATAGCTCCTAGTATTTGTTTTACCAAAACGATCGGCGCTAGTATTGTTGTGGCTGCAGTCGCTGTTCGTTAAATTTTGGCCGATCTAATTTGGTGCGTTTGGTTGTTTTTGAGCGGCGAGCTCGTCAACTTATGAAATTTCTCGTTCTGGCCAAGCTCAAAATTAGCAGCCTTCACTGTCGAGAGCTCTAAAAAATATATTTTAACGTATTTCCAAAAACTAAAGTCGTTGCATTTACTTACAACCTAAGATAGTTCACTGGGCAAAGTTTGAGGAAAAACTATTTTCCGACCCGAAATGCGATGGATGGACCGCTTTAAGAGAAACTGCCACTTAATAGGCTATAGATACCTCTTTCTTGTGTACGTGTCGATGAAAAGCCCGCCATTTTTTAGGTTTCTGAAATCGACCATAGCAAATTCTCTCACAGGCTTGAAACCAATGGGCCACATCAATTATCCACAGGAACACTGAATATTTAAGGATTCAGGGGATTCAGTAACATTTCCATGATTTGTACGTCGGAGTGCTGCAGAATCCATTCTGAACAGGACTCGATCGACATGAAGACAAATTTAACGCGCGCTTTGTCAGGAAAATCTGTAATCCAATCTCAACAAATGTCAAAAGAACAATCCAGCCGCTTGAAATAAACGGGAATACCTCCAAACAGCCGCTTCACATGTGGTTGTACAAAAGTGTTAAAACTCTCGGCCGGTAAAACCACAAATCACATGCGATGATAGCTTCTGAGCCGGCCTATGACGTCACTTCATAGCAACCAGACCGTGCGAATTTTTGAACTTCCGGTTACTTGTGGCTCGTTATGGCGGCGGCTGTCCAAATTAGCTGCTCGCATCTCTGAACCGTTTGTTAAATGCCTTCAACGACTTAACAATCACGCATTGCAACAACATACTACTTAAATTTAATTCATTTCTGTAGAAAATACACCATACAGTACCGCTCAAATGTAAGTTGACAGTCTCGACTCGATCCTCGAGACTCGATACTCGAGACTCGAGACTCGATCCTCGAGACTCGAAACTCGAAATTATCGAGTTTCGAGTCTCGAGGATCGAGTCTCGAGTCTCGAGTATCGAGTCTCGAGGATCGAGAAACAAGGCGGTCTCGAATATTCATAACTCGAAAGGCTTTCGAGGAAACGATTTATTTCTCGAGGAAAGAATAAAAGCCGCTCGCACCTCATGTACAAGTTGACAAGTGTTTCGCGTCCACCTTCAGCGCATGAAATATAAACCTTCCCCGACATGCAACATTCGGCAGTACGATATATTCGCGCGGATCTCAATTCAGTTTACTTATCTAAAAGTACTGACACAAACTCGTCCTTGAAAGCCGTGACCGACGAATTAAATTTAGAAAAAGACGTGAAAAGAACCTGCAGTTCAAACTTGTGCTCTCCCTTGTCAATGTTTCAACCCGTCGTAACTCCGTAAGTGCATGTTTTCAACCAAGTTTCAGAAGTCTCTTTCTGGTCGCTACTGAAATTCAGACAAGAGTTTCCGTAAATGAAACCGGTTCTTAAATTTGAGTTGTAAAAATTCTGTAGACGGCAAACGAAACATTCCACGTGAAAAACATCGGAGCCGTGAAGCCTTCCGTAAGTAAATGGCAAGACAGACTTGTGTCGCGCCATCGCGTCTAGCTTGAAATGAGCGTGTTTTATTTTTTTGTGAATTTGGCATAAAATTCTTAAAACCTAAATTCTTCTTCAATGAAACTTGTCTTCATTCATAACACAGATAATGGCGTTAATTATTATTACAGCTTTAGAGAAGTTATACAAATTTTGCTTTTTTAAAGCGGCGCAGTTATAAAAGTTGGCAAAATTTGCATATGTCAAAAGTAATTCGAAACCTTTCGAATAAACTCCAGCGTAAATAAATGTAACACAACGCCGCACGCAAGTATTCGATTTAGATTCTTTCATACACACGTAACTGCGTTTTTCAAAAGAAAACTAAATGACAGAGTGAACTTTAAGGTTTAATATTTGTATCCCAAATCATAACACAAACAATCGTATGCGTGACATTGCACACGTGCTTCATGTTTGTCCTAAGATCGCTTGAACGCAGGTTGTATTTGTCCATGTTGATTCGGCGGGACCGCGCTAACTCCAACTCGGTTACTTCTGGTTCGATTTGCCCTCAATTCATTCACTATCGACGGTTTCGAGCTCCTATTTCGATCTTTTTGGGACTGTTCGAAATATCAAACGTCCAAGCGCGCGTTGTTACAGCGGAGATGAGTAGCCGACACGCTGGCTTCGACCATAGTACAACACTCGAGAGTGCGGCCCGCTTGAGCAATTTTATTCTCGAGGAATCATTCAAGCGACAAGCTCATTATTTTTCTCGACTCGAGACTCGATCCTCGAGACTCGAGACTCGATCCTCGAGCCTCGAGACTCGAAACTCGAAATTTTCGAGTTTCGAGGATCGAGTCTCGAGGCTCGAGGATCGAGTCTCGAGGCTCGAGGATCGAGTCTCGAGGATCGAGGATCGAGGATCGAGGATCGAGGCTCGAGGGACTGTCAACTTACATTTGAGCGGTACTGTATTTACTAAATGTTATGAATGTATGCTCCAAAAAGTGCTAAAATTTGCTAATTATGCCGTGGCAGTGCTCGTTTTTTTAAAAAAAATATGCTTTTTTGCTCCAATTATGCCAAACATTTTTGCAAGCACAATTAGCCAAGGCCTACCCACAGCCCATTTGTTTATCACAAGAGCCATTGACATAAGGCTATTGAATATTTTATGTATATTTTATGTGAAGTTTTGGACTTATTAGTACTATTAAATCGGAAATGAAAATTAATTACTTACAATACAACCAGTGTCCCGCAATAACGTTTCCTTGAATTTCCCACTAGGCGTCACACAAAATCAGTACCTGCGTGCAAATAAGATTTCACATGTCAAAATCATTAAATATAAATTTTGACCCAATTGTCATGCATATCCCGTGTAAAAGTCGAGGCCAGTTCCTAAATAGACTCACATCACAAATTGTAAATCACAATATCCTGAAGTTGGGACGACTCATTTAACATACTGTACTGGTAATTAAAAAAAAGAAAATACATAAAATTTAAAGGAAGCCTTAAGAGATAGTTTGGAGACGATGTATGGTGATTGACATAAAAAAAGTTGTTTATAGGGGTCATGCACTTAGCTTCGAGATAGCTAGTTTGCAGGCATGCCACTGAAACAGAGGAAACAAATATTCTAAATGAACATAACATGATTAAAAATCCCAACTGGCAGGAGGCAGACCAGTTGGCTATATACAAAGCGTGACCAAGGATTTGAACTCGGGACGACCGAAAACAAATCCAGCTAGTGGCAGGGTGGAGGTTTTGAACCCTGGACCTCCGAATCACGACATCAGCGCCCTAAACTCGGCCACGCCGCCGCTCTTAAGGCATAAAATATTACATTTTAGACATCAAAGCAAGTTTCTTCAAGTGAAATCCACAGCGCTGCCCATACTTACCACAATTTCAAGAGAACACGCTTAACTTTCTAAAGAAACTTTGGGCAAAACAAAAACACAGCAAACACGAGAACAAGAACAGTAGACCAGAGCGTCACTGAAGTCGAAGCTAATGATGTAAAAGTCGATCAGCTATCGCAATTTAAGAATTTTGATAATGGAAAGTGAAATATAATTTTTCTAAAAAGGCCATCATTTCTTCATTTAAAGACATGTTTACATACTTTTAACTATAGCTTTTTACAGGATGTCAATTCGTGACTGAAAGGATGTGAAAATGTGTTAAAGAACAAAAATCGGAACTTTGGTAATACTAGTGCAAAACGCGCGAAAATAATATGGAACGTGATCGATAAATATTTATGTAAATTCAGTTTTAAAAATAGAGTTGTAACGTTGTCGGTATCTTTAGAATTTTACTTTGATCAGGACGCGTTTGGTTTCGCATTGGAAAAGCAATTAACTTGTCCTACGGATTGACCAATTATATTCTTTCTCGAACTTATCGATAACACGTTAGGTTACTTTTCACAGGTTGTTATTCAATGCAATAAATTCTGGTATCGTATTAAAATATTTCTTGAGTTGTTTTTACCGTTAGTTCTGTTTTCATATTCCAAAATACGCCTGTTTTCCGAAGCGAAACCATACCAAACCATAACAAACTTAATGACTTATCTTTTTATTATCTTTGAATTCAAAAGATTGTACATTGATATTTACAGAAGTGGTTGTTCTTTTGTTTTAAATATTGTATAATAGTACAATACAACTTGTAAATTATTTGTACACCAGGAACTTTTGGTAACACCTTTAACTGGACCTAAACTCGTAAACAACTTAGTATTAAAATATGTATTTGGGCGTAACTATGCTAATTTAAAGAACGCCCCTTCTTCTCCGAAATCTACCTTACAGTTGTTGTTGGTTTGTTTACATTGGTAACCTGTTTAAGTTTGGATTTTTCGTACAACTTTGTAACTTAAGTTAACGTCATTCTGTGAAATCATTCTTTGTAAATTTTACCTTGCTCGCGTGGTTTTAATTGGACCAGTTAGGGTGTGCACGTTAGTTGAAATTGCAGAAAACCAAGTCGAAATTCGCACCTTTTAATGTTTTGGAAAGAAGACCTTCCCGTCCTGTCACCTTCTCGTGGCGTGTTTTGCGCATGTCATGACATAGGATTTAATCAGTAATTTTGACATTTTTGATGAGTGATTGACAGTTGAGCCTGGTCCCTTTAAAAACGAGCGTGCAAGAATTATCGCTCAGAATTGTAGGACACTGTGAGAGTACGTTGTAGTAACCAGAATAAAGGCAAGTTAAAAACGAAGCTGGTGGTTCATTGCTGAAGCCGTTTAAAGAAGAAGCTAGTTCCCTCGAAAACGTGCTTTAGCATTTATGGAACAATTGCAGCGGCAGGTAGCACGTTTGGAAAACGATTTGCGACGCTATCAAAATCCACGTCGCCCTGATTATCGCTCGTATGGGAGAAATTTTCGCAGTGTTGAAGGGGACCCAATTTGTAGTTTCTGTAATCGGGTAGGGCATACCTGGCGAACATGTCGTCAGCGTAACCGAGATCCTAGGCTGCCCCAAACTAATATCACAAATCCAAATCGTCCTGCAGCAGGGGGAATTCAGCCCTTTCGCTCTACAAACCCGCAGGGAAACGCTTAGCGGCTCTTGTTGGGACTGACTCACATCCAACAAGAGCCACCCTTGCCCAACCAGAATTATGTACATATACATGTAATATAGATACGTTTGATCAGCATAGTACATGTACTTCTCTCCACGGTGAGGAAACTGTGTGTGCCTATTCTGATGAGCATGATCAAAATATAATTTCTCAAAGCATGATTCACCAAAATGATTCTTTAAATTTTTCCACTGATCAAAAAGGAAATTCTCCAAATTCATCAGACAGTCTCATTGATTATTCAAATTTTCCTGATGAGGCTGCAGTCTCTCATCAATGCTCAAATCAGTTTGGTAATAATTTGGCTGATCAAACTAGTGATTCTCATTATTCAACTATTGTAAATAATATTGACAGTGTTTATAATAAAACTGTGGATCCAGGAGATTCACAAGCAACAAATGTTACATGTGACTTATTGGAGCATCAAGCAAGTGAAAGTTTTCTCACTTGCCCAAATTCAAATGAGAACATGGCCAATCTCATTTATTTTCCACCGAGCGAGTCCACTGATATAATTCAAGACAGTTCTTTAGAACAAAATTTTTCAGATAACAAAGTTTGTCAGGATTTTCGTGAGCCAATTGATTATGCATGCAATTCTACAGATTGGCTACCAATTGAGACAACTCACCGAAATAATATAGCAAATGCTGATGATGAAACACAACAATGTGCCAGTGTGAACACTCAGATTGATGAAAATATTCCAATTGATGACAATGATAGTACCCATATGGAGGATATTAACCAAATTATCACTGATGAAGTTTCCAGTGTAATAATACATGACATGGATAATACATATACACGTACCCACGATAATGTGGATGACATTGATAATATTACAAGTAGTCAAACTCACATGGCCGCTACCAATGATAGGCCTGAGATTTCAGGGTTGTTAACGTTAGAGCACATACTCTCCACAAGCCGGCAGGAGAGCGGCTCTACTGCTAATGTTCAACCTTATGTACGAAATCCTACTGACCTATCTTATGATGTAATAGTAGATCAGCCGTCACACGCTGGTTCTCAGGATCATGTGACTATGGCTTCAGTTTCGGATACCATCCCCATCGAGCGCTCACTGGATGCCGAGACTGCGTCATCGCCACAGGATTCCATACCACCGAGTCCTTCTCTTCCTGGTTTTCAAGGCCTTGACCAGGCAGACGATCTACCTTGTGTGACAGCTCAAACCACTGCATCAACCTCTACTATACATTCCTTGGATATCGTGTCTCAAGATGATGGCCTAACAATGGATGCCCAATCCTCTGTTTGGTACACACCCCCACAATCACCACGGCAACACAGCATGGCTGCCATTCACAGTACCGCTACCGTGTCACCCGTGCCACCAGATAGTCTTTGCATTCAAGGAGCCATACAGGGTCAACTTACTCCAATGCTGGTGGATACAGGAGCATCAATTTCAGCGGTGAGTAATGCTTTCTTTATTACACTATCGCCACAACCACCGCTCACGGCATCTTTACTTCCATCTATTCGCACGGTTAGTGGTCAGGAACTCGCTGTTCTGGGAACAGCTAACTTAACTTTTGAGATCAATAACACTCTTTATTCATTTTCTGTCTCCGTTATTGATCAATTAACATATCCTGTCGTTCTTGGCAGAGATTTTCTCATGCATTTCAATTCTGTTATTGATATGCAGGACAATACTTTGACCCTATCGGGAAATACTCCGATTTCATTGGGTCCTGTTCAGTCAGTCAATTCTCAAAACATTGGTACTTCTTCTGACACAATAACAGTTCACGCTCAGGCTACTTTCATCTTACCTCCTTTATCTGAGAGTATCATTCCTGTTTATGCCAAGATACCTTTACCGGTTGGCAGCACTGGGCTTATTGAACCAAATTCAAACCTCGCACAGCGTTATCATGTCTGCGGTGCAGCCCAACTGGTACGTTTGGCGGAGACTAACACCTTTCCTTTCCGTGTTCTTAATCCTACTAATTCTCCTGTCACTATCTATCGTTGTTCGACAATGGGTAACTTTACTAAGTCTGACGCTTCCATGTCTGTCATCACCACCGAAGATACCCCACCATCTGTTTCCAGGACTTCTGCTGATGACGATACGGTTCCTCTGGACCTTTCAGATTCTACCCTCAGTGAAGAACAGAAAGCTCAGCTGAAATCATTGATTGCAGAATATCGCGATATCTTTGCTTTGTCCCCAGCCGAACTTGGTAGGACAGGTCTGGTCCAGCACAGTATTGACACCGGTGATCATCCTCCGATACGGCAACGCCCATATCGGGTTTCTGACAAGCAGCGTGGTATCATTGAAGAGCATGTCACTGATATGCTGAATAGAGGAATTATACAACCTAGTGTTAGTCCCTGGGCATCACCTGTCGTCCTGGTCAAGAAAAAGGATAACACTGATCGTTTTTGCGTCGATTTTCGTCGCCTCAACGCCGTCACACGGAAAGATTCTTATCCTCTGCCTCGCATTGATGACACGCTGGACGCACTCAACGGAACCACTCTTTTTACAACAATGGACCTACTTAGTGGTTATTGGCAGCTCGAGGTAGCGCCTGCGTCGCGAGAACACACTGCTTTTATTACTTATGGTGGTCTTTATGAATTTCTCGTGACCCCATTCGGCCTTTCAAATGCGCCTAGTACGTATCAGAGGCTTATGGAGTGCGTTTTGCGCAACTTAACGTATAAAATCTGTTTAATTTACTTAGATGACATCTTAGTATACTCTCGTACTTTCCCTGAGCACTTAGATCATTTGCGTCAAGTCTTCGACAGGCTTCGACATGCTAACCTTAAACTAAAACCTTCTAAGTGTAAATTTGCATGCAACAAAGTTCAGTATTTGGGACATGTGGTCTCCAATGAGGGAATTGCTCCAGATGCTGATAAAATTTCGGCAGTTAAAGATTTCCCACGTCCTCACAACGTCAAAACAGTTCGCTCTTTTCTGGGGCTAGCGAATTACTATCATCGATTTGTTAAAGATTTTGCCAAAATTGCAGCCCCCTTAAATCAGTTACTCAGGAAAGATCATAAATTTGTTTGGAGTGATCAATGTGAGGGAGCGTTCAAAGCTTTGAAATTAGCACTGACTTCTACGCCAATTCTTGCTTTTCCAAATTTTTCAGAAACATTTCATTTATATGTTGATGCAAGTAATGATGGCATTGGTGCCACTTTAGGGCAATTTCAGGATGGTAAAGAAGTTGCCATTGCCTATGCTGGCCGTGACTTCAATTCGGCTGAGCGCAACTATAGTACAACGGAGCGCGAAGCATTGGCAGTTATCTTTGGCATCAAAAAGTTCGAACCATACCTCCATGGTCGCAAGTTCGTTCTTCATACTGATCATCATTCTCTTAAGTGGTTAATGAATATTGCAGATCCAACTGGTCGTTTAGCACGATGGGCTCTTTTAGTTCAGCAACACGACTTTGAGATTCGACACCGCCCAGGTGCCAATCATGCCAACGCTGATGCATTATCACGTCGTCCCTATAAGATGGCGTCTCCTGACATCTCAGCCTATGATGTTCCGGGTGTTCAGACATCTCGCATTAAGGACCTGCAACGCCGTGATCCTGACTTGTCAGACCTTATCTCTTATCTTGAGACTGCAGAACTACCCCAGGATAATGCAATGGCTAGGTCCTTGTTACTAACTGTGGATGATTATTTTTTAAGCTCTGATAGCCTACTATTTCACCTGTGGACTCCAACTGGATCTCGTCGCAAGACTACTTATCAACAACTGGTCATCCCAGCTGCACTTCGCTACGAAATTCTTACTTGGGGCCACAACGACCCGACGGCTGGTCATTTTGGAACAACTAAGACGTATGAGAAGCTTTGTGCTCGTTACTACTGGCGGAAAATGTTTAGCGATATCCAACATTGGACCCGCGGCTGTACTGACTGCTCAATGCGAAAGACCCCACGCAATCGGCATAAGGCTCCACTGATGCCAATTCCTGTAGAGGGTGCTTTCGACCGATTGGCCGTCGACTGTTTAGGACCTTTAACGGTATCTGCTCGCGGCAACAGGTACGTGGTTGTATTTGTTGATTCGCTCACTAGATGGTGCGAAGCTTTTGCTGTGCCTTCTATTGATGCACCTACCATCGCTCGCCTCTTGGTTGACGAAATTCTGTGCCGACATGGTGCTCCGCGAACCTTATTGTCTGACAGAGGAAGTAATTTTCTCAGTACCTTGGTTCAAGAAGTATGCAAGATGATGAACACCAAGAAGATAAATACCAGCTCTTATCATCCCAAAACGGACGGAATGACTGAAAAGCTGAATGGAACGATAGCTGATTCAATATCCATGTTTGTCAGTTCTAATCAGAAAGACTGGGATCTCTTTATCCCGGCTATTCTTTTTGCCTACAGAGTCTCTCCATGCGTCTCCACCGGCGACAGTCCATTCTACTTACTTTATGGACGAGAACCTCGCCTTCCTGTTGACGTCAGTTTATTGCCACCAACAGAAGTTTCTTCTTCAATTGCAGAACATCGCAGTAGAATTGTAAGCCAACTGGAAACAGCGCAGTCTATCGCACAATGCAACACTCAACGCTCACAACAATTGATGAAGGCTCAATATGACAAAAAGGCTAAGGATGTCACCTTTCAAATTGGTCAACGAGTGTGGGTGTATAGTCCTAAGACTAAAAAGGGTCTATCAAAGAAGCTATTGCACAAATGGCACGGTCCTTACCGTATTTGCCGTGTAATGTCGCCAGTTCATTTTCAACTTCGCACATGCGATAACCGCTTAATTGCAACAATTGTCCACGCTAATCGCATGAAACCCTTTTATGATCCTTCCGATCGCCCTATCCTTCCGCCCTCCAATGACCCTCCTAATGAACCTTCCCTTTTAGCATCTGAACTTCCTGAGGACAGTTTTGTCTCTGATGATAGTGCACCGTTAGACCCTGCAACCTCAGACCCAGTGCCGGTCTCCGCTGACGATTCTAACAGTGCTACTGTTGACCCCTCAGATATTTTGGCTGATCCTGACGTCTATGCAGCAGAACGCATCCTCAAAAGCAGACGTCGCAATGGACAAGTCCAGTATCTGGTCAAGTGGATTGGCTTTCAGGTGGCTCAAAGCACCTGGGAGCCAGAAGAAAACATCTTGGATCCAAGACTTTTGGAACAATTCCGCGATAAAAATAAGTAGATTCATGTTACTCATTATTACATTTTGTGTTTTCTTCGGTAACCAATGTGAAATTGTACAAGCACAAGAAAACTCCAATCCAGCTGATGATATTCCAAATTATGATACACATGGTAAACATGTCAATTATTACCCCGATGCTTTGATGATATCTTATAACCCACAAGCAGTTGTTTTCTATGAAGATACAAAATTATTCAACCTCTATATAGATTTACGTACTCCTAATATTGGGCAAGATTTCACTGTTAATGATACTTGTGCACCACAACAGGTCAAATTTCTAAAAGCCTTGTTACTGCAAATGCGCGCTGTTCAAAAAGCAACACAACGATTGTTCTCAGCACACGGTTTCACCTCATTGATCGAGTGTGATTCCTATATTCGTCGTTTTTATCAGTATTCAACTGGCCTTACAGCTACAATGAATTGCCCCTATGCATATAAAAAATCACTAGTGCTATGTAAACAATGGGCTCTTCAACACTGTACTAACATCTCTCCTAATGAACGAATATGGCTACAGCCACCCCGGCGGGAAAAACGTTCCCCTTGGGCATGTTCGGCAGGTTTAGCAGGTATTCCAAAATTCTTTTATGAAAAATTTGGTGGATCATGTGACAACAATGACATTGCTGGCTTAAGTGCTGTACTGGGACAATTTATGAATAACATGGGAGTTATGTCCAATATGATTCGTACTGTACATGGAAAAACATTGTATTTGGCCAAATTTACAGATAAACTCACAAGTAAAGTTGCAGGACTTTCTGCTGCATTACGTACTGTTGATTCTACATTTGACCTTTGGGCATCTAAATTGCATGAGTTTGCATCTTTAGAGGATTGTCATTTCAATGTTTTCATGGAATTTCTTTCTAAATTTTCTCTGGAAGTTACTAGATCATTTTCAACAATACTTCGGCTCATTGAACTTAATGATGTTTTGCATCAGGCTAGCCAATTACACAAAAAGGAACTTGTTGGTTTTGATAGCCTTCCATCTTTTCTATCGACTGCCATTAAGCAGAAGTTAAGTCAAATTTCTGTTTTACAGGACACTGCAAATGCACTTGATGCAGGTTTTCCATTACTGTTACAACCTTTAGTGGATTATCAGTATCACTTATCTAAGTCTATTGGCATTAATATTTTGTTTACAATTCCACAACTTACTTCAAAATCTACCTTTTGCACACTTGAATATTTGCTACCAATTAAGTATAATTTGTCAGGAGTTTGTTATCAAGGACCGATTACACGCGATCAGTTAGCATTGCTACATTGTGCTCATTCAACATTCATTGTACATGTTAATCTACTTCAAAAGTGTTATCATTCAGATTCCACATTTGTATGTCCAAAACACATGCTGCAACTAGCAAATGACACTTCTTGGTTGGGAATCCCATGGAATAGCAAGTCTAAACTTTCATTTAATCGCTTTCATCGTAAAGCACCGGACTGTACGAATTTGCACGACCTGCATCACTTAGGTGGACGATATTATTTAAGCACCCAGCAAGGTGTGTTAACAATCAGTAATTCTACTAATGGATCATCACATACCATTTCACTTTCACCTTTAATGATCTATCATTTTCCCTGTGATGTCACTTTCGCTACACAACAAACCGGTTTTGGGACTTGTCCTGACAGAATTACCTTGCATGTTCCACTTTTTACTAAACAGACATTTCATTATGTCCCTTGGAAGAATGACAATAATGACATACTTGACCTACATTATCAGTCACTTAACATTAGTCCACCCTTACAGTTTGACAATTCCACTCTTCAATCACTAGACAATACATATCGCTTATTAGACGGACAGCTTGTCACTCAGCTCCATACACTTAAACAAGACATTTCGAAACTCCATTCAGTGAACGCAACTCACACAAACGATATTCTAACGTATGTAGCTTTTATTCTTGCACTGATCAATAGCTTTGTTCTATTAATGTTTTATTGTTGTTTCTCTAAGCTTGGGAACCGCCAAAAGCCGCCTGTATTTCAGTGTACTTTTGTTCGTTCAAAGAAATCGCCATCGAACAAACCTCAGCGAGCAAGGCGCCTAAGTGACCCAGAGCTAAAAGAGCCTCCGATTGAATTATCGGATGTTCAGTTTGCTACATCTTCAAGTGAGGCTACGCACTCGCCAAAACTATGTACTACATGCCAAAAACATATTGTCAAGCGAAATAGCAGCGTTAGTTGCGAATGAATTGGCCCATTTCATTTACTTTGATTCTTTTTGTTCAGCCGCCATTTTGTTTTCATTCGACTTAGCATTAGTTTTTCTTTGCTCTTATGTCCATTATGGTATATTACTAAACAAATTCTTACCTTTTTGTCGTCTCTTCAAGGTCGTTCTTTCCTTTCCAAACTCTTCAGACATCTCCATAGGCTTCATTCAGCGAAATTTTTCACGATTAAACACTTGCATGGCCTCCCAAAACATAGGCCACGCATTTCTTTTCATTTTCGGCGCATGCGTAATTATTTCTTTAGCTGCATGGTAACCATAGTTACCTTTTCTCTTCTTCGTAGATCAGGAATCCTGGAATGGACTTTTCCAAGCCACCACCGATTCCTCAACCGATCCCTCAAGTTTTGGAATCAGTGAACAGAATTAATCAAATAGCCATACCACGCTATGGCTATGTTAGGGATATTTCGCCAGCTTTGTTTTCATATGTCAGTAATTTTTATGAAATCTTTCAAAATAATCATAGCATTAATTTTTCATCTCACTGTCCTTATTGTCGCTCGTATCACACAGCAGAACTGTTGTGTCTTCCCGACGAATTTTCACTTTTTGTATTGGAATTTTTACTCGATTTTCTGGAGCGCACTCCACAGACTAATATCCAACAACCACTTTTGTTTCCTGTGATTCGGTTAAGTGGGTTTTTGCTTATTGAGTCTTCTATCATTTATCAATTGATTCAGTTGTATGTTCCATCCTTCCTCCGTCGTCCCTCCCCTTTTACTCGCGCTTGGGTCGAGGAGTTAAATCGTAGTGGATATCATCAGCTGGGACAGCAATTTTCTAGCACATATTTATCTCAATAAGTAATATCACCTTATAGTTGTAAAAGTAATTTTCGTAATTTTTTTTCTCTTGTTATAATAGGGAGACCATAACTTTCGGAGGCCGAAAGTCGTCGCCAGTTAAAAGAGGGTGTTGGAAAAGTCTTTTCTCGTCACGGTAGGACTTTGGGAGGCCAGCCTCTGTGACCTAGGGAGAGAGACTTACCCATCCCCTCTCGCGACTGCCCTTAAAAACAAATCAAAACAAAACAAGAAAAAACAAATAAACAAATAAATAACAAAAAAAAAACAAAACAAAACAAAAAAAAAACAAACAAACAAAAAAACAAAAAAAAAATTTCAACAAATCTAATTTAAATTGAACGCGGATTGGCATGGATCCTAGACATCCACCAAATCGAGGGCGTCGGCGCAGCCCAAGTCACATGCGTCGTGATCAGTTACGTCGTCAACAGTATACCCTTTGTTTTGTTTGTGTAGAAGTCACGGAGGCGGATACCCGCCGGTTGTTATGTTGCCGAAAATTTATCCATGAGGCGTGTATGTTACAGTGGTTCCGGCTTGCGCCAGGCGCGCCATTCCGCTGTCCGCACTGCCGTCGTTTCCAGATACCTGTTAACGGCGACGCTGTACCTCCTTATATTCCAGATGATCACTATGTCTTTTCTTTCCGGTCAATTCATTTTAATCTCCAAGAGTATTATGAGGAGGTGGAGCGTCGCTGGGAACAGCCTCCCGTTCCGCCACAACCAACGGGGTGGGCAGAATTTAGGCAACATTTTCCGAATGGTTTCTAGTTTTTTTCTCTAGTGTATATAATATATTTTAAGACATTAATTAGATCACCTCCAAGCGGTACCTAACATTACAAACGAATACACGTGCCTTGTTTGTATTGTTAGGGTTAATTCAAAAGCGGTTACTTATGCTTTGGTGATAGCACGTTTCGAGTTTACGCAAAACTCGCGAGATTGATTACTTTTCACGCGTTTCACATTTTTTCCAATCTACACGCAAACGGAGTTGCGTAATCTAAGGAGGGAGAATTTGTTAAAGAACAAAAATCGGAACTTTGGTAATACTAGTGCAAAACGCGCGAAAATAATATGGAACGTGATCGATAAATATTTATGTAAATTCAGTTTTAAAAATAGAGTTGTAACGTTGTCGGTATCTTTAGAATTTTACTTTGATCAGGACGCGTTTGGTTTCGCATTGGAAAAGCAATTAACTTGTTCTACGGATTGACCAATTATATTCTTTCTCGAACTTATCGATAACACGTTAGGTTACTTTTCACAGGTTGTTATTCAATGCAATAAATTCTGGTATCGTATTAAAATATTTCTTGAGTTGTTTTTACCGTTAGTTCTGTTTTCATATTCCAAAATACGCCTGTTTTCCGAAGCGAAACCATACCAAACCATAACAAACCATAACAAACTTAATGACTTATCTTTTTATTATCTTTGAATTCAAAAGATTGTACATTGATATTTACAGAAGTGGTTGTTCTTTTGTTTTAAATATTGTATAATAGTACAATACAACTTGTAAATTATTTGTACACCAGGAACTTTTGGTAACACCTTTAACTGGACCTAAACTCGTAAACAACTTAGTATTAAAATATGTATTTGGGCGTAACTATGCTAATTTAAAGAACGCCCCTTCTTCTCCGAAATCTACCTTACAGTTGTTGTTGGTTTGTTTACATTGGTAACCTGTTTAAGTTTGGATTTTTCGTACAACTTTGTAACTTAAGTTAACGTCATTCTGTGAAATCATTCTTTGTAAATTTTACCTTGCTCGCGTGGTTTTAATTGGACCAGTTAGGGTGTGCACGTTAGTTGAAATTGCAGAAAACCAAGTCGAAATTCGCACCTTTTAATGTTTTGGAAAGAAGACCTTCCCGTCCTGTCACCTTCTCGTGGCGTGTTTTGCGCATGTCATGACATAGGATTTAATCAGTAATTTTGACATTTTTGATGAGTGATTGACAGTTGAGCCTGGTCCCTTTAAAAACGAGCGTGCAAGAATTATCGCTCAGAATTGTAGGACACTGTGAGAGTACGTTGTAGTAACCAGAATAAAGGCAAGTTAAAAACGAAGCTGGTGGTTCATTGCTGAAGCCGTTTAAAGAAGAAGCTAGTTCCCCCGAAAACGTGCTTTGTTATGGCATTGTTATCCGATGTTTTGTTTTTGACTGCTAGTAATTCGATACAATCGTTTATAAGATTATGATAAAGGTTCGAAACTGGGTATAGGAAAAGGAGTTTCGCCTTGGCTGACTTGAGTGTGCCGATCTCATCCTTAAACACTTCACTGTAGTCGTCTAGGAGTCTCTCTAATTTCTTTTGGGTGTCTTGTGTCGGCTGTTCTTTTGAAATAGCACAGATCCTTTTCCAATCGAGTTGTATCTGGTGTAGCCAATCTCTTCCAAACAACGCCGGCCCTTGTGTCTTCACTACATACAATGTTAAGTCCTTGACTTGGTGGTTGTGTTCCACACGAACAAGTAGTTTGCCTTCTGGTGTTATCTTCTCTCCTGAGTAGGTTTTCAAAATGGCGGTAGTGTCAACCAGCGGTGTGTCTGGGAAGGATTCCTTGTACGTCTCCAAGGGGAGTGTAGATATCGCTGAACCTGTGTCTAGTTCCATCTTCAGTGTGTGGCCATTAACTTTTGGCGTCACCCAGATGACGTCACCAAATACCCCATGGCTAACATTGTTGACTTCTAGGGATGCCACCAAGCTATCATCACGCTCATCATCTACCTCGAACGAGTGAAGATTGGGGTTCTCGTCCTTTCGTCTTCGGGTAGAGTTCTGACTCTTTCCCGAGCGGCATACTCTTTGGATATGGCCCAGCTTCCCACACTTTCGGCACGTTTCATTCCTGAAGTAACACTCGGCTGATTCGTGTGTACTACCCCCACATCGATAACAATGAGATTTTGATTTGACATCATCTTTCCCTTTTGGAACTCTTTCGCTATCCTTGTTTATTTTGTTGACTTCAGACTCTTTGTTAATGTTACCCTGCAATTCTAGTGTGTCTTTCGCTGCCGCTTCCATTGCTAGGGCAATTTCTGACGCTTTGGCCAATGACAAATCTGGCTCGGAGAGCAGCCTTTTTTGGATAAGTTCATTGTGTAGTCCACACACTAGTCTATCTCTTAACGCGTCATTTAAGTTAGTTCCGAACTCACAATACAGCGACAATTTCTTTAATTCAGCAAGGTAAGTACTTACGGTTTCACCTTCGAGTTGGTTCCTTTTGTGAAAGCGGAATCGCTCTGCTATAAGCAGTGGTTTCGGTGACAGATGCTTCTGTAGTGTTTCTACGATAGTCTTGAAAGACAGGCTGGATGGCTTGGCTGGGGCGGCCAAATTGCGTAGTAATCCATACGTTTTGTTTCCCATTAAGCTTAGCATTACGGCCACTTGCTTTTCTTCCTTGATTTCGTTGGCGATGAAGTATTGCTCTATACGTTCCACATAGGCGTTCCAATCGTCGTTCGTTTCGTCAAACGCTTCAATCTTTCCAATCGGCATAGTGGCGAAAGCTCGAACTTTCTCTGGTTGCTGCGTAGGGTCTAAATCCTCGTCGCCAATCTGTTGTGTCTCGCGGAATTGAATAAGTCAAACTGGTACAACACAACAAGGTTTAATCAAACATGGCGGTTCACATTCAACAACAGGCGCACATGGCATGCGTGCGCATAATAGTAACAAAAACCGCAGACCATCATGTGCGGCATAGCAATAAAGGCAGCAATACGAGGACACGCAGGCGCGGATCCAGGAAAAATAGTGACCGTCTTCCAATAATACTGGCGCCGAAGGCGCGAGCCTGTTGGGGGACCGGAGGTATGCTTCCCCGGGAAAACTTTTAGATATTGACTCCCTAAAGTGTCATTTCCGGCTATTTTGAGTCACTCGGACAAGGGGTTGACCGATTTCCGTAAAACGGTGGAAACCGGTCTGGTTCGCGCCTGACACGATCAGTAAATCATAGTGCCTTTGGAAGATTGCTTGCAATCAGAGAAATTCGAAGTTGCAAGATTGTAATTAGAGTACTTTCCTTTTATATCAACCGAATGATCGTAACACTGAAATATTGGATGACAAAAGAACTGAGTGGAGTCCAATTGATCTGTAATCATACGAGTGATTAACAAAATCGGACGACCGCGTAGTAACACTGCGAAATTTCAACGACTTCCGATTCAAGGAAAAATAGAAGTTTGAGTTTCATGATTTTTACAAAGAAATGTATGGCCGGCGGGTATACACTGCCCGCACAACATAATCAAAGATCTCTTCGAGATATCGACTTTTTTGCATGAAGTTAGTATGAGTAGAAGGTTTATCCTGGGCATTGTTGTTCGAACATGTCATGGAAGAATTCAAACGTCTTTCAGTTCAAGCATTTTTTTTTATTTTCGCGAAGGAAATGCTGTATTTGTCAGTCGCGACGGCCGGGTGCTTTGCGACTCATATACTTTGGCTTGGTTAAAAATGGTAACTTTGACGTTTGCCTTTAATCGAAATAGTTGTTTCCTTTCGAGTTAGAAAGATTTCTACTCGGCTTAATGCAGGGTGCCCGATAAAGGTTACGCACGACAGAGTTACCTTTTGTCTCGTCACGCAATCTTAACCCCACATTGAGAAGTAAATATTACCAAATGCCGCTTCTCCTCGCGTTATTCTTTACCTTACGGCTACACATGTCATTTCTAACGACTACATTTCCAGTAAAACAGTTGCTGTTTTTTTTTTCTAATGGCGATGCATTAACTTCTGAACAGAAGCAAAAACGTTTAGCGTTTACTGCTTCCACCGGAAGTAATTTCACAACAGGCTACAAAAACACTTGTAAATATCACTTCACACCTGCATTTAATGATGTTGCAATTCTAAATTGTGCAACTCAGCAGAAATAATCAATTGTCACGAAATGAGTTCCCTTTGGTTAACTATTAGCAACGTTTTAGTGTGTGAAAGACTTGTACCAGTACAAATTTGCGTTGTTAATCGTTTTAGGTTAAATTAATATTAGCGCCTAAAGACTTGTACCAGTACAAATTGCGTTCTTAATCGTTTTAAACTTCGTTGCCTTCGATCGCTTAACCCCCATCACATTCTTAATTAGTTATGTGACGTAAGATTTGGGCTACTCACGTTTTTAATTGTTATATAACGTTTGTAAATTTGACAAGTCACGTTTTTTCTACAAGAACGGAAGTGTTGAAGCACAACTATAGAGTGACACTTTACAAGTCACGCGCTTTGATCACCCACAGAGGAAAGTATTCCCTTGAGAAATTAAAACAGTCCCTTGAGAGTTAACAAGAATGTGGTTACACATTTACCCCACTTAACCGCTATTCTCCTTCATTTTGCTTGTAAACAAGCGAAAAGTCGAAAAAACAAACGCCAGTCTGTTTACAACTGTTTTTTTTTTCTAGCTAGCGAGCGCGCCAGCGACACCCTCTTGCGTTCGAACTCGTTCAAATCCCCGCGGAATATATTTCGGTTGCGCGTCTCCACGAAATTAAGAGAAAATAGAGGGTCTGTTTCAGACTTAGAAATGCAGCGGCTAATGAAGGGTCTTTGGTTTATTTTGAAAAACAAGCGATCAACCACCCTTGGTTGCTACAAAGAAAAAACAGATCTCCATTTAGTAAAACAAATACAAGCTTTTATTTTTATATTCTGATATTTGCCAATCTTAATAAACAACTTCATATGGTTGCAATTACTGATTATAAAGTATTATCCATACGCAGCTACAATTAACTTAATCTTACAGAACAACGTGGATATGTTAGGGCTAAAAACGTCTAACAAATCACTTGACGCAATGGCGCCCAGAACAGATGCCTGAATATTTTAGAGTTATAATTAAATTTTCTCAAAACATTAATCCTATGGTGTTGGTTATCAAGACCAGTCGACAGCCAATAAAACACCGCTATATATAACAAAGATTTTAACTTTCTTTACTTAATTACATCAAGGGGGTTCGGTTGGCATCGGGTCTCTAAACATACTGTCAAGGTATAAAATAGCGTATAAACTCCAAAGTCACAGGCTTATGAAAAAAAGAAATTATATCATTATTTGAAATTTAGCAACAAATGGAAATATATGGGCTAAAATCCGGAAAGAGTTTCTCCCCTTATTTCTAATTCATTGTGGCATTGTGTTATATTTATAACTGGAATTTGTTCTTCAAGAGGTCTGTTATATCGGTAAAAAACCATCTTATCATGTCTTAGGAAAGAATTAAATGTTCATTTTGACTATTTAATAATACACTAATATAATATTGCGTTGAGCAAAACACAATAACCATGTTTCTTTTCACTTGGATCCAAAAGCCAACCTGACAAAAGACGAAAACAAAAGCAAGTAGCTTACACAGGCTAAAGCGCCATTTAGTTTCATAATACGTTACAACCGATAACTTTTTGTGTTCCCTAACTTCCCCTGGCCTACAAACAGCTCAGTGATTCGCCTCAGGATAAATGTGCTGCGGAAAATATCAATGTGCTAAATGTAGGTTATCGAATTGAAAATAAATTCCTTTCAGACAGTATAAGGAAAATTAATATATTGTAAATTCTGGAACTTTGATTTTCGTATTCTCTGTATAGTACCCCAGAACCACTCTTTACCACCAGCTCGTTAATTCAACCACAACCTGGTTAATATGGCCACCTTTCTTTCGCACAAAAGAAAGCACACTCAGTTATTTCCTTATTTATGGGAACCCCTTTAATCTCTTAATACGACCACCGAGTCAACACCACCAGATTTTTTGTGGACCACTGGTGGTCGGGTTAACAGGGTTAAACTGTACATCATCATCATCCAGCTTGTGTAAAAGAAACTTATCAAGCTGACTAGGAGAGGGAATACTTGTGACCAGGAATTCCACCTTAATAATAACGCATTGCTTATACTTATACCGGCATGTAATCAGCTACACTGTACCTCACGAGGTTAGTTTCGAGTGTTTGTCTTTATTGCGGTTTTCAGTGAAATGCGAACTCTGAAATTCAAAATCCAACCAACGAATGTGCTTTTCGCTGCCGTCAATCATAATTACGGCGACAGCAAACGAACCATGAAAAACAGAAACAAACAAAATGGATCGAAATCTACCAATCACAACTGA
Source organism: Oculina patagonica (assembly GCF_052425735.1). Lineage (NCBI taxonomy): Eukaryota > Metazoa > Cnidaria > Anthozoa > Scleractinia > Oculinidae > Oculina > Oculina patagonica. The sequence continues at coordinate 36,811,633 of NC_135770.1, forward strand.
GAGACGTGACCTTTTGACCTAAGTGAAGTGAACTTCTGTTTTCCGAGAGGTCCGCTAAGTTGATTGACGGCAGCAAAAAGCGTAAACCGTTGGTTGAGGATTGAATGTCAGAGTTCGCATTTCAGTGAAAACCGCAATAATTTGCAAATGTAAAAACGGGGAAGTACAGTAGAATTTCGATTTCGTGAATTCGCGATTCATCTAATCTCCTGATTACTCGTAACAAAAGTCGCTTCCTTTGGAAGTTGCTTTTTTCAGTCGAACACTACAATTTCATCCCCGATTTCTCGAACCATTTTCCGTTTCCCTTGAAGGGTCGAGAAATCGGAATAACACTCTATTTCGAGTCATAATAATTGCCTTATTTGCGATAGAAGAGGTCAATTGCACTAATGGAAGACAAAAGAAATTTGGAGTACTTTTTATGGTTTAAAGTAATATAACTCAGAAAAGTGACTGCACATAAAACAAATGAAAATTTAGAAGGAAATTGTACTTACGGTGCCATTATTACTGATCTCCAAATTCTAGCGTGACGTCATCACCGATGAGTGTAAACGGAGCCCAGTACTTTACAGCATTAAACTTCTCTGACTCTCGAAGACATTTCATAGCCAGGTTAAGAGCCAGACTGGCGCTTTTGCCGTCTTTCAGATGTTGATAGAAACTTGCCATAAACTCCATAGTGGCCTCGTCATCAATTGCCCAGAGTGATACCAGAACAGAACGAGCACCAGCGCCCAAGAAAGCGCGTGCAATACCAACCACGCCTTCAGGGGTGACCTTTCCTTGTGCACTGTGACAACAACTTAGCACGACAAGCTTTGCATGTAGTTGGACAGCTTGCATATCGGAAATCTTCAAAATATAGTCTCCTTCACGAGGAATCTTGGATTTCCGTAAGGGGTTTGGAGCCAAAGCAATTTCACCAGTTTCCATTTTTCCATGTGCTGCAATGTGCACCAAGGCAACCGATGTGATTCGTTTAAGTACTTCGTATTTAGTTGCTTCCTTTCCCACCAGTGGGGTCGTCTTGATAATCTCTCCTATGATATTCACTTCCTCTCTAGCGAATGGTAACGGCATAAATTTGGGCTTGCATCTCCTTTTCTTAAATTCCTCTAGACATGGATCTCCCACGAGCAGCGCTCCGGTCGTATTGTGGTAACCCTCAGGACAATTGGCGATCAGTTTTAAACTTGTCAAAGAGGGAATCATGCGGATCCTAGTGGATTCACTTAAGAACCTTGATTTCTCATCTAAAAATACAGCAAAAGGGGCCAGGCATAATGGACCATCCGGGACAATGATCAATTCGTCGCCTTGAAGCACGTCTGCAATGGGACCAACAATATAATCACGCAGATGGCGCAAGGCATTGTCATTGCCCTGTAATAAAGCTGTTGTTTCTTGATCAGATTCTCTATTGCATGGCAAATTATCTGTTTCCTCGTCCTATGAACGATTCTCACATGTAACACGAACACCAATGCGGTTTTCGTTAAAAGCGTCTTTTATTAAACGCTCCAGGAAGGTAGCCGCATTTTCAGGCTCATTTATTACCTTTTGCCTAAACTGAGCATTCTTTCCTTTGCGGAGTACCCACATATGGATTGTGCGACTTTCAAGCGATAGAAAAACTGTTTGCGTAGATACATCGCTTAATGTGTCAGAGATTGTTTTCTCTGCATCAAATGACCCAGAAGGAAGCCATTCTAAGTTATATTGCCTTTTCATGAGATCCATCAAGGCTTGTGCTCGACCTTCTTCGGCAACGTGAAGAGCCTCTTCTGTCTTACCAAGCTTCAACAAAGCTCTCCACAGAGCTGTGTACGCATCTTGACACGCATTGCGGAAAGTTATTTTCCACGCATCTGCGGACTGAAGAAGATTTCTCACGTTGTTGTACAGGCTTATACTGGATCGATAAAGAGCCCGAGCTTTCATAATCACAGCCTAAGCAGTAATAAGCACCTCCCTCTCCATTTCTGTCCCCGACTTCTTTGGCAATGGTAAGTTGTTGCTCATGGTACTCTATGGCTCGTTTAAAATCACGGAGACCTCCATGAGCAGTGCCAAGATTGCCATAGGATATTCCTACCCCAGCCTTGTCTCCGACTTTTTTGGCAATGTCGAGATCTTGTTCGTGGTGCTCGATGGCTCGTTTAAAATCACCGAGACTGTAATAAACATTGCCAAGATTTGCATAGGCTTTTCCCTCTCCAGCCCTGTCCCTTATCTCTCTGGCAATACTAAGATGTTCTTCGTAGCACTCTTTGGCTTGTTCGAAATTGTGAAGAATGTAATAAGCATTGCCAAGATTGCAGTTGGCATTTCCTTCTCCGGCCCTGTCTCCCAGTTCTTTGGCAATGTTAAGATGTTGCTTGTGGCACTCTATGGCTTTATTAAAATCTCCGAGACTATAATACGTATTTCCAAGATTGCTATAGCATGCTCCTTCCCCAACCATGTCTCCATATTCTTTGGCAATGCTCAATTGTTGCTGGTAATACTCCATGGCTTGTTTAAAATCACCGAGACCATCGTAAGCACGACCAAGATTGCCAGAGGATGTACCTTCACCGACTTTGTCTCCAACATCTTTGGCAATGCTTAGACGTTGCTTGTGTAACTCTATGGCTTGATTAAAATCACCGAGACAGTAACAAGCATTTCCTAGATTGCCGTACGCACGTCCCGTCCCAGCTTTGTCTCCGATGTCTTTGGCGATGTTAAGACTTTGTTCGTGGTACTTTATGGCTTGCTCAAAATGACAGAGACTGTGGTAAGCATTGCCAAGATTGCAGTAGGCACGCCCTTCTCCATCCTTGTCTCCAACTTCTTTGGCAATTCTAAGACGTTGCTCGTGGTACTGTATGGCTCGTTTAAAATCACTGAACCGATGGTAAACAAGACCAATATTACCATAGGATTTTCCTTCCCCAGCTCTGTCTTTGACTTCTTTGGCAACGCTAAGATCTTTCTCGTAGTACTCTAGAGCTCCTTTGAAATCACCGAGACTGTAATAAGCATTGCCAAGATTGCCGTAGGAACGTCCTGTTCCAGCCTTGTCTCCGATTTCTTTGGCAATGTTGAGACTTTGTTTATGGTACTCTATGGCCCTTTTAAAATCACATAGACAGTGGTAAGCATTGCCAAGATTGCAGTACGCACGTCCTGTGCCAGCCTTGTCTCCGACTTCTTTTGCAATGCTAAGACTATTTTCGTGGTACTTTGTGGCTCTTTTAAAATCACAGAGACCGTGATAAGCATTTCCAAGATTGCAGTACGCCCGTCCTCTTCCAGCCTTGTCTCCGACTTCTTCGGCAATGCTAAGAGCTTGCTCGTGATACTCTATCGCTCGTTTGAAATCACTAAGGCTATCATAAGCATTGCCAAGACCGCCATAGGATGTTCTCTCTCCAGCCCTGTCTCCAATTTCTGTTGCAATGCTAAGATGTTGCTCGTGGTACTTAATGGCTCTTTCAAAATCACCGAGAGCATAATAAGCTTTTCCAAGATGGCCATACGATGCTCCTAACCCAGCTCTGTCTCCAATTTCTGTGGCAATATTAAGATGTTGCTCGTGATACTCTATGGCTTGTTTAACATCTCCGAGACTTTGATAAGCAACGCCAAGTCCGCCGTAGGAATTCCCTTCCATTGCCCTATCTCCGAGTTCTTTTGCAATGGTAAGATGTTGTTCGTGGTACTCTAACGCTATTTTAAAATCCCCGCTACTTTGATGAGCAACGCCAAGACTGCCATAGGATTTTCCTTCCATTGCCCTGTCTCCGAGTTCTTTGGCAATTCCAAGACAGTGCTCATGGTACTCAAACGCTCTTTTCAAATCTCCGATACTTTGATGAGCATCGCCAAGACCACCATAGGATT
>NC_135770.1:36816026-36851026 GCF_052425735.1 Oculina patagonica
TGTGCAGGGTCCACTTCGTTACCGCGTACATGACAGGGAAAGTTGACGTAGCCTCTCTTGGGATGCATGATGGAAAGAAGAGCAGCAAACCCGAAAGAACAAAGAAAGGCAGTCATGCGTAAGATTCGCAACGCTTTCAGTTTGTACCATTCATCGAACAAGAGGTAGCACGCTAGCAAAGAAAACGGCAGGAAAAGAAACCAAACGGAAAAGGTGGCCGCGAAGGACAAGTAGAACTTTTTCGTTGCGGGATGATTCTTGATTGACAAATAGGCGCTGAATACAAAACACGCCCAAGCGATTAGTTTTAAACTACGATATGCCTGATCCAAAGGGCTTTCAAATGGGAAATGCGATGCCTCCGGGTCAAAGAACTCCTTTTTGCAAACGAACAGAATTCCGTAGGCTAAGATGTAGAGCGAAAGAAACACAGTGAGTTTCATTTGAGTCGTTTGGCCAAAATGAGCTTTGGTGACCATCCAGCCGTTTGCTAACAGAATAAGCAGAACAATAAAGCTGACTTCACTTGTGGCATGTAACAGTTCAGCAATGGTTTGTAAAGGACGAAGTTGGACTCCGTTGTCAACGTAATACGTATAAAATATATAGTCAAACGACTGGGCAACTACTTCGCAACTTAGCGACATCATGAAGAGTTTGTACGCCCGGTGTAGTTTATCTTGCTGTAGAAGCTTTCGGGCAATATACAAGCCAGCGACAAATACAACAAGAAGGAAAACAAGGGGTATTGCTTGAGTTTCGAGAATGTGCATCTCTGTGGCTGATAAATGCTTCTCCCAAGATTGTCCATTTGTGAAAGTAAACTCGTAAGAAATATCTAACCCCTTGGTACTGTTGCAATGGCTTAACACGAAGAACCACAATCGCTCGTGCATCGATTGGAGATGAAGTGCTCCAAAACATTTCCGAAGATTAGTGGCATTGCTTGTGACGCACTGGGGCGGAACGTTTCCGGGAATGCTTGACTTGTCAGACAGTACATCTTGTTTATCTTGGAATGGTACCACACCCTCAGCATAGGACAGCTTGGATTGGCAATCCATGTTATTATTGGAGGAAACAGATTCAAAAGAGTCGTGGAAGTAATAAGCGAGGCTTGGGCAGCATTCATTTGTTACTGAATATTCCACCTCGTAATCTAACAATCCTTTATCGTCGATGAAGGAAAACTGAGTAACCAGCTCCCAGTCTTTGCCATTGTCAATACTTCCTGACACATATTTTCCAGAAACGATGCCAAGGATCGATAACAGAAGAGCAGAAACGAAGTAAAATCTTCGCATGATTTGAAGCAACCTGTCACTGAACAGAAGAGAATATTATGTCGCTCATTATTTCTTTAATTAACGCGTCACAGTAAGAAACTAATTGCGTTTATCACGTCAAAAAAGTTAAATTGCTTAACGAAAAGCATGAAGTTTTATTCCTTGTATGTAACCAGGGGTAAGAAATAAGAAATAATCAAGAAATTAAATTGGGTTATCGGCGAAATTGTACTGTAAATTAAAAGACAACAGTCTCTTTCGACGTTATTCGAGTACTGACCTCGTTGCAAGAAAAATCGAATTGCGCGCGCAACATGCGCTTACAGTCAATTAGTCGTTCCTTATCAGCTGGGTAAGGGTACCGTGGGCTCTGAATTTAAACTTTTCAAAGCGCACCTCTTAAAAAGGTGGAAATAATGTTTGTTTGTAAATTTTCCTGGACTTCTTAACAGTCAGATTTTCCATGATTACTGTTGACTGTTTGCAATCACTATAAGAAGGTCTGGGGGTGCTGGAATCTCTGTCAGCTACCAGTTAAAATTTCGGCAATTTCTCTCTATCAGATAAACTTTCAGCCCATCTCTTAGTTGTCAATTTTTTTCGGCAGATTTCAGATCTAAGTTATCGGTTAAAAAACGCGTCATTTTCCAGCTGACAATTAAAATTTTGGACTAATTTTCATCTATCGGTTATTTAAAACCAATCCGCACCCTCACTGTAACCTTACTTGTTGCAAATGTTAAAACTTTTTTAAAAATATAATACAAACAGCGGTGATAAACATAGCGGTGATAAACATTATGAAACATCGCATTTTACTAAACTTGACGTTTCGTACGCTAAGCTACATACATTTTCAAAAGTTTGACCGTTAAAATTTTTTGGCAACCATTTATATATTGTAATGAAAGGGGTCTGGAACCAAGACTGAGACAATTGATCTTCAGCAGTAACTTAATATTAACATTTCAGTTAATAAAGCAACAACCTCTCACTGCCGACATTGGCATTTAATGAAGGTTGTAGTTCTTTAAATGCCAATGTGAGAAAGATTATTAGAGAGGGGCGTCTAATACAATTTTTACACGTCAGGGGAAGCGTTTATTAGATAAGAGGCGTATAATTGGGAGTGGGCGTTTATTAGATCATTTACGGTAAACACATGGTAAAGAATCATAAGTCAACCTGCATTTTAATAACACATATTTATTTTTTGTAAATAAATAATTTTTATTAGTGAAATAACAAAAATTTCCTGAGGTTCAGGCACACTCAATAAATAAAATACTGTAAAAATACTCTCAGAAATTCACGGGTCTTGCATCAGTAGGCATGTATTTTGATTTAACTGAAATAGATAAATTAAAGACTGATTTAAATTTAAAAATAAAATCTACATAAAAATTTGGACTTTTGATATTGTACGTATAACATGGTAATGCAGACATATTGAGATTTTTGATACAAAAAAACTCTTGAAAAGATTCTCGAAAATTATTTTGTTGGTTGATTTGAGAGAAACGATTGCTCAGAGATAAGCAAGATAGAAGGAGAGTCAAGTTCGTAAAGTGGTTCTTCAATGTTCACACTTAGGCCGTGTTCACACTTAGTGCCCGAGCACTAGTACCTGGGCAGCGGCAAAAAAAAAATAGCGTCGTGTTTACACACAAAACCAAAGTACCCAAGTACCATTAAATGCCCGAGTACAAGGTAGAGTACAAGTCCCCGAATTATGGCGTGGATACTTGAAAAAAAAGTTTGTTCACATTAGTGCCCAGCGAGAATCGTACCAAGTGTGAACACAGCCTTAATTTTTTAGTGAACACGTCATAAAAAGAAATTTTTGTTCTAAAAAAATAGAACGCACACAATATGGATTTCTTAAATCAAAAATAACCAGATTGGCAAAATAGCTCTAAATTTTTAAAAATAAAAATAAATTCTGAAAGAGTCGCAGGTATAAGTTGCAGGGGTTTCTCCCTTAGTTTTTTTTCTTGGCACCTTGTATTCAACTGCGAACATGTTTCACATAGGCTCAAACGAACTGTCGTTTTCTGTCGCTAAGTCTAGATCTATCTTGGTTGGTCGATTCTAGGTTGCTCCATCACTTTGATTTTTTTGAGCGGTGCAGACCTTGGCGTTGCTTGTCGCAAGGTGCCTACCCTAGGTAACACTTTATTTTCTAACGAAGGCGTCCGAGACAATATTGCCTTTTCTTTTCCAATCGCGGGTTGCAAGTGAGATGTTTTGTATAGATTAGGAAGAGAATCGCTCAGCCTGTTGTCAGAAAGAACTAGGTTTGCTATACGGCTGCCCTTTTTCCTCTTGTACATCGGTGTGTCCTTAACTCCATGATTGATGTTTCCCGATTCCATTGCATTCCCTGCACTTGAAGGACTCGATCCCAGGGCTTCACTGCGTTTCCTCTCCCGGTATCTTTTGACCGCGCGTGTTATAACCGTAGCAGCGACCATCTCACGATTCTTTTCCATTGTGGTTTTGGTTTGACGGTAATGTGTTACAGCGGGAAATACAGCTCGGAACCTTTCCTCCATTCGCTTCATAACCAAGTTAAACTCCTCGGAATCAAACTCCTCGTAGCCTGTTACAACTCTCTTGACCAAAACCTGCAACAAGTGCAGACAGTAAATCTTGTCATCTTCGTACAGCGGTATATTCAGCAGCGCGCATGCGGCCTTGTTTGGCTGCTTAATTCTCAGATTCCCTTCCAAAGTGTGGAGAAACTCTGACAAATCTTTATAATAAATGTACTGGGTGCTATCAGGGTCGTACAGCATCCAGTGTTGATAAAACAAATCAATGTCCTCTCCGGTAATTCCAATCTTTTCTTGTTCCATGACGTTGTTATAATTTTCCAATATTACAGCAACGTACATGTTGATAAGAACTAGAAAAATAATTATGATGAAGCTGGAGAAGTAGCAAACAGCAATCCAACCGTTGCCGCAGTTACCATTCGACAGTCCTTTATAATCGGGATCGCAATCCGGCGGCTGTATCATCAAAGGCTCTAACACGTCGTTCCAGCCCGCCGCGGTCATGAGGCGAAAAATTAACAGCATAGAGTTCAAGAACGTTTCAAAGTTGACCACGTCATTCAAGGCTCCTGTCTTCTTGACATGCGCAAAGAATGACATTCCTATGATGGCGTAAATGAACACAATGAGGAAAAGTATCGCTCCCACATTGAACAGGGCTGGCAAAGAGATGACAAGCGAGAACAACAGTCGTTGAATGCCTTTAGCTTTCTCAAAGAAGCGGAGAAGTCGTCCAACTCGGAACACGCGAATAACACGTAACAGATTCGGCGTTATGATTATACCAGTTGTGTTGAGGCTCTCCACGATTATACCTGCATAATAATAAAAAGATAACATTCATTAAAGGGGCTATGTAAGTCACGTTATTCCATTTTGTGACATAATAGTGACATATAAATTTGTGTAAATGAATCTTGTAAAAAAGGACCTCAGAAGCTTTTAAATGAACATAAAAAAATTCAAGCACGCCTTATAGAAGTAAAAGTGTAACAAACTGAACAAGTTTGGCACAGATTGTGAAAAACATGGTTTCTGAAAAAGATACCATTATCAGTTATCATGAGCCTGGGACAAAGGCCCAAAATCTGAGCCCCGGACGAGAGTCGAGCCCATCAGACACTTTGATATACATGTAGTCAGTGTGCGAGTCAAACATTTATCTTAATAAATCCTTACCCACTATCGACAGAATGACGATGATGAAGTCAAACACATTCCAGTACTGCAGAAAATATCCCCATCTCAGGGCAATAATTCTCAGTATCGCCTCAAGGATGAAAATGCAGGTGAATACGATGTTGAAACATTGTGATGGACGCCCACAGCAGTCACTTGTTAAGGAGAAATACGATGTAGTGTTTATATTACGCTAGTTTCAATCTTAGAGATCGCGCACAGGAGCCAGAGAGCTCATTTGTATAGACCCTTATTTTCAGTTTCTGTAGCGTGCGATAAAGGTAGAGTCTGCGTTCGAGCCTAGTTACCCTTCAGGACGGAGCGTTCCCCGATTTAAAGTGATTAAAAGTATTTTTTTCTCCCCCTGGATGGGATGCTAGTCCATTGCAGGCCCAGGGGGGGGGGGGGGGTACTCTGGCTTGTAAATGACGGGGATGATCGAAGGATTTTTTTGGGTTTGAAATTTTCGATTCCGGGATTTTTTTGGGTTGGAAGATTTGGCAAGTATTTATTTGGGTGACTTGATTCAAATAGGGGATATTTTTGGGTATTAAAAACAAACTAAAGTGCCTTGGCGCGGCCTTGGCGTATTTATAGTATGTTGAATAATCAAACTCGAGCGTTATTGCCCCTCCTGGCAATTTAGCGGTAATTTGACAAGGGATTTTTTTGGGGGTTATTTTTGGTCCAGGGATTTTTTTGGGTAATGTCGGAAGACTTAGGGATTTTTTTGGGTCCTGAGTTTTGCCTTCATTCGATCATTCCCGTCATTTACAAGTCGGAGTACCCCCCTGGGATTGCAGGGCTCCCCCGGCCAGCATTAAATTCGTCTGTACCCCATTTAAACACTTGGGTGGGGAGAGGCACTTTGGGAGTAAAGTATCTTGCCCAAGAACACAACGCAAAGTTTTCAGCCATGACGCTAACCCAGACCATTAGGCCACTGCGCCTGGTGACTGGATATACTGCTACTCCCCTTTAACCCCTGGGTGGATGCTAAGGCAACAAACGTTACCCTTAATATTTTCTTGGGTTGCCCTGACGATTGACCTGCGGCAATTTGTAATCCTAGTTTGAGAGAAGCATTGTGAGAGTGTTAAGTGTCCTGCCCAGGTACGCAACGTGCACAATGACACAGTCCAACGCGCTAACCATTAGGTCACTGGACTTTCCCAGATCCACAAGTGTCAATTATAAACTTCTTTTACTTTTTTGTAACGACTAGCATACGATCCAAAGTTCTCCCGGTTTTAATGCCTAGGAAAGTTTAAAGGACTACACATTATAGAGAGTATTTTGAGTTAAAGGATATCTAACACTAATGTGACCTCCTCTGGCTGATCATAGTGCTGTACCATCATGACTATCATGTTGATTGTGATCACCAGGATAATAAACATCTCAAACTTGCGACTTTCCACCAAGTCAAACACAAGTGCTTGGTAGCGGTTCTGGAATGAAGTAAATTGGTCAAAGAAACAAATAAAGGTCTAAAACAGTGAAAACGTTCAGTTTATCTAGGGGTGAGTGATAAAAAATAGAGTATGAGCAATGTGTGTGTACGATATGCACGAGTTGAATTCGCGCTGGAGACCAGAAAATGACTAAGCCCACAGTTTTAACTTAATTATTTTAAAAGGTGAAAGAACATTACCGTTCTGAAGCTACCGGTATATTGATTTATGTAAGACATGGAATGTTTGGTTATAGGGCTATGGGGTTTGTACAAGCTGAATTGTTGATCATAAATCTTTTGTTACCTCTGGTCTTTTCACTTTCTTCTTTGGCTTTTTAGCCGCAGCGTTTTTTATCGCATTCATCCAACTTCTCTGGTTTGGAGTCAAAAAAATATGCACAGAACCCAACACCTCCATCTGTTGGCAAGAACACATGAAAACAACACCAGAGTTAGTATCGGTTTAAACTTTGTTTTGCACATTATAATCTAAGGTTAAAGGAAAGTAAAACTCAGTCGGGAACAAGTCCCGTTATCGGTAAATCTTCGTTGAAGGACTTAAGAAGTTTCCGATTAATTCTTATCATCCAATCAAATTAAAACAGCGCGAATAGTCACGAGTACTTCGAAAATGTTATTCTAAATCTCATTGGCTGTGAGTCGAGGACGTTTTAATTCGGCTAAGTGAAGAATAAATACAAAAACAAGCAAAATACGAAAGCCTGCTGACCTGTTGCTTGAGGTGATTGAAGTTGTCGATAATGACACCGATGAAAAGATTTAACACAAAGAAAGATCCAGAAATAATGAACACAATGAAGAATGAGTAAGCGGCCATGTTGTTTTCCCTCACGGGCTGTTGATCCACCTGCAAGAAATAAATGAAATTAAAAAAAAAACGATAGATAAATAATAACAAAAAACAGGCATACAGGCAGTAAATAAACATAGGCCGCGGAGCAGGGAAAGAGGACAGGAGGTTGAAGCACCCCCCCCCCCCCCCAAAAAAAAAAAAAAAACGAAAATTTGGCGGGGTCTCAATCCCCACGTTTTGGTGCCGAAATATCGGCCTAGAATTGGTTTGTCAGGATATTCCGCCTCGTGAGTGAGTTCAAACATCTTCGAGACTTCCTTGGAAATCTTTGGGAACTTCGTTTATCTTCGGAAAAAGTTCGAAAAATGATTGGAAACGTTCGTAACACCTTCGAACAACAATCGGAGAAACTTCGGAAATGTTCGGTCTAGAAACTGCTCGGTCTAGCAACTTGCTAGAACGGAAAAAGAGTTGCTCCAAATATGAAAACCTTCTGAGTATGTTTGGGACAGTATTAGCCCCCCACGTTCCAAAACGTGATAAATTTATATCAGTAAACAAATTATTGATATTGCTTTCACGACTCAGTGCTCAACTGGCTTCCCAACTCGGAACTAACTTAATTTAATTTTTTTAAAATGAATGTTTCTTACCTTAGTAGCATCAACAGCGTCCTCCATAACTTCCATCCATCCTTCGAAAGTAGCCTAAGAATGACAACAACAGAAACTATTTTAAAATACCTGTCTTCAATTCTTTCTTACACGTACTCCCTCAACCACCCACCCACCTACAATTTGACCCTTGCCTTCATTTTATATAGCGTTTGAAAAGGCCTCATCTTGCGCGCTGAGTTGTAAAGATCAGTTATGTTCAGACATCACGGCATTACCCTCTTGGTGTTTTAAAATTGTTGGTACTGTTATTTTGCGTGAACTTGTAACAACAAGTGACAGTCAATTTACCGAAAACGTATATAATAATAATAGTTTATTTTCTCTATTCGGTTGTCAAAACATACGAAAAATAAAATCTTAATTTCCTAACTTTCTTAACAATCCACAAACGTAAATCCACAGACGCTCCTAGTTAATTAACATACATATTTTTAACAATTTAAATTTTCACCTGAAAAGAGAGAATTAAATAGGATTGAACGTACCACTTGAAGAAGCGCCAAAAAACCGTTGACAGAATTGTCGAAATTGACATTGGAGTTAATCCAGCGGTCTCCTCTCTCAAGGCATGCGGACTTGTTTGCCACTACAGAAGCGTCATATTTAACGCCGCGCGCGTCGACACACTTGTAGAATTTCCCGCCAAAAAGATTAACGCCCATGATACTAAAAATAAGCCAGAATACCAGGCACACGAGGAGAACATTAGCGATCCCAGGTATGGCGTGAAACAGAGAGCTGATAACCACCTGCAAAACAAACCCAAGGGTCTGATTAGTGTCAGAGTGGATATCAATGGAACATTCAATACTTTGCTCAATGTAAAAAAATCACACAGATGGAATCCTGGTAGACAAAGCGTCATCAGGAGGCTAATTTAAGTGTGCTTTTTTTAGCTTTTTTTCGGGAGCTTGATAACGTTGCTGCTCTGTGGGAAATTTATTAATTTCCGCACAAACACAACTGTTGAGGGTTGGTGACGATGCCTCCTTATCGCCAAAAACGTTTCAGTTAAAATATAATGCCTATAAGGGATTCTAGATCTGGACTGTCTTGATACCGGCGCGCAAGACTGTCTGGAGGACTTAAAGCATTAATGACTGTTGTCCCAATTGCTGACAAATTTTATTCGTTTATTATAAGCATGGAAGAGTTTGAGAAATAAGTTCAATCAGGCATTTTGGCTAAATTTGCATAGTAAGCACGCAAATGGTAAACTCCAAACAGGTTCATGGTCACTTCGTCAATCCCTGAAAACCATGATAGTCAGTTCAGTTTACATGATACTCATCCAGCAAAGAACGGCGGGCGTTTAAGACATAAACTAACTCACCCTCATTCTTTCAAATCGTGAGATCGCTCTCAGTGGCCGTAACGCTCTCAGTGTTCGTAAGGAGCGAATGGACACGACTGCTTCATTGCCAAACAAGGCGATGAGAGAAACCTTTTGATAGGATAAAAAATAGTTTTTTTTAACCCTTTATAATTAGAACCACGAGGTTTTCCACCCCGCAAACTACGACTGAGACAGTGTGCAATTTCGTTCGAGGATTCAAATATAGAGTCAAAGCCTTCAAAGGGCAGATCTGAGCGTCGATTCAGTTAGTAAATGTAACAAACAGAACATAAACCTATCAGTTAAAACTTCCCTAATAGCGGAAAACTTATCAGTTATTGACGGAGCTATTTAACATAGCATGGCTTAGTAGTTGAACTGGCGTGACTGCCTTGTTACAAATCCAGCCAAAACCTTTACATTCGGCGGATTTGAATTCTGTACCTTCCATATTTAAAGTCAGCGTCTAGGACACTTCGCTACGCTTCCCTTTTATAAATAGGGAGACATTTGGAAACTCCTAAGAACTTTTATAAAGATTTTGACAAGCTTAAGGTTACTTACTACGATGATGACCACATCAAGCCAGTTCCACGCACTCGAGAAGTATGACGTGAAACCGAGGCCGATGAGTTTCAGTAAGAATTCAAGCACGAACACAACGGCAAAGAAAATGTTGAGCACCCTTAAAACTTCCTTCAGGGTTGGTCTGCTGTCCAAGTGAACGTCTTCGAAGGCCTTTGGAATAAGAAAAAAAATTAAAGTTTAATAGTTTTGTCATAATCAATTTGCACTTCTTTCAAACAATAAACAATTTTCTTGCCGTTTTTTGTCTCGCGCACGTTTCTCGAAATTGTCATTTCTTAATATTCAGCATAAAATTGGCGTCAATATGATTAGCTGCGCAGACTCCCAGAGCGCGCGCAGGGCTTTGCAGTCGGTTTTAATCTCGTACCCAGATCTTCTCAACCTTCGGAGAGAACATCTGGTAAAGTCGGATTTTGCTCGCGTCAAATGTGTCAGAAATGTGACACACGACGCGACTACGCATGCTCGGCAATTTAGTGGATGAAAAGCTCACTTGGCCGCTGTAAATAGTGCTTGAACTTCTTTCCTATACAAGGAAAGACAAGTAACACAATCTTGAGATAGAGTTGGGGAAGACAAAAAGCGGACACTCGCGTTTTGCTGCTAAATTAAAACACTTAACCCAGCCTTCAACGGCGGGGAAAAGCGCGCGTTGTGTTTGACGCGTACAGGCTAGATGTACGCGTCATATTTCCAAAGTTTTTCACCCATCTTTTCACCCACGAATTTGAATCCAAATATTTCCTTACTAGCTAACGTAAGGTGCGCGCGTGCGAAACAAAGTTTACATCATCCGCGCGCAAGTGCTGAAGCTGTTCATCAACCAATCAGATTGGCGAACTGAACGTACTTGACCAGATGTGTACTACCGTGGTAAGTAGACATCTGGGTACGAGATTAAGTCGGTTTTTCAAATTGTCTAAAAACAAAACCATTGAATAGATCAGGGTTTTGTAAAGCAATTATAACGCTTCCTCTCAGTATCTATCGACTATCTGTATCAAAACCTCTAGCTGGTCGCAGTCTAACTGCTGAACTGAAGCATGCATGCCTAGCCAATGCTGCGAAGTTTGTCAATATTCGACGGCTTCATTATGCTAAACCCCTTATCAGATTATGAGCAACCACAGTTATCACTGACCAGCGTCAAGAAATTTCACTCACCAAAGCAATGCTACTTGCTGCAATCAGAAACACGATAAACCATTCAAAGTACTTGTGTTCCACTAGGCATTTCACCTTGTGGCGTACGCACAACCAGATCACGTGACACGTGGTGTCGTCAAACCTGGTGCAGCAGCCGCGCTGAGTCGGAAAACAGTTGTCAACTTCATATTCCCGGATGTTCAGGGAACAGCAACACACTCGTTTGGGCGAGTCACGTGGGCTTGCCACACGCGATGCCTTCCTGGATGCTGGACCGCCTGTGTCTGCATGGCCATTGCTGACTAGAAAGAAATTTATCAATTCAACTATTATTTGATTGAATGCTGTTGCAAAAACTTTTTTCTAAATAGGCATTGGGTTCCTTTTTTATCGTGCTGTTCCGTAAAAACCGGCACCCTCGCTTCACTGCCCCATTCCTATTAAACGTCCAACAAGGCTAAACGTCTTTAATAGAGTGCTTTTCGACTGAGTGTCGTAAAACCAAAACCAAAGTTATCACTCTGGGTAATCACAGTTCATGGAGAAGGACAATTCAGTGAGCCAAGCAAAACATGTTGCTCGCACGAAGCGCGGAAAAACGCGTGTAACGAGTAACGATTGGTTTTGGTTTGATTGGTTGAAAAGGTGGCGTGAGTTTATTGAACCAATAACTTAGCGAAGTAATGCAAAAATAATAGCGTATGTTGAAAAAAAAAAGTTTTGTTTCTATCCTTGTCTCGTAAGTTATTTTGTTAGCGTTATTTTACCTTAGCAAACCAATGTTCGATTTGACGCCAAAAGGAAGATGGATTTCGATTACCACAAGTAATTAATGAATCAAGAGATGAATGAAAGCCTTCTGGTGTTCAGGTATTTAGTCTACACAACTAATTGGGAAAATATTTCCTGTCAATACTCGAGAAAATACCCGAATCGAGAAAATTCCTGAGTAAAGTTACCAAAGTTTTGTATTTAAATATAATTTCATGTAAACAAAATTTAATTTTTATTTATGGCTAAAGCGTGTATTGTTGTTTTTGTTGTTGAATCCTGGTTATCTGTGCACTTACTTTCTATCACCTCCTCTGTAGGTCCTACACTGTTTTTTGGCCACACCTTGGACTTTATTCTCTTTATGAATCGTGACGCAATCACGACCTTTCTAAGCCGCGTGAAAATTCGATTCCTTTTCTTTCCTTGACCAGATGACAGCGAGGCTTGACCAGCGAATGAGCTTAATAGTAACGCCAAGAAAAGATTCAAGATCTAAAATAAAAAAATACATTTATAAGGCTTAGTATCTCGCAACGCAGTAGCAGATCAGACGGCACAAAAACGGCAGTTGAGTGGAAAAGGTTTTGCGTGAAATACAGAGTTTTTATGGAAGTCCGATATGAAATTATTTCCGTAGAATTAGAGTCTGTATATACAAATATATCTAAACTAACTGATTTACAGAGGACCGCCGGGGATCATATTTTGCTGGTAAAATAACAGGCAAATTTTTCGAAAAAAAAACCGCGACTGTGCAGTAAAATCTTAAAGTAGTTTTCTTGAAGTTTGCAGATTTTTACGAACATATCCTGACCTGAGAACAGATTTCTTTACTGAGTTTTCGCGAATGAATAACTTTTTGTTGAATCAAAATGACTACGAAAAATAGGTTATGTAACTTACAATGAAGTGTCCTAAAATAAATGCTGGTATGAAGAGTATAATCGAAGCTGGTCCAGCGGCCCTCATGCAGTCCCACAGAGGTTCAACCCACTCTCCGCAAATAATCCGAAAGATCAGCAAAAACGAATGCCAGAAATCTGTGAACCGCCATCTTGGAATTTCACCGTCGAATTTGTCAGCGGTGTACGACGAACCAAACAGTTGCATGCCCACCACAGCGAAGATATAGATGATGATGGCTAATATGACGGACAGATTGGCAAGCGCTCCCAGACTGTGTCCTATTGTAGCCAAAAGACTTGACATGGTGCTCCAGGACTTGGCGAGTTTTAGAATGCGAACCTGTTTAACGCAAAAAGAAAACTCATTGTTACTATTTTACAAATCATAATTTGCCAAAGAAAAAAGTTGTTTGTAGCGTTCGTAAGAGCATGTACCCACTATGAGAACTTGCGATCGCGCGAGCGAGAGCGTAGAAAAAGAGCACAAAACAGAACCCAGACAAAGCCCCTAGTTATCCCGTCCTAAGCGTGCTTGTAAGTCGCGATGCGTCCCGGGCAGCGACCCTAGGTAAACCGACTTTGCTTGCTTATCAAGGCATTTTCTGTTCCGCTACGTTCTCTAAAGAATGTCCTGAAAACCCCATCACTAAGTAGGTCATTTCCCTATTAGAATTAGTTTGCAATGGAGACTAATGCAGGTTAGTATCATTAAAAACAGCTGAAAAGGTTCCTCCCGTCATTCGTCTTCATTGTAAGCTCCATCCAGTTAAATTCGAGGATATACAAAAAATGGTTTATATAAGAAGTTCTTAAGCCGAGTACTAGCAATTGAAATTTTCAGTAAAATTTTCTGCCGGTTAAATAAAAAAAACCCTGTAAATATTCACAGACAATTACTACCCTGGAAGATCACGCTACAAAAACAAAAAAATAAAATACTTAGATGCTCACCAATCTGAATGATCTGAGTACACTTGTGCCCGTGTTATCGATGAAGTTCGACAGCGTCAACACAGTATCTATGAGACTGATCACCACAACCACCCCATCAAATATGTTCCAGCGGCTTTTGATGTAACCACAAAACTTGAAAGCGATCAGCTTGAGTATCATTTCTATCAGAAAGATGAATGTACACACCTGAAAAAGGGAGAGAAGCTTGGGTTGGAATCATAAATTATCTCCAAATTTAGACGGAATGAAACTTTTGGAATTTTATTCATCGTATTCTATCAGACTGGATTACTGAACTGAAAAGGTAGCCTGTTTTACAGCCGCCCTCCCCCTAAAGAAATCGGAAAGGAGCTTCTTTTCCGATTTATTTGAAGGAAAGAAGCGGCGGGTGTACAAAGGCTAAGAAATCGAAGAGCCGAAGCAGTGTGAATTTAGTTCCTCATACTCATACACTTATCTTCAAAACCGAGTCAAAGCCCTGCCAGTAAACTAAAAATTAGACTAAACGCTGCACAGCGCTCTCGAATTTGATCAGGAAAATCTTCGATCTTCTTCCTTTTATTCAATCTTCTGTCTTGGAGCTAAAATGAATTTAATATTTTCCATTTATCGGATTTGTCGTACATGCAGTGTAGCTGTTGTGCTGCGTTGG
The DNA here is from genome assembly GCF_052425735.1 of Oculina patagonica. Classification (NCBI taxonomy): domain Eukaryota; kingdom Metazoa; phylum Cnidaria; class Anthozoa; order Scleractinia; family Oculinidae; genus Oculina; species Oculina patagonica. Next base: position 36,830,352 of record NC_135770.1, read on the forward strand.
TGTGCAAGTACTGAACAGGTCTATGTCAGAGACATTCAATCTTTACTATTTTAGCTTGTTACTCACCAAATTAACAATATCAATCGCTAATTCCAAGTCTTTGTCCATTCCATGATATTGTATGGACATGAACAGAGTGTTGATTAGAATAATGATGATAATACCAGCTTCAAACACTTGACTCTCTACGATTCGCTTCACACGCTTCCTGAACGGTCCCCAGAAGCCACACGTCAAAGATAACCCAGCACAGCACGAGCAACACTTTTTGACGGGTTTCTCTCGGGCTTGATTCTCGTCATGATTATTGTTTGTGGAAGTTTTGCTTGTAGCTGTGCTGTCCTTTAGTTCTTGCGGACCTTGTTTTATTTGAAAAACAGAAATTGATTCGGCTTGTGACAACGTCAAAGGGTTATGAGTGGCTTCACCAACCGCTGGATCGAACATGGCGCGGTGAATCGCCTGATCGAGAACGACATCCTGTTCACCGTACACGAGGCTCATGATGCTTCTGCGACTGCGTAGTGAGAACGTAGAGCCCTGCTGTTTCTGTTGAAAACGCAGGCTGTCATTGTCCTGTTGAAGAAAAAATGAATTACTGAAACAACTGTAACTAGTGAGAAAATCGCGCTAGGGTGGTCTAGTTTTGATTGAACGAGAAGTTTTGGAAGTGATTTTTCAAGATGGCGGACGAGGCTAAGTCGCTGAACTTCTGCAGTAGATGTCACCTTCATGAGTTTACGTTGCACATGCAAGTTCACGCGAGTGCTTATGCTTGTTCTTGCGCCGCAACGTGTGAACCAAGTGTCAAACAAATACAAGTCGTACATTTTATGGGTAGAAAAATCGTGTTTGATATAATTTTTACAGTGGCTGCACCTGTGAGTGTTCAAACTAGGCCGTTAATAACAGGAGCTAGTTATCAAGAAATAATTTTTGTCTAGAACGTGACTCTTGGCCTGCCGCCACTGTGTATCTTATCACTCACCAATAGAACTTACATCGGTACATTTTGGAAATAAAATGAACTTGAACCACGTTTCAAAATATGTTCCATCTGATACCTTTCAGGGCTATTTCGCAAACCTCTACAAATACCTAGGATGTTCATCCCATTACTTTTGTATGTGGAATTCGCTCCGGAGTTTTTCCACAGTGAAAGTTATTCAGTTAAATCTTACCTGTTTAGAGTTCTGTACTTCGTTTTCATACGATGCCGCTACTACAGCGAGAACAAGATTGATGAGGTAGAATCGCCCAAACAGCACAATACACAGGAAATAGATCACTGTCCACGGACCCATGGCATAAATGATCTAAAGAGAGAAACAGTTCAAAGTAAAAGTTCAGCTGATAGTACCGTATTTACTCGATTAAGCGCTGCCCTCGAATAAACGCCGCAATTAGGACAAAAAAGTTAATAAGCGCCGCAGTCCCGTTTAACCAAAAACAGCACTACAAAGCAACTCTAAAACAAACTTGGACATTTCTTTCCATCAAAAGCGATGTTTTGCAGTTCAAAGTGATTGTTTTACCGCTCGCCCATTAGTTTTCTATCCAACATTCTTACCATACGTTGTTCTGTAAATGTTGTGAAGGCCGCGAACTTTGCTGGGACAGCTAGCGCCACTTCTTTTTTGAGCAAGAGACGAATACTGACAATCAAAAGACGCTATTTTCAATTTATGTAAAAGATTAGATTCTTTGTGGCGTCCAACTTTTAAATAAGCGCCTCCCTCAAATAAGCGCCGCCCTCGAATAAGCGCCGCACTTGAGGCGCGAAAAATTTAATAAGCGCCGCGGCGCTTATTCGAGTAAATACGGTAAGTACATTCTTTCTTTTTGTCCTAAAGTGACCTGTCCGTTCACCCTGAGGGCAAAAAACAACAAAACACGAAAACCTAGGACTCATCATTTTGCATTGCTGGTAACTGGATTGGACACTTTTTCGTGAGTTGTTGGTAACTGAAGCAACTCACGTTATTGTAAACATTCTCCCAAAAGTCCAACGTAACAAGCTGGAATGACGTCATGATGGCCCAGCCAAAATGATCAAAGCTGGTGTATCCATAGTTGGGGTTAGCGCCTGCGTCAGGAAGACAGCTCTGATTGGTTGAACAGTGCCTAAAGGATAAAGATCATAAAACGAAATAAAATGCTACTTCAGATGACTAATAATATGCTAATATGCTAGGTCGCATATCAAAACAAATATAATCCATAACTATTACTTACGCTGCTCCAGAATTGTTTCCACAGACTATGAGACTACCATCAGAGTCAAGTATCCAAATATCTAAAATAAAGGAATCAAGAGAAAACCGTGTTGTTTTATCGAAAATCTTAAGAAATCAAATCAGGAGCCAAAATCGGGGACGAAGACCGTAAGCACGAGATCGAGGTTGTCCCTATGATAACGGACAATTTTGCTATTTTTAGAATAGTTATATAGCTGCAAAAGAAAGCCCGTTCAAGCCTGGATTTTTGCATGCATAACTGCAATAACCTTTCACATTTAACAGTTCAAATTTTATGATATTTTATATACTTCATCTATTTCTTATGACACTTTTGACTTTTATTTCCATAAAAACGATTTTGTTCTGTGCAAATTTGATTCTTTCTTAATCAGTACAAGTCCGAAACGTTGTAAGACTAAAATGTTTTCTGAAGTTGAACTAAGCTAAGTTTGTAAGTAGAATGACTGGACATTGTTATTGTTATTACTATCATCATCATCATCATCATCATCATCATCATCATCATCATCATCATCATCATCATCATCATCATCATCATCATCATCATCTAGCTCCAAAGCTACTCACTTGGGTTAGATGCATAATCTCTGTACGAAATTTGAAGATTCTTAGGCACAGGCTCCGTGCATTTATTTCTTAACACACCCACAAACACTTGCATGCCGACCAAGGCAAAAATACAGATAAAGAACATTGTGAGAATGAGCACATCCCATAACATCTTCATCGATGCAAGAAGGGTGTTCACCATCATCTTAAGACCTAGAAACAAAAAAAAGTTCAGTGTACCACCAGAGCACACGAAGATAATGTATTGATGGCAAATTTTCCTGCCATTTATTTTACTTTAATAAACGTACCCGCCTAGATGATAGAAAACTAAGCAATTATGGTTTGGTTCGCAGAACAGTACTCGATAAATTACAAAAATTCACTAGAAAATGAGGATAACTTTAATACAGTGGCGAGGATGGATGTGGATTCAAATAGTTAACACATGAATGACCATCATCCATGAATAGTTGAGGCTCACGTTTTCAAGAGTTGTTCTGATACTTTCGACATGCAATACCTTTTCTAGTGCATTAACCGAAGAACAATTTTTTGTAGTGCATTATTTTATTCGGAGTTTTAACTTATTTTTAGAAAGCAGAAGAGTAAGCCGGGGTTCAAATAATATCAAGTACAATAAACTTGTTTCATTCTGTTTCTTTTGTATATAATAAAAACACCACTTACCTTTTACGGCTGATATGGTTCGTAGAGCTCTAAACACTCTAAATGTCCTGATTCCAGAAAGATTTGCCAATACACCAGGAGCAAGTGTTATATACCTTGGGAATGAAAAATACTTTTACCAAGCTGTTTATGGGCTGTTTACATGCATGTTCTCTGATTTGTAATAAGAGCTAGAGCAAGTTTCGTTTAATCGTAAAAAAATTGGAAACGCCTTTTTTTTTTGAATAACAAAATTGCATATTGCGCCAATTTTTCAGTTCTGTTATTTTTTAGCCTTTAGCTTGCTTTTCAATAAGTAGTTTATTTCTTTGAGCTACTTTAATATCGAAACTAAGAGCGGGCAGTTTCTCGAATAGCGTAAAGAGAAAGACGTGTTTGATTTTGCGATCATTAGAGACCATTTTTATAGTGGATAGCAGTTTCCCCTTGAAATATTTCTCTTTCAGCCTGCCATAAAATTCCACACGAACTTCAAAATGTCCGCCAAATTTAAACCATATCTCTTTTTATGTTTTATTTGACATGATTGACGTGATATACGGCTTACAAAGTTAAGGACCTTCAGAAAGGAGTACGAGTACGATTTTCGAATTTCAATCCAGTTTTATACGTCCCCAGAGCCCTCACACCTCCGTTTTGCCGACCAGTTAAAAAAAAGACTATTGGTACGAGATTGGTGTGAAATGTGATAATTAAAAACATAAGCACTTTGTTTCAAAAGTCGTACTTCTTCTTAACCTCGGACTGATCGTACTCCGACCAGAAGGTCCCTAATATTTAACATAAGACATCTTACCCCAATATGACAACCACGAAATCCAACCAATTCCAAGGGTCTCGTAAATACGCATATTTGTGAAGAGCAAATCCTTTGGCAATTATTTTGAGAATCATTTCAACAGTATAAATAGCTGCAAATACATATCTGAATGAAAGTTGAAAAAGACAATCTGTTTATAACAGAACCTAAAGTTGTCACACTTGAAATGTTATTAGAAATACATAAATTGGTCAGAATATGCTGTATTTGGGAAAAAACATCTATTAAACTGTCTTTCCTGGTTATTCATTGGTTTGGTATAACAAAAGGAAAAATAAATAAAAAAAAAACCAAGAAAAGAAAAAAAACCGAAAAGCACTCCGCGTTTTCCCGCCATTTTTAAGAAAAGCAAGCACGACGCGGTTGTCCTTGTTTCCCGCCTTTTCTGAAACGTGTTCAGATTCCCATCGTGAAAATGGCGGGAAAATGCTTGGAACGCTTGTCTTTTTTTTTAATTTCATTTATTAAACCAAACTAATAGCCTTTTATGGTTTTTTTTTTTTTTTTTTTTTTTTTTTTGTTTTTTTAAATGAACTATCTGGTGAAGGAATTATATTATCGTAATTTTTGCTTGGTCAACGGAAGCAAAATGCGTCTATTTTGTCTAATTATCACCAAGAGAGAATAATTCTTTAATTCTGTATCATCCTCTGTTGCTGTCAAAAATAGTGAAATTGACTTTAAAATACTCACTCGGGTTCCTCAGGTGGATCAGTCAATGCAAGAAAAACACAATTTACTAAAATAGTTAGGATAATAAAAATTTCAAAATATCTGAACAGAGTTAAGAAATTCAAACAGTGCAGTTACATGTAATACATATACATACTTTAGCAGTCATATTTCTAGACAGTATAAATTTATACTATAGGAAAATCCATTACCTGACGAGGGAATTCCACGTTAAATTTCACGCAAAAAAACCGATATCTCACGAGCCGCGAAGCGATGAGTACGATATCGGTTTTCCAAGGAGTTTTTCAAGGAGTTAACTACCGACCGATAGAAAACCCGCAGATTTTTTATTCTAGAAGGGCCTGGCCTTCATAATCTAATGACGAAGTTTTTTTTTTTTTTGGTATGTCGCCCCGCGGCCCGTTTTTTTTTTTATTTTATTTCTTTTTTTTTTTTTTTTCTTCTTTAAGGCAGAGAGTTACGTTATTTTAATCTTAGAACGGAGGAACAAGACAGCTCTTCGGTGCTGCTACTTAACTACAGTTTCCGTAGAATGAAGTGGCTCAGAGTATTGCTTCTCGCCCCTAGAATAGATTGTGTCTATCCAAGGTTACCACGTGCCTTGCGTTCCTTCTGATGAAAAAGGTCTTTTTTGCCCAAGAACACAACGCAATTCCACCGCAACCGCAAACACACAACGCAACTACTAGGTCACTACTCAACAGTCTCACGACTTAAACGTCAAGTAATTGTATAAGGAGCTACTTTGTCAAAAGGATACTGATTTGTAGTTATGTACAGTGAAAACTTCCTTAAAGGGTGATTTTGACCAAATATGTACACGGACTTGGCTTTATTTAGTCGGTGGACATGAGGCGTTCCAAAGCGACTTGTGATGACAATAAATGTCTGAAAAAGAAAACATTTGAGAAGAAAAATAAGCGACAGGAAAATAGAACGACGTTTCGATGACGCCATGTCATCATTATCAAGTTAAAATTATAATACGGAGTTCATGCTTATATAGTGATCTAGGGTGTGATAATATATTAGCATATTAAGATTTTAAATAAACAGTTTAGCACGCACAGAATCTGATTGGTGTTAAGTTTCGTCTTTAAAAGAAAACAAATATAAAAACTGAACTTCAGTCTACCATCAAATGTAGTGCAGTATTGTTAGTTTTGTACTGTAAACAAGTAAAGTAGAGATAAATAAATAAATAGATAGATAGATAAATAAATAAATAAAAATGAAAACAAGCAGGCAAACAAACAAATAAATAAATATACAAATAAACAAATCTTTAATTATTTCCAACAATGATATCAGCTAGTAGTAGCTACACTGTAATTGAGAGTTTAGATAAGGTTTATGTATGTAAGTTCCGGAAAAACTAGCAGTAGCGATAAAATTTCATGGTTGTTAGTAAATTCCGAAAGCCTGAAGACCTTTCGATAGTAACAATGAAAATAACACAGTATATAAAAGACTGTATCAAAATGATGCGATATTTGTTTTAGATCCTTATCATAAAAGCAATATATTACTCCATTTTGATAAAAAGAGATTTATTACGTTTAACAACCCGATAGCTGCAACCCTCAAAAAGCAACGATCGAAGAAGACTGTCACTGATCCGAACGTAACGAGGGTCGCTACTTTCGGAACCTTTCGAAGCTGTAGGCTGCGAGCAGTCCCTCTTTTTTCTTAATTTATCCGGCGTGAGGCGAAATTAAGCGCTTGTGGAAAACAGGCCTGGAATATACGCGCGTCTATCCTCCTCCCCCCCCCCCCCCCCCCAGATTTCGCGCGGCAATTTTTCCACTCGCGCTCTCTTGTTTCCGCTTCACGCTCGACGGACTAAAAAAGAGAGAGACAGCTCTTAGTCTAGCAAAGCTCTATCTTACATCCCATGCTTCCTAACCACAAGCCACTTAGCCCACAGATATATAATTATTTAAAAACCTTATGACCGCAGCAAATAACCACTCAACGCCATGGGCACACGCAGCGCTATTTAACTAGACAACTACAGCGAACTTTGTAGGTTTTTTCCAATTAGTTATGCGACAACAAACAGAGGACTATTCTCGCCATCGTTAGCGAAGCTACATTATTTAACGAATTTAAAATCTGTCGAATTTACCAGAGCAATTATAAACGCTTCGAAAAAAACAGGTGTTTTGTGCAAAATTATTCACTGGGGGAAAGTCCACGTACTCGCTCGCATGCTCAAAAGTTAGATTTAAATATTGATATTAAAATAAAATGATACTCTACAAGAAAGATATATTGGGTTTTATATATAAAATATTAAGTGAAAGTCAATTACTGGTATGTTCGAATTTATCTTTTTTATTCCTTCAAAAATAAACCCTTGAAACTTCCGGAAGGCATAAAACAATTTATTTGTTCATATTATTTTATTTCTCAATTTTGCTTTCCGAGTTTCCTTTGATCTCTTCCCTCTTTTCGAAATCTTTGTAGTAAATCAAATTGTACTCAACTAGCGAGATATTAATTTCTTTTTCTTGAGTGACAAACATTTATTTTCTCTTTACAATATTGTCATAACTCAAGCAGACAGGGTAATGAGAATTAAGCAAAAGTAATCAACTGTTGGATATTTCCTTATTACATCACCACATTCTCAGACGGGGAACTGGAACAGCAAAACAGAGATTGATAACCTTAAACGAAGTTTGTATTTCAAGATTCGAAGCGAATTTATCCGAAATGGCCAATAAAGACTCGATACTTGCTTTGGTTTGCTAGCGTCAAGAAATATCACTATATATGTAGAATAACCATAAGATTCCGCTTTTGAGTTAAGACGCGCGATAGGGAAAATGAACAAATTATTTTACGGGATGTCTGGCCGTGTAGGATGATAAAACTTGAAATCTTTATATACATGATTTCAACTCGAAAACAATGATTCCGTGCGCGATCATTTATTTAGCAAGCTAAATATTTCCCGGTCATCAAAGCATACATCTTAGCCAAAATAAAATTACAAATTTTCTCTCCTATGAAAGTACAGTATTGTAAGCATTTTATGATAGTAGAAAACATATTTCATGTTGGAAAACAGCTCTGTTATATTCCTGTAATTGCGCTGTTTGAGTTTCTGTTGAAAGCCGGCACGACGGCCTAATATTTTGTTACTTTTCAGGAAAACAAACAACTTTATGATTATGGCCGCAACAAGCGGTATTAGTAAGCAGAAATTGTAGTTGTAATAGGGGTGATTTGTTTATGGTGAAACGTTTTGGAAAAATACATCGTTCTTCACTGCGGTTCTTCCGGCGTGGATCGCGAAGCACATTCCGGTAACTGCTTTTAAAATATTTAACAGTTCATTTGTTTACCTTTCGTGGCTGAAATTCTAGTGCTTCAGTAAACAATATTTTGCCAATTATACCACACACCAGAAGCAAACCTGACACTAATGTTTTTATCATCGATTCAGTTTTAATTTACTGATAATAATAGTTGTTCGGACGACGCATTAGGGATTGAGGGTTAACCGACTACATCTCAACAGCAATTTCCGAAATCTTTTGTGAAAATGCATCGGAAATTCGAGGAAATGCGTTTTAAAAAATTTCTTTGTCTACTAAAGTTTTAACGATTTAAATTTGCTAATCTATAAACGTTTTAAAGTCGTTATCCAAAATCAACTTCGTCCCACGTGCGAAAATAAAAATATCATAACCGATTCTTTATCACTGTCAAGAATTATTTATGCTAAAAGAAAGTGACACAACTTGAAGTCTTTCTGAATGATCAACTTACCTCAGAAGAGTTCAGTTTCTCTAGAAAGCCAGCTAAGGTATTACTCAGGGTATCCATGTGAGCACTGATCATGAAACTAACGCAGAAAATAAGTACATTTCCGACATTTCCGCAGTTCCAAACTCGGCGCGATACGTCTGCTAGACCAGAAAGATCAAAGGTTTCATATCGCAGGCCAGGTGTCCAGCCGTTTTGTAGTTTATACCAAGACAAAGCTCAAGGTTTTTGCGTGTGAGAGCTGAATAATTGAATATTCCTCAAACCAGCCAATTAGAAACGCGCACAAGACCTCGCAAAAAATAATTTTCCGCTGTAATTAGTAGATGATAGCAGACTACAGTGTTGTAGAGGAGAAGCTTGTAAGACGGCCGGCACTTTTGTAAAGCATCGTTTGTTGTAAATTCAGGGAGAAATTCTTATCGTGTGGTTTATCTACAAACATTGATTTCATCCGATTTCGTCTTCGTGTAGGGCTTTTAGAACAGAGTCGATGATTGGTGTTGCCTTGGTAACGCGGTTCGGCTCATGCTTTGTTCGAGGAAACAGTGAAATCATTTTCAATACACAAATTTTATTCTCATTAAAATGCATTGTTGTTAATAAATATAGGCGTTTGTTTGAAGAGTGGGGAGTTGTTTAGTGGTTTTTGCTAACCGCAGACTTAAACTGTTTTAACCATAGCAAACTCGCACGCAGAATAGCTAAGAAGCTTCAATCTAGTTCGTTGGTATGGTGACATCATAGTGTCCGGTGACAATGGAACCATTTTCTTCAATACAATGAAATGATGTTAAAAAAAATTTGCAATGCAGATAGACTAATTTCTGACAAAAAATGTGGTGGAAAAAAAAAGAAACTTACCCACGTATTTTTCTATCGCAAATCACACAAAACAGCCAAACGTACACGTGTTAAGAGTTTCAAGATTTCCCATCACTTGCAGGGAATGAAAGTCACGTTTGATTCACTTTGTTATCTGAAGTTTAGTATCACTGAGTTATGATGGGACAAGCCCAGCAAATTGCTGCTGGTGCCGAACTGTCTGGATCTTAGATGTCAGCCCGCGTCAGTCGTCTTCTACTAAATATAGAACCGCGCCATTTTGGCTAAAAACCGCCGCCACTTGGCATCAAGTCTTCATTCTGAAGCTAGTCAAAGCTGGGATCATGCATGCGTAGAAGAGAAACGGCTTCCTGCAGTTCCTGAATCTGAAAAACTTATTTAGTTTTGCTTCTTTTGTCATACATTGGAAGTCATCTTCCTTCGTTCGGCAACCAACGTACTTGTCGAGTTTGGTAAGGATTACGTGAGAAGTAACTTCCTGTATCTCGTATTTTTGTACAAAACCACCATTGGTGCCGAACTTCGTCCTCAGGGTCTTGTTCGCTTTTCCCGACGAGCCTGCCATTTTGAAAATCGTCGCAGAGAAGGCCCTGGTGACGAGGTTGCACTGATGCCTTACTCAGGAACACGTCAACCCTGACACATCAAATTGATTTTTAGTATGGCTTCGTCAATCGGATCTTTTAAACGTTGTTTAGAGTTTCTTGGCTCATTTTAAGATTAATCTTATTTTGAAGCCAGTCATGCTTCGCAGTGTTGAGTAGTTCGGGTAAAACCACAAAAAATCCAAATGCAAATCAGTCGCCGAATTGAAACCTGGGATAAAAACAATCAGATCACCAATACAATTTCTAGTTAAAAATAACGCAACCCTTACTTGTTAAGGAAAACTGAGAAGAAACTGAAAGGAACTTGTCTAAAGTCAATGCTTTTTCTAAAAAAAAATAACGCTAAAAAAACGCAATGAAGCGTTTTGGTGCAAAACACTTGAAAAACACAATAGAACAATGCTTGTTGTACGTCAATCCAAACATAAAAGGAAAAACAACTGACAGAATTTACACATTCACTAAGTCATGTTCTAATTATTAATTATAAATGATCGCATGCTGAATATGTATATTTTTTTTTTGCAAAACGTGTGTTATTATTTTTGGCCACTTGGGAATTTATATATAAATTTTAAAGATCGCCTCTTTTACAAACTATTTCAAAGTTGTGTGAAAATTAAATATTAGTAGTGACTATTTGACTTTCTAATTTGCTGACAACAATGCGCTAGTGCCCGCAGGTTAAAAGGGCCAAGACTCCTTATATTTATCGACGAAAATACAACAGACAATATAAGACGTCATCAATTATATTCTAAATTGCTGTTTGCAGGATTTGGTGATTTGAAAAATCAGTACTACAGAAAACTCTAAAGAAGATTATATTTTTTTTACGCAGCCTTATATGTTGTTTTATTTACTCTTGTTTGGGTCTGTTTTGCCACTATAAGCTTATCAGTTATAATATAATTTTTAAACAAACTTTCTTTATGTAAACAAAGATAATTGCTACTGATACTTTGCGGTAATGATTTTTCTTGGGACCTGACGAATCGAGGTTCTTTTTGTGGAAGTGTCAAAGTCGCGAGTGACAGAAATAAAGAAAAGACCAGCAATACAAACTGTAGCTTTTCAAACGGAGTAGAATGCATTGCTAAATTAGTACGTCAGAGTTAAACGGGAACTTAACAGTTGGCTGAGAAAGGACAATTTGGCACAATTAACTAATTTGGTGGCAGAGAAATAAACATTAGTTTTTCCACTGATTGTGATGTACATACTGTAATTGTGGTATAAATAACACGAATATCCAAATGCACGGGGCTTTAAACAGCTATGCAGAACTATGACATTTCACCAGTATAGACAGTACGGAAATTATGTTAACCGTGAAGTCGTGAGCTTTGTCACACCACATTCCGAACAAATTCGCTTAAAACACTGCCGAAATACCATCAAATGGTTGCGCGGAATAAAGACCGATTTCCGCGCAAAGACCAATTACATTATCTTTAGCTATAACTTGTATAAGTCATTTTTCTGCAGCTTTACTAACAAGAACTCACTATTTTGTTTCTAATTAAAATAATTAAATAATCTTTTACTAAACCCACCTCGTCATTGCAGTCATGTTTGTCCTCCAGAGGTCGATTAAAATATCTCGGTCGATCGGGGCAAAGTTTGCGCATCATATCTTTAAAGAAGTCTTTGATAGCCAGTTTACTATCAACACTGCTTGCCTCGCTATCCCTTCGGGTTGTCGACCGGCTAAAATGGCTGGCATAGCTTATTACGCTAGCCTGGGATAATCTTGCAGTTGTCGTGGCCGCGTGTTGTTGCGAGAGGTCGCCGTTCTGTTCCTGTGAAAACGGAAAAACTGATTTTAACGATGGCTCCTCGGCACGCTCTAGTTACATGCCTTGTGAATACTTGAGTGTTTAGGGGTTTGTTCTTGGCGATGGTAATCCCATGCAGTTACATAAGCTTTGCCTACCTCAGGCGCCGCACAGTTAAAATTAGAAAAACGGACGTTTTGCCAACCTGATTTCAATATAACATGCATATCATAGAAAAATCATCGCAAGGCGCGCGCTCAACAATAAACTAATATATTCAGCTTTAGCAGCAATTACTGATTCGAGTAACTTGAACAAGGTTGATACTTTCCCCCAGGCTAAATTCTATTGTATTGTAAATCAACATTTAGGACCCATTACGTCAGTTTGAAAAAAGATGAAGAAAAAAATCAGACAATAAGGTCATCAAACAGAGCAAAGATGGATAAGTTACAAGGATGAAGAATATTTGGAAAAGGTTAAAAGCGTTCTCTGGCTAAAACTGTTTTAAATTATAAGCCTCAGGATACCAGTCTGCAACCTTTGACAAAAGACGAAAAAAGGCGCCAATACAGAAAATATATACGATGAAAGGTGTAGAAAGAAAGAACCATGGTGGATTTTAAGCTCGGTATAGTGAAATGAGAAACATGTAGTGGTCATCAAAAAAAATCTGATTCGGCTAGTCCTATTTACCATCTTTCTTTACTTTTTCACCATACAGAATACGCTGTCGACATTGCAGATCCTGGCAGTATGCAGGACGCGTGTTGCCCACCATGAGTCTCTCTGTTGCTCAGTGAATAGAACGACCACCCGGTGTTTGGGAGGCCATGGGTTCGATTCCCGTCAAGGACTCAGACTTTTTCTTTGTCTTACGCTTGTGTCGTGATGAACACTGCATCTTTTTTCAGAATAAAAACTTTTTTCCAAAAAAGTAAAATTACCTATTTAAAGAGTTTTTTTCTAATAACGGAGACTTTTTAATTAGTACTATTTTCCACTTATCTGGGAAATAAACACTGTATATCTTTTTGTCGTTCGAAGAAATTTCATTTTCGTTTGTTTAATCTTTCAGAAGCTTGCCTTTGAACTAGCCCCTTTCAGTTACCATGATGACAGCCACCTTTCACTTAAATATTATTTCTCTTTTGGATTTTTTTTTAACAAAATGCTGAATTGTTACCTGTATGCTGATTCAGTCCCCAGTCGTCTTTATATAGCACGCGGCAAAGGGAGAAGCACGCGCGCGAGGTGGGGGAGCAGGGGATGATGGGAATCCACCTTGCGCTCCCTTTCTCAGTACCCATCTCTCCCTGCGTACCTCCCGTGTACCTTGCCGCATGCATATGAAGACGACTGGGGACGAGTCAGATCTATATGTGTTCATTTCTCTCAGGGATGACAAAAGTCACTCAAGCATGGCGCCTATACATTGTCCAACAAATGGCCGAACAGGACGCTTCTAACAACCAATCAGATTTAAGAATTTCGTTATAGTTTTGATTAATACTAAAATCATACCCCTGAGTTATCCTATGGTAATTATACTTATCACTACAGTACTAAACCTACTGGATGGCAAACGTTTTAGGTTAATTGCTGTCCAGTTCAAGATTTCGCTGTTGCAATACTTGTGATTTTTTTTAATTGGCCAGTCTGCTTTTAACAATAACTTCTTGAATTTACTGATGTTTTAGTCTTTTACGTTAAAGGAGTTTGAGAATACGAGAGCAATTTAAAAAACCCGAGCCGTTGGCCAGTGTAGTTATTTGCATTTCTTTTTGTTTTTAGGCAATCGTATTTTTTATGACATCAAAGTACGCGATTTTGGCCCTTTTTATATCCCTAGGTGGTTTTCGGGAGGCAGGTAAATAAAGATTTAACGCGCAAAAAGCAACATCAGTATACGCAGTTTTTTAGCCAATCAAGGCCTACAAGCTGCATTATTAAAGTGGCCTTGCAGTTAACATTCTATTTTTAGAAATAACTGCTTTCTTTTTCATTACTCGAGACTTACAGTTTAGCAGACAGGAACATGACACGAAATTGTCTACTTTTGATTGATTGTCATGGCTATGGAGATTATGACAATATTATGGCAAACAATGGGAAAATATATTTCCACTGATTACTTTTTAAATATGAAAATGTAAAGTAAGTGTGCGTTTATAGTGGGCAATGCACTTAACTTAGGTCTTCGGCTTTAAGAGCCTGTCATTCAAATAAATAAACACAGTATTGCAATTAAGTCTGTATTATTATAACTATGACTTGCCATTGCTCACGAAGCAACCAAGATTTAGTGAAGAAAATAAAAGTTCACTCATAAAAGTTAATATTTTAATGCTCTTAATAGAACGACTGTCCGTACTTTGTCAAGATTTTAGTTTTTTGCGTCGCTTTAAGTTTTACTTACACCGCTGTTATAGTTCTTGAGAGGTAGAGTTCTTGAATTTGTCTAAATTAGCCTGAGTGTTGTAACACCTGGCGTAAACTGGATGGAAATAAAATATCGTGCAATCCCCTGATCTCTTGCTTAGTATTTGGGATTGCTTTTTTGCTTGAGGGTGAAAAAAACGAGGTCACCATGTGGCTTATGAAAACATTCAATGCCAAGTGTATTTTTAATAGTATTAGTTTCATACACTGATATAGTATATATAGATCATATGAACTCTACAGAGAACGACACCATTGACTGGTAAACGATTACAATGCATTCTTTATAAAAGAATATCTTTTTCCGCCAAGCGTGTTTTCAATTGAGTGCATGCGTTAGCTTAAACTAAGATTTAGATTTATGGTGTTTCTGGAACCATTTGGAACCTGGCTTTCCGATTCTGAGCAGAAATTCGTTGTAAAAGAAAGGTCTATGTAGTGATTTTGAAAACACAACTGAAATAAAACCTTATTGTATGATATTTCAGTGCTCTTATTGAATAGCAAATTAACAAGCGAGGATTGTGTGGCGATGAATGCGTCACCTTTGAGTTAATATGAATATTTTACCAATCGTCGATGCTATTTTTTCAGATAGTAATTTACCACCACGTATATTACTCTTATAAGTAAACAACCTTTCGGCATCAAATATGGGCCACTATAATTGGCGATAATCTACTGTGATGAAGTAGATACGAGTAAAGAAGTAGATAACTTTACTTATTAGACAATTTTTGAAAAATTTATTAGCTGTTTAATTTTTGCTGCTTAAAAATGACTCTTATACCACGAGCTAAATTTGCTCTTATTTAAAAGATTGTTAAGGTCTTGATTTGCATCGCATGCTGTGTAATTAGCCCTCCGCTAAGACAATGTAACATTGAACCTGGTTAACTTCGCCGATAACATGAACTCCAGTATAATGATTAGAATTAGTAAAGGTTACATAAAGAAGAACCTTATTTTTTACAAGCACCAAACTGGTCATCAAATGAGATTACTTCTGAAAGTTTACTTCTGTCGGATTTAGCGTCGCAACGACAAAGATAATAACTACGGTCCTGTTTGTTCGAGTATCAAGACATAATTAAATTTCACACAGTCTGAAAAGAGTGATGTTTCTAGGATACGAGGAACTATCTGCTGTTTAATTTATCTGATTTAAGCGCACTTGACCAGTTCGAATTAAGATTTCAACTTATAATACCTAGTTTGGTAGCCTTTGTTCGGCGCACTTGGGATTGCTCAACCGGCAAGATCGAGGTTTCCTTAAGTAAGCCCCACACTTTGGTATAATAATGGTGTTGTAAATAGTTTTAAGTATTAGAAACCTTACAATCCATTAACCAAAAAGGTCCAACTTACCTTAGCGCTGGCTTCACTCATGTTTCTCGCTTATCTTGTCCAAAGCCATCGGGTAAACGGAACGCATAAAACCCTTCTTTTGAGCGGAATTTCAAACAGCATACTTTTACCAATTACCAGTAAATTCACGAACAAATTTGTAGCCTTTTCTACACGCGTATCATATCGTTCCCGATAATTTCGCTTTTCGTTGATAAGATAATTGGTAATCCCGAGCGTTGCATGTGGTTAGCATGCACAACTTTTGGGAAATATTACTGCTAAGTTACCGAATCAACAAAACGCAAGTTTGGGACCTTATTTGCATGACAGAAAACAACTTGTCCTTTAGAAGTTCAAAACAAAATGAACATGCAAATAATTCCCGAGAGGATAGCAAACAATTGCTTGTCTTTCGGCTCGAAACGCAAAAGCACAGCAGAGCCGACTAAATCTAAAATCAATTAGGTTGAACATTGACAAATTTATGTCAGTATCGTGGCTCAGCTTTTGGGCCTAATTACGTAACACAAACCATAGAATATTGACACCATCTGTTAAGGCAGCTGGCAAACACTTAAACAGTCATAAGGCGGAAAAATAAGCTGAGTTTAAAAGTGTGCAAAGATCGCTCGGTCACTGAATTAATTTTACTCGTTGATTTCTCGTGAAAAAGTAAATTCGAATGTTAAGTATAGTTAGTGTGATTTGTTTGTTTATTTGTATACTTGTTTATTTTAACGTGTGTAAGATTTAAACTTTTCCAGGTGCTTGACGAAATCCTAGCACACGGGAAAAAGCACGAGTTTTTAGTTTCGACATGGTTTATTTCAGACATAATAACTTTTTGGGGGCATAGATATTTATTATTACTAACAAATTCGGTACTGCACAAGGAAAATTTCGATTGTTTTATTTTAACTCCTGAAAAATTGGGAGGCGCGGGGCCTTTAAGCTAGAATTCCACCCGCTTTTCGGGATATTGAGCCCACGCTCAGACTGGATTCCAGAAGGCGGCTAAAATCGAGCCTGTGGTGGCCCAATGGTTAGCGCAACAGACTTCAGCGGTCCTGGTTGAATCATAGTCGGAGTTATTGTATTTTACCTTTTCTTAGGCAAAATACTTTACCTTTCTTAACTCAGGTAATCAGTACCGGGGGTAACCCTGCGATGGACTAGCATCCCATCCAGGGGGGAGAAGAAATCATGCCACGAAAATCGGGATAAACTCTGCAGGTTAGAGCCCGTTTATATGAAGAAAAGTTGTCCCTTGTATTGAGGGTTAGTATCCTCTCGCCCGAGCACCGTTTGCGGAGCGTTTTTACGAGAAAAGGTGTCCCTGCCAACCGAACCAAAAATCGCCGAGCCCTCCCGGTTTAATGCTTTCTATCTATTTAGACTTGTCACTGGTAGGCGAGTAAAAAATAGACAGTGTTTAGGGACCGGTTATTATTTGTTGCCTAGTGTGGTCGGAGGATTTTTTTTTTTTTGGGGGGGGGGGGCACTGAATTTTGAGAGAATGAAAGGGGGGATCACTCAGTCATTTAAGCTAAGACAGAGGGGGGGGGAAGGGGGGAGGGGGAGTCAAATTTGAAGCCATCTATTTCATCTTACAGTACGATGATGAATTTAAAAATGCCAAAGATTATTGCCGACCATAATGCCTTTGATGTTTGAATTGTGTTTTAAGTGCAAATGGACATAAAAAATTGAGCGCTTTCTTAAGTGTCCACTATCGGTTGTTAGCATAACCACACAGACCGTCTATTGGTTATCGTGCAATCTGATCGGCTACACAAGTGCCGTCAACTGATCGGAAGATGGCCTTTTTTTCTCAGAGCGCGCGCTTAGTTTTGCGCTTAATTTTATCAATCAAGACCTTCAATAAATCAATTCTAGCGATATTCTGAGTTTAATAGATCGGTCAGTGGGTTATGCTAACACAATTAGACGGCTCGCTCTCGGTTTCTACCGGCTTTTGATAGTTGACTCGGGGCTTCGCCCCTCACCAACTATCAGCCGATAGAAACCTTAAGCTTGCCGTCTAATTGTTAAGTAGCCGTATAGTACGTGCCTGAGTAGCATATCAGATCACGAGTTTTGCCACTGGGTTATGATAATTACCATATGAATTCTTGGCGCGTAAACCAACTTTGATCGTGAAGCGCGTATGGGCGTGCAGTTGTCTTCATTTTTCAAAGCCGCTCTATCTCGGGTTTTCGCGCGTACGGAAAAACCTTCTCCTGTCGCGATATTATTCTCCAATGAAAGTAAAGTTGCCTGATGTTGCCAAGGAGATGCTTGCTCATCAACCCCTTCCACATTTTTCAATTCACCAACAAAACTCAGAGGCCTGCCCAATTAGTGTTCAGTGACACAAAGCGCCACTGTACAATACAACTATTGTAAAAACTGCAATTCAACTCGAGGCTTGTTTTGTGTTCGCAGAATTTAATGGTTTTTGACGTATAAAATTTGTACTTACAAAAATTTTTGGTGAAAACGAACAAAAAATCCCACCAGTGCTTCCTCAAAACGGAATATTTTTTGGAAGTATTCGCGAATTAAGAGCAAATTTTTGACTTAAATAACTAGCCACATTATTAGCCTTTTCTAAGCTCGATAGGAAACCGGGCACGAGTTTGTAATTTCCGTCAAATTTAGAATAAACTCCAACACAAGAATGGTGACATTAAGATTAGCAAGTTGAATGAGTTTGGTACCCAAGTTGAGGGCTTTTAACAACCTTCCTTGTCTTTGACATAGTGGCCCAAATATTCTGTACTTATTTTTGAAGGTTCTCGGTTACCGTCCAATGGAACACTGCTAAATTGTTAAACTTATTAATTTTAATGCGCTATTTCTTGTGTTGTGATTTCATAATCGGATGAAATTTACACACTCGAGCTCAAAGCCTTTTTGAACTAAAGAAAGCTACTAAGTCAATATACAGGGAAGAAAGCGTTACAGCCAAGCAAGGTCCTTAATATTCATTTCAAAAAGTAACAAAACGCTTATCTTTAATATAAAAACCAATATCTCCTTCGTGGGTAAATTTTGTGATAAATATTTCTCAATTACGTGGAGATATCAAGCTGCAAAATGAAAACAAAGTATAAAAAGCTATCTTAAATAAATTCTTGTGAAATTTAACTTTCACTAGCGTACAATAAATATATTGTATTGTCGAGAACGGCCTTTAGGCCCGTATACAAAGACCGCTTATCCGAGTTCGCTTTCTCACCCTGTCAAACCAGTGAATAACTAACCGTATTACCGGTCAATAATTTACCGTAACACCTTAGTACAATCTTATATTTACATTACTACGATTTGGCACTGAAGTACCATCACAGAACAAAAATATCAACATTATATTAAATAATCAATTATTAATTCAAAATAGAGGAAAATGGAAATATTAATATCGGGCACGATAAACATACGTGTTTTACGGTCCCATTCTATTTACGTTAAACTTGTGCCAGAGATTCTTGTTGTTGTCGAGGTCACCCAACAAATGAATTTATAATTAGTTTATAACATTGTTGAAAAAATTATTTAGATTTGTTTTCGTTGCCCACAGATCAGAAAAAGTTTACTGTACGGTTGTGGACAGTGAATATTTTAAGACCAAAAAGAGTTTCATTGACATGGCCATTTAAGACAAGGTGGCTGTGTTATCAAAAAAGAATCTTGTTTCTATGCTTAGAAGTCACGCAAGCTTACAGAATAACGGTACTATTACGGTCACAACAGTAATCTAACTAATAGATAGTGGCATTTGTTCTGATCAACTACCCAAACGCCTACGTTTCTACTGACTTGACATGACTTCACTTGACTAAACTTGACTTAAGGTCAGCAGGTCTTTTCCTCTTTATTAAGAGAAATTATTAAATTGCCTTCAGCTGTGAAGCTGACATATAACTATTTGTGCCAAAAAAGTTACGGTACTTTCATTACGGAGATTATTGATTGCAGCATTGTTTCAGTTTTACTTATACAAATACGTTAATTCAAACTGGAATAATTTATTGCCTTTAAATTGCGAAATATATCGCCTTATCCACTGAAGGCGCTGTGCAATAAGGAAAACAGAATTGAACTTTTAGATAATTTGAGAGGCGGTCGGCTAAATTAACCTTTAAAGCTATTACACCAGACGCTTCGGAAAGAACATTTACGAAATTTCAATCTGAAGCCACCGTCAAAATAGCATTGAGGCACACCGCAAAAATGCAATAACCTTCCAAAATGCACTGCTTCGCGCCAGCTACGGTCAAACAATAACAAAAATATTTCTAAGTAATATTTACAAATAGGCATTTGCCTTTTGTTATTTTTAACGTATAAAATATACGGCATGCACCCGCGGTACAATTGCGATGCCGCACAGCGGATTCACACTTTTGAAGCCTCCGTCACAGGGGCATAACATGCTATCTTCAGCAGGGGCCCCAAGGGCAAGTTCCCTGTCGTTCATTCAAATCTCGCGGGCTCCACGCGGCATTATCTGGCATTCATTATCACTGCATATACGCGACATTCAATTGTGCTGAGCTTGTTCTGGCCGTCCTTTTAGCAGTGAACAGTTTAGCAAACGATCCAATGAGCTTAACGGCTTGGTTCTCGTTAGGTTTCGGTTTCAACGCTTCGCATTTCTAAAAGTAGCGCTCCAGGTAATCAACCGTACAAGTTATTGTGATACAAAACGATGGTGACTAGTGAAATGTTGTTCTTTCAGGTCCCCTGCTCGCTAACAATTCACACTCAGAGTGTTGGGTGAAGATTTGGGTTTCTCGTCCACCAAAGTCAAAGTAGCGGGAGTATCATTCTCGGTGTTTCCATTATCCTGGGT
>NC_135770.1:36856026-36936026 GCF_052425735.1 Oculina patagonica
ATTATAATTTTGTTTTAATTATTTCGTTGAAGGTACCTGCTACGTGAATGAGCAATTTTGCAGCATGACCTTTACGTGACAACAAATACTTTGAACGCGCTTGAGTCATTGTTTCGATTTGTTCGCGAACTATAATTCCCATATAAACAAGGAAGAAAACTAGGACAAACAAGATAGAGATGGGGATGAAAAAGGCAAGGTGCAGAAAAAAAATGTAACGTATACTAAACAACAATTAGGAGTGTACTACACAGTAATTCTGTTTGTAATATCGCCGCATAGTTTGCAAGACTTACCGCTACAATAAAACTATCCAGACAGTTCCACAAGTTTGAAAAATAGCCCACAAAACCCATTCCGAGGATTTTGAGAACCATTTCCACCGTAAAGATGATCGCAAATGAGAAGTTCATCACATTTAGCGCTTGCTCCAGCACGGGATGGTTTTTTAAATGGATGTCTTCGAACACCTACGATAAAAAAAATGGATTAAAGTAAGGCACGGTTTCACATGCTCCAACCGATCAGAGTAGCGATGTTATTTTCTTAGCCAATCAGAGCGAAGGTGTATTTTTTAGCCAATCAGAACGAAGATGTTGTTTTCTTAGCCAATCAGAGGGAAGATATTCTTTTGTCATCTAATCAGAGCGAAAATATTGTTTCCTAAGCCAACGAGAACGAAGATATTATTTTCTCAGCCAATCAGATGTAATACTAAAACCAAACCTAACAAATGATTTGCTAGTGCTTGTACACGGCTACAGGTCACTTTACTGTTCATTGCCTCAATGACGAGAGCGAAAGAAAAGTGCAAAGTAAAGCAAATGTCTGGCGTTATTAAAAAACACAAATTTAGGAGGACTGTCCTCATTGCAATTTTAGTTTTTTTAAGGTGTTTCGAGGAGAAATGCACTTAAACGCATTCTACTCTCCGGCAAATTGTGATGTGGCTTCCTCTCTAAATATATAGTAATTTGATAGAACGTGATAAAACATACCAATGTTAAACTGCTGATGACGATCATAAACAGAATGAACCACTCGAAGTACTTATGTTCCACAAAAGCATTGACATAGTAACGCAATCCATGCCACCCTCTGCGAATACAGGACTCCTTGTAATTGTCACAGCAGATACTATCGCAGTAGCAGAAAGCCGGGCAACAAGGCCGCACACCACCGGGGGGAGTAGTATCATCGGTGTCAACAGTGACAATTGTGTCACGCTTCGACTCATGGCCTGGGCTGCTAGGTGGAATGCGTGACTCTATGTCACCCAGACTGACATCTTTGTGTGACGATCCGGTCGACATGCGCGAGTTTCCGTTGATCACCACAGGGGCGGAGCCATTGGCGACCAGGTCTCCGTTACTAAGATTGTTGTCACTAGCTTCAAGTCTGTCGTCGCTTTTGACGCGGTTGACGCACGGCAGTCTCCTGTTCGAGTCTGGAAGGTCCCGGATTCTGAGCGCAGCCTCGTCCAGATCGAGGGCAGTGGTCAGCGAATGACGGTTTTCAATGGGAAGGGAATTTACTTTGGTGTTGCGCCCTATTGGCTTGCCTGGTGTCTCGTCTGAGTAAGAAAGCAAGCAATTTAAAACGTCAGCTTACTATCGATCTCAATTGAGGGAACAAGGTGGATGGCTCTGCTTGGCAACTCCTAGAACACAGCAATCTGAAGTTGAAATATTTCAGCGAGCATTTGTCTGGGATACACCTACTCTAGATTTGTTGAAAATGTTATTGCTGAATTTCTTAAACGCAATTATTTTATGGAAGTCTGTAAGGAAACGGCGATTTCAATGCCAGATAAATTTTAATTTAGAAATTAGTGCTATTATTCATAGGCTGTGAAATAAAAAATGCACTTCAAAGCCAGATGGCAGGTCCCTAAATTATTTCACGATGAGTGCTAAAATTTCAAGAGTCTTACGAGATGGAGATACAGAAAGGGAGGGGGAGGGGAGAGAGAAATCTGCGGGGTGGAGAAGGCATAAACGCCGCCCAAAGAGAACTTACCAAAACTGTATTTGAAGCCGTTAAAACCCTCCTGCTGTGTTTGACCGTTGGGCAGTCGGTGGACAAGCGTCATCTCAAAGCCGTTCTCTTGTTCTCCATTTTTGAGGTTGTTAGACAGGGTAATTGCTGCCTCTTTCTTGCTTCCATCGTCAACTGGGCTTATCGTCCGTGAATGCGCTTCCTCGTCTGTTCCATCACCATCCTCATCTGGCCCAACTTTGCTCCGACTCCCAGACAAATTTTTGTTTTTTCTTCCAAGCTTACGAAGAATGTCTAACCGCCTCTTTTTCTCTTTTTCCTTTTTCTTCTTTTTCTTTTCTTCCTCTTTCCTTTTCTTTTCCTCTTCGTCCTCCGGCTCCTCGTCGCCGTCTGCGCTGAACGAGTTCAACAACAGGGCAAGGAAAAGATTAAGAATCACAAAATTGCCGATGACGAACGCAGGTAAGATGAAGAAAATTGCCGCAGGCGACGTGGCCTTCATTGTCCACCATAAAGGCTCGATCCATTTACCGCATAATATCCTAAAAATCACCATAAATGAGTGACCGAAATCATTATAATTCCACCGCGGTAGGTCGTTGTTCTTAAACTTGCCCGCAGTGTAGTAACTCTGGAAAAGCTGCATGCCGACCACAGCAAACATGTAGACAATGATGGCGAGTATTACTGTGATATTTCCCACAGGGCCCACACTTTTTCCGATTGTGTTCAACAGGTCACCCATTGTTTTCCACGATTGAGCCAGCTTCAGCACACGAAGCTGTAGAAAAAATAACAAATAACAGTTTTTCTTTAATCCCTGTTAGTTAAGTACGAAACATTCATCATTCATTGTTCACCTTTCTGAAGGCGAAGTTAGATAACGTGTTGCTTCTCCTCTTCAAACAACAACAACAACAAGGAGAATTGCACTTTAACGCGATATCACGACTTCTTGCTAAACTTTTATTACAAGATAATTTTGTACGTTTCCCAACTAGTTGGTTTCCCAACTTCTCAGCCAGTGAGAGAGCAAAATTACCCACAAATAATTCATTGATGTTAACTTTTCCCAGACGGTAGATCGACAAATGTCAAAGGTGTCGCAGACCGCGCATTTATATAAAAAGTTCCAGCGAATAACGATAAATAAGATCGCCGACAAAAAAAAGAATGGGTCGGGTAGCAGCTCTTGCAACGTCTCGCATGAATGGCTCGCTACCATTCAATAGAACAATGGAACAAACAACAGGAACAATTCCCCTAGCCCCCCCCCCCCCCCCCAAAAAAAAAATATTTTTCTATAGGAGACCACTACTAGTAAAAGCTTTTTTAAACAAGAAATTGCACTCGCGCGGATCAACAATCATTGACAAAAGTGTTGACCCATTGTCAATTTACGCCCTTTTTTTTTTTTTTATAAACCATTTTCATCTTTTTCCCCCCCCTTTCCCCCCCCCCCCCCCTTTTTTTTTTTTTTTTTTTTTTTATTTTTTCTTTCTTTTTTTAATATTGGGGGGGGGGGGGGGGTGTTTAGCAAAACAATAAAAAAAATAAAAAATTATTTTTTTATTTTTATAAAAAACACAACAGCAAAATCATTTTCTTTTTTTTTTAAAAAAAGTGTATAAAAAAACAGTTTTAACTACATACCAGCCTGAAGGTTCGCAGTACGCTCAAGCCTGCACCACTTATGGCGCCAGAATAGGTCAGCACCATGTCTAGAACACTTAGAATAACAATCGTCCCGTCAAACAGGTTCCAGTTGTTTTTACAATACTCTTTCACGCCAAAAGCGATCAACTTCAGGATCATTTCCATGATGAATACCACGGTAAAAACCTGCGAAATACAACAAGGCACACAATCAGCAACTTGCTGAATACAACAGTACCACGGTGGCCAGAGCAGCTATGCCTAGTTTTCAAGTTTGTCTCCCGTAATCCTCTTTAATCTTCCCAAATTCTTAACCATCCTTACTCCGCTTTGTTTTGTTTTTACCTTGGTAAATAATTATTTTCCTTCAATTATTAAGTTTCTTTTTTTAATTTTAAGGCGATTTTGTACATTGCCAGATGCTGGTTATTGCTTCTGTTTAAGGTTAGATTCCTGCGTTTCAATGACGGAAGCAAACGAGATACAGCGTAGCCACGCCCTAATCATCCTGTCACTAAGGCAATCTCACTTTTCGAAAGGGGTCTTACTAGTGCAGCGATTGTGGCAATAATTCTGGCAAGACTCAAACAAATAAAACGACGACGACAACAAGAACAGTTAACACTCTCATACACACAATGTGTTTTAGAAAATACACTTACCAGATTACAGTACTCGAGCACCTTAGCAAACATTGAGTCCATCTGATAGTGCTCCAATGCCATTGCCAATGTGTTAAACAGGATGCACATAGTAATGAGTGTCTCAAACACAGCAGAATTCACAATCGCCGAGACGAAATTCCGTGCACGTCTCAAGCAGCTTGGGTGCTCAGGTACTTCCACAGTCACCTCCGTTGGTTCTTCGGGTTCCACGACATGCTCGGATTCTTCCGGGTGTGCCGCTATGTAGGCCTCACGATCCTCAATGCGTTGCGAGTCTTCCTGGTACAAGGGGTCTGGCTCCATTTGCCCATCAAATGAATACGTGGAGGCGGAGCGTTTAAGCTTTGCAAACAATTGCGCCTGAAGGAGCAAAAGTAAGATTGCTTGGTATTAGTAATGTAAAAGTAAATCTCTTTACAAGGGTAGGTCTCGTTGGACTTTAAATACGCTTTAAACTTTTCAGTCCCAAGGAAAATTACAAAATACGAAAAAACTAAGAGCACAACAGAAAGTGCTGCTCAATAGCTTTTATTTGAAGGGTCACACACTAGGCTTTCATCCACAGACTTAAAAGTTAGAACAACCTTGTATTCACGTATAATAAACAAAACCGCATGGAAGAACTGCTTAATTGCTTTCATTTGAATGGCCACACACTAGGGTTTAATCCACAGTCTTAAGAGCTAAAACCACCATGTACAGTTGGACTTCTTTTTAAGGTTAAAAGCACTTCCTTTTTATTCATTGCGTCCTTAGATCCCCTCGCGTATTGTATTTCTTTCTTTAGACTGAAATGTCAGTAGCCTTGACGTCAATTAACTCAGTTCCCAAAGAGAGGCGACCCAGGCTATTCTTTCATTTTTTCAGTCAGACAGTGTTATTGAAATGTCCATAAAGCAGAGAAATTATACTCACCCTAAGAACTTCATCCTGCAGTGCTGCGGTTTCTTGTTCGTACGAAAGCGACACAACAGCCAGGACAAGATTGATCAAGTAGAATGGACCAAGGAAGATCACAAACAGGAAGTAAAATACATACCACGGTCCTTTGGTAGCAATCACCTGGAAATGAAAAAAAAATACCATCTTTATAATTGACTACACACCTGGAAACGGTTTAACAAATCACATCAGTTGAGAAACTTGTCAGGAAATAAGCAAACAATTCAAGGCCCACTCTCCCTTCCTCCTTCACTCCCTCCCTCCGAAAACAGGAAGAGATGGATCGTATAGCCTTTTGCATAGGCGTTCGATGGTTTTGTCACGCAAAGGGGAGGAAGGATTGCGTGACGAGCAAAAATTTCACACTCTTTGCTCGTCACGCAATCTCCCTCCTGCGTGACGCGCCCAAAGAGTGGCTTCATCTTGCGAGCCACGTGTTTGTGGCAGTAGTGTACATAAAGATAACCCATCAAACCAGGAGCCCATGACCAAAATTCTACTTACGCTGTTGTAAATGCTTTCCCAGTAATCCATTGTCACTAGTTGTAGAGATGTTAACAGCGACCAACCGAAATTATCATAGCTGATGTATTCAGAGATAGGATTCGGTCCCGTGTTCGGCATACACGTGTAGTTAACAGGACATGAACTGCAAACAACAAAGAATATAACAGTCAGTAAATAACTAAGAACACAGACCGGCTAAGTAAGAAGTTTGTCTAAAACAACAATCGAGACTTACTTGGCTACAGAAGAGTTCCCACACATAACAGCCATGTTATCGCCCGGGAAAATATAGTGATTACCTAGAAGGTAAATATCAAGATTATCACAAAGTGAACATGTAGGAAGCGTGCACTTTTGTCAGATAGAACAAGAATAACAAATAAATCAATCGACTTTGTAAACGTCTTGCGACTGACAAACCTGTGGCCCGCGGATTACCGATCGAATTGGATTTTGCTGGTTTTTGTGGAGGGAGGAAAACCGGAGAACCCGAAGAAAAGCCCTAGGGGCAAGGACAAGAACCAACAACAAACTCAATCCACATATGACGCCGGGTCCGGGAAACGAACGCGGGCTACATTGGTGGGAGGCGAGCGCTCGGATTTATGTAGGATACGTCATCAGTAAGGAATTTTTTGGGTTGAGTCTGAAACGTTTCTCGCGCGTGAATAAAATGAGCGTGCGTGAAGACATCTGTTTACCGGGTCAGAAATAGTCAGCGTTTGCTTACTTTCATTCTTCAAATACGCATCAAATGCGTCTTGATCTTGCGGCCATCCATTAGGAGGATTTTGAACACACTTCCACTGCATTACACCAACGAAAAGTTGAAGGCCAATAAGAGCAAAGACACATAGAAAGAACGTTGTAAGTATAAGAACATCAGACAGCATTTTGATGGATTTCAATAGCGTGTTAACCATGGCTTTTAAACCTGCAATATCAAACACAAAAAGAACATTAGGTAGGTAAAAAAAGGTAAGGTAAAGTCTGCGTTCGAGCCAGTGGCCCATACAACCGGAGCTTATCCCTTTTTCCTTATCTTTAAGCGTTGGGATTTTTTCTCCCCCCTGCCCGGGCCCCCCCTTTCCCGCCCTTTTTAAAAACGGGGGAGAAAAGAAAAGAAAAAAGAAAATCCAAAAAAACAACCCCCCCCCGCCCCAGCGCCCCCCCCCCCCCCCCCAAAAAAACATTCATATCAGAAAAACGGTATTTCACAAATAAATGTTGCAGATTGTAAAACGCGTCAAATTCTAGTAAGCGATGTAACTTCCTATGAAAAGGCTTTGATTAATCTTTGACAGCTTAACGACGCTTTCTATTGGTTTTCAAACTTCTTAGTCAATCAAAGAGCAGATGACCACAGCTTTCAATGGGCCAGAAAGTCTTTTTTTTGGGGGACAACACCCTTTGAGAGGATCAACGGTTCTTTGCGTTTCCTGGATGGAAATAAAACGCTTATTACGCTTTCATTTAAGCAATGAATCGCATATTCTTGTGATTGCGAGAGGCATTGGATAATTTGTCATTGTAACTTACAGTTTTTTAGGAAACGTCGTTTCCAGTGACTAAAACCCTGTCAAAGGTGTCAAGTCGTAACCGCGGGTGAGCCTTAACAGTAGCTGTTTTCTACAGTTTTTGTAGTTTCTTTGATTACGATTTTTTGCAAAGAGATTTGCTACCAGGTTAATTTATCTTCGGAGTTCACAGCGGAACACAACTTACTTTGGATCTACCTTACATAGGGCAAGCTTAAAAGGAGCTATGTCACGGGAATTTCGCAGATTTTTGGCTTAAACTGTTCTGAAATTACCGTGGTAGGCATCTTAACCAATGAAAAACATTATCGTTGAACATCTAATGGGTATCCTTCCAGATACAGCGTTTATTTGTAGACAATAATCAAACTGGGTGAAAAGAGGCACTTTGAAGAGTTTAGCCTGAATTTTTCAAGATGGTAATCCATTTCGATCCAAGCCAGTGCTCGAAGCCAAGACCGCTTATTAACAGTTCCAGCGCTCTAATCTATTTTATTTTTAGGCCTCCTGCGGCACAACTATATATTTTGGCTGTTCAATAAATTTGTTAAAAGTTACAGAGCTCCTACATGTTAGACGTGCATCCTTTTACCTTTAACTGCTGATATTGTTCTCAAAGCTCTAAGAACTCTGAAAGTTCGAATTCCTGATAAATTTTCTACTCCAGGAAGCATTGTTATATAACTGCAAGAAAAAAAGGTTGAGATTTAGCTGTAGAGAAAAGAATGTATACCATTTAGCTGCGTTTCATGCCCTTCGCACGCTACGGTAGAAGATTAATTTAATATTTTACTTCCATATTAAATATTATTTATTTTATCCTTTGATATTAATATTTTTTTTAGCTAAAAGAACTAGCAAAGGCCTAAATTAAAAGAACCATTGTTCTCCGGGTTTGAAAATTTCTCAAAAAAACTGCCCAAAAATTACAAAAAATAAACGGTATTCAGTGTCTTTAAATTGACAATCTTTATGCAGATATCCCACGGTGGGCTCCCTGTGCAAACGGCAAATTTAATTATTTCTTGACTGCGAATAAACTCTGTAGCAAACTGTTCTTGCAAAAACACTTTAATTAAGTTGTAGAACTACAAAGGAAATAAACTAAGCTAAAGAGTTGATATCTATAGCAACGACCGGAATTAGCAACTGCCCAACTGTGCGAGGTTAGAATTCTAGAAAATGAAAGAAATCAAACAAACAACAGCGAAGAGACCACAGAAAAAGGGCAGGTGTACAAAACGCTAAGTCAATAAGTGGACATAATGACCCGTGACATTGGGATTATCTCATGTTCTAATTTCAGGCAAATATGAATTCGTTTCCATAGCTTATGTAACCTTGCAAGTGGAATTTCAACCTCATAAATAATAAACAAACCTCAAAATTGCTTTGTTAGCTAATGTTATTGCCACCGAAATAAACTAAAGGTAAACGTTCCAAAAATAGCTTGCTTTGTCAGCAGGATTTTCAGCTGGAGGCCACAATACATGTGATGGCTAATTTTATGACAAGGAGTGGTCAATATAATAAAATAATCTTCTGAGTGAATTTGAGCAACTTGAGCGACTTTGATCGTGCTGACGTTAGAACCGCAAAATTTCTTAGCAATCTCACACTAACACCATTAAGCTCTGTTTCGATGACACAGCTTAAGAATGGTTTGCAATCTGTCCGATGCTGGGAATTATGCAATAAATAATACAGGGTTCGTACACTTTTTCAGGCCAAAAATTTAAGGAGTTTTCAAGGACTTTCCAGGACCCTTTTTGGAATTTCCAAGGCTTTTTTTTTTTAAATTTTACCCCAATTCAATTTTTCTTTTTTTTTTCGTTTTTTTGTTTTTTTAAAAAATAAAAAAATTTTTTTTTTTGGTTTTTTTTTTTTCTTTAAATTTTTTTTACTTTAAAAAAAAATTAATTTTTTAAAAAAAAATTTTTTCTTATTTTTTTTTTTTTTTCCCATAATAGCTGTGGATAGGGGCAGAAAAAAACCGCACTCAACTTACCCTAAAACTACAACTAAGAAGTCTAACCAATTCCACGCATTTCTAAGATAAGCGTATTTATGGAGCGCAAATCCACGGCCTATGATCTTGAGGAACATTTCTAGTGTGTAAATAGCTGCGAACACAAATCTGTGGAATAATAATAAAAAAGATTCAATGCTCGACATTAGTCACGTATAAGATAATTTTGTTTAATTTGTGGTTCAGTGGAATTCCAAAAAGGAAAAATACCGATCAGTTGGTATAGAGGGATGGGATAGTAAATGTCATCGTCTTTATCCCGAGTTTGATTGTGCTGTCTCTTAGACGGACACCGTCCGGACCGGCTCCAAGTGTCCGTCTTAGAAAGGCGTCCGTCTTATAGAAAGTTTAGTTACAGTAAAATGACTGAAAAACGACAGGGACGGGACCAACACCAGGTGTCCGACTTACGGAGGTGTCCGACTTATAGAGGCGTCCGCTAAGAGAGAGTTGACTGTATGACTTTGGTCACAACATATTTCAGACCTTACTGGGTATAACAGCATAGAAAACGCTTAACAGTACATTTGCAGTGATATTTACTGGTGTATCCCTGGTGGAAATGAAAAAGTGGGTATATTGGAGTAAAGTTCCATGTTAGACAATACAGTGTACTGTTATCCCGACTTCTCGAGCCTCCACCGGAAACAAAAATTGGTTCGAGAATTTGGGAGACCGGGACTCGACGGTTTGAGAAATCGGGATTCCACGGAATCAACATTACAAGGTTATCAAATCACCTTCGTGTAAGACTTAATGAACTATGTCACGATACCGAAATTCTCATAAATCGAAGGGTGAAAAGCCTTAAATGGCACTTTACTAACGTAGAAGAAAACCCAGAAAGAATAATACTAAATCATAAAGGAATAAAAATGGCTGAACTGGAGAGGAGTTAACATGGACAACGAACTATGGCAGAAGAGGAACTAAGAGAAAAAATTATAGGTTAAGTTTTTCAAGATGAACCACGTTTAATGGATCTTTTTACACGTGCGCATGGAAGCCATGATATATATATATTTTAGCAAGGCATTTAGCGATGTTGAAAGATAAACATCTGAATGCGCAGATTGCAAGTGATAAGCACCAACTCTTCAAGTCCCGAGATCAAGAAAGTAATTCTCATTTCTGATTCCCATACATTTCTTTCAATGTTAGTGGTAAGAATTTGTTGTTACATCAAGAAAATATTCCTTAGTTGCCGCCTTTTATTATTTGCATCACCTGTCTGAATCAGATTCATGATTCTTGCAATTAACGAGTTAGAGCAGTTTTCAATTGAGTGTCGTAAAACCAAAACCAAAGTAATTACTCTAGCCAATCATAAAGGGCACAGACAATCCAGTGAACCAATCAAAACTCGAAGCAAATATATGTAGCCGACACGAAGCGCGGGAAAACGTGCGCGGGCGAGTCCTTTTTTTTTTTTTTTTTTTTTTTTTTGGGTGAAAAAGGGGGGCGAGTTTTTTATAAATCTCTATACGTGTAATTATAAAAAAAAAAAAAACACAATTTTTTTCTCCTCAAAAAAAACCCCTCTAAACACAATCAACTGGTTTTGACTAAACGTTAATCATATTTGTGTGAAATAAGATAAACATAACGCGGTTTCCATAGAAACCACCGCCTACGTAATCTGAAAAAGATTAACATTATGTGTTAACCGTGATAACATAGCAATTTATAACACAAGGAAAGCCAATTATGCAAAATACAACGGTTAGCGACGATTAATACACAGATAAACAAATACATTTTAATTTCCTCGAAACGTAAAGTTAAAGGAAAAGGGGGGGGGATTATCCCTCCCTCAAATTTTTTTGGTAAAAATTAAATCAAAATTTTTCAAAAAATCTGGAACTTTGTCGCTGTCAACTGCAGTCACATCTGAAAACTCTTCAAAGAGAAAATTGTCTCACAATTCAGAAATTGACTGTGATAGCAAGTCAAGGTCGATAGATTCTGTAATTCAAAAGACGGAAATCAAGCTTGTTGACGAGCTCCACAGCTCGAAAGATAAAGATAATAGGTTTGGCCATTAAAAGTTGCCGAAAACGTTTTCAGACGTTTTCAGTGCACGTTTTCTATTGTGACATATCTCGAAAAGATAATCAAAAGATTGTGGTTTGTTAGCATATAGAAAAAGAAAAAAAAAAAAAACAATCAACAAAAAAACAACTGAACTAATTTGCTTCGTAACTTTCAGGAAGTTTAATTCATTGTCACGTCTTTAGCAGTAATGTTGTTACAGCTTTAAAGTTTTATATCTAAGCGTAGAAGATTCCTCCCAGTTTATCTACGGTTAGTTCCGACTAGCGTCGAGCTGTCTCCTTTACAAATAACTCAATTAAGAAAAAAAAAGCTGGAATCCACGAGCGACCGCCATATTTGTTTGCTTGCGTCAATTTCCACTGTTACTAAGCGACAGCTGATAAAATCACAGACCTCATCAACCAAAAATAACACCGATGTTCTTCTGACCTTAATTTGGTTAAAATGCAATGATAAATTAAAGCCCAAACGGCTACAATGCAAAGGGTAGGTTCAATTTTAACCATCTACCAGACAAGCCGGCCCGTTTCTCTGTATAAAATGAAAGAAGTGGTGGACATATGGTGTCAGACGGAAAGAAAACGACAACAGAAAACATGTGCTGTTTGAGTCCCTTTTTATATAGCCTGTTTTAGGCGTTCGGTTAGTTGGGAAGGAACGTGAAAAACGAGATTATGCGCAAAGAACGGCAAGTGAAAAAATAGTTTGGTTCGTCCATGATTTTCTCAAAGAAGCTCAAAACCATCAGGGGTTGTTTGGAGAGTATCTGGGCTAATCAATCATTTCTTCGAAAGATTTGTTACAGTTTGTCGCGTTCACTACCAAAGACGCAAGGGCTTAAGACGCAACAAATGGCCCTCCTAATTAGCTAACGTAAACGAAAACTAGAAAAGGAAAGATTAAGACTAATACTCACTCTGCCTCTTCAGGTGGATTGCTCATTGCCAGGAATACACAGTTTGTTAAAATTGTCAGTAGAATAATAAGTTCAAAATATGTGCAATACGGTCAAGGAATAAAACGGTAAAAGAAAGGCTCTAAAATTATCAGAAAAAAAAATCACAAAAAATACACTAAATACAACAAGTCTAACAAACTACAGAGATACCTCTTATGTTTTTAGTTTTAGTTATTTGCCCACAGTTATCAACAAAAGGGGTCGGTCATTGTAGTGTCACGCCATGTTAAAGCTAGTGTCACGCCATCTTAAAAAGGTAAGTCACGCTAACTTTTAGTGATCCTCAGGTCTTATGATGTTTTATCTTGTTTTCTTCAACGATTTTAAGACCAGTTAGTATGCTACGGAATCCACTAAACTAGAATAAAACCAATTTTTTGAAAATTTATAAAATTTTTTTTCTGAAGAGTTTTTTTTTTTTTGGGGGGAATATTTATTTTTTTTTTATTTTTTTTTTTATTTTTCCCGTTTCTTTCTTGTTTGGGAAAATTAAATAAAAAAATCTTTTTTTTTATTTTTTTTGGGACGGACTTGTTCCCCCTCAACTTAAATAAACGACTCGCATTAGAGGAACAGTTTTGCCTGTACATGCGGTAGTCACCTTCCTTAAGTTTCGATTTGGTAAATTTTAACTTGCGTTATGAGTAGCGTGAATTTATTTCCGCATACAGATACAACAAACACATGGTCAAAATTTGATTAGAAACTAGGCAAGATATAACTATTGTGCGAGAGACTACATGATACAAATGATGTTAGTGATATGTGGGTAATGAGAGAATGGAATCACACGAGGAAAATAATACGAGTTTGTAGTGCCTTCTCCGTTGTTCCAACGACTGAGCTAGGAGTGCAGAATGGGGAAAGCAGTGAATAGAAGAGATGATTCGCGGCGATGGGAAGTAAGCTATTTGAAGACGGCACTTGTGAAAACGTCGCTTTTAAAAAATGGAAAGTGGATAAGTGGGAAATACTCAGAAGGAGTTTTCACAAAAACGAAAACAAATCATTTAAGGTTAATTTAGTTGTCTTCACGGCATGAACATGAGGGCAAACAAACAAACAAACAAACAACTAAACAGCAACATATATACAAACACGTACTCAAACACAACAAGACAAGTAGTATTTACTCCTAATTTTAAATATAATATAATTAACGTAAAACCTGTCCATAAATTGCTTTGTAATAAAAGGATATTGATGTGTTATTAGAAAAAGTACAAATCTTCGAATCCTGTTTCTAGGACTGAAGAGATAAAGGGAGTCCGATGCGTGGAAGCGGTAAACATACTGTTTACCAAACTTGTTCGCAACGATGAGAAAAGTCTGAAAATAGAAACAGAAATCATATAAATAAACTCAATTACCCACACAAGTGATATTTATATTTAGCTCGATAAAAAGTCATACATATTCACCTAATCAAAAACACTTTTCTGAGGTAATGACAATTTATCGCGCAGAAAACACTATAATTTACGCCTTTGGGGAAATAATTAAATCTCCCTTCCGTTTTCAATTCGGTCAAAAGTTTGAATATTACATCCGGCAAAATCAGTCTTATTTTGGAATACATGTATATATTTTTAATCAATATTTTTGAATCTGAATGATATAAATTACATGAACAAATCTGGCGTTAAGGCTACCGTAAAAATTTATCTTTGTCCTGCAGGCGTAAAGCGAATATCATTGATATGAGAATGAGAAAGGACTTATTTCTTTAAAGAATAATTTATTCAACGTAGTAACTGTATTCTTAAATGGTAAGGTCTTTATGTTAATCCTTCTCGAAAGCTTGTAAATTGAATAAAGGAAAAGTAAGCTTTCTTTGTAATAATAAAGATAAATATTCCTGCAAGATTTATAAACAGAGGCACGGAAATTGAGCACCCTGAAAAGCGCTTGTAAGCTGGCGGGAAAATGCTTCCGTATTCAACAATACTCGACATCAATTTGCAAGTACATGACGAATTTGTAAGCTATCTTGCCATTAATCGGAAATACAATCGAATTCGACCGAGCGGGAATAAATTAAAGAGAGCGCTTCTCATTCTATTTACGAAGGGCAACGTAATTTCAGTGTAGGGCGGCATTCGAGTTTTTCACAGAGCCTTGGATTGGTCGATAAGCATCTCATCTCAAAAATTAGGCACAGAATTATGTGGCGAATATCATGACAACAGGGTTGATATTCTCCATTAAATTAAAAAGTGAATTTACTTATTAAGCCGCGGGTTCGTGTCTTCTCGGCGAAAATCAAGAAGGTAATTGCTAAATTCTTGACGAATAGCACAAGCGCTACTTTTAATTTCTAATAAATACGAGAATAGTTGAACAAAAGGCTAAATAATTTTTTCAACTAATACAAAATTAGGCAACAGCTTCGTAGTGTAACTAAATTTGAATATCAACTAAAAAAAAAATGGTAATTTCAATCTTTCGTCGTTTGCGATACTTTGTACATCAACGGCGAAAAAAGGGATTTTTATCAATTATTTTTTCCCAACCAGCTCGCGTCGTGGAGCGAAAAAATCGTAAACGAAAGTCTGTTGATCAACTTCACACAAACACTTTAAAATATTTTTTCTTTCCCGCAGAGGACCTATGCTTCATTTAATTTCATCTTACTGATTACGTCCACGTCTCGTCAAAATAAATTGTTGAAAAACCGCGCGCTCTTTAGCGACCAAAGGTTCTGCGTGAAACTAGCCGAAGCGACAGAGTTTCTAACCGGATCTGTCGCCAAACTCTTTGCGAAGAGAGCTTGTTTATTCGCCTGGGCAACAAAACAAGGTTATTCTTAGCTGTATTGAATTCTACATGGAGTTATTCGCATAACATCTCCCTCAGTTTGAGAAGATTAAGAGCCTAGCGTGAGTATTGGAACATCTGTCACACACAATGTTGTCCTTCTCGACCCAGCAGGGGCGCTAAATATTACCCGATTTCTTATTCAGCCTCTAGATTTGCAACCGACAGGGGGCCGCGTACAGTGAAAGAGACTCTTTTGTCATAGACAGCTTTGTTTTGATCAAAGTCGCGGACAAAGCTTTCTGGTACGGGTAACAACCCAACGAAAACAGTTGCAAATGCCCGCTGTTTGAGGAATATTCCTGTTAACTAGATTGAACTGCGCCCGGGCCGGGTTCGTGTTTAAGGCAGGCCTAGCCAAGCGCGCGCGAACGTTTTCCACAATGCTGCCCACATTGTGAAGCCTCAAAAATGACTTTTGGGCGAGAATCAGAATCTTCTATCGCCGTCGCAATAAAATGTTTTGAATCTCCTGCGGATATAAATAACAGACTTCAAGTCGACTTAAGATTCCAACAAAAGTTAAGGCAACGTGAGTCAAACGTAAGTTTTTGAAGTCGCGTCTAGAATCCCACTGTTAGTCTCAAAGCAACTGTACACAAGCCAACAATGGACCCGTAAACTAAATCTCGAAACCAAAGCAAAACTTATTTCCCCGATCGTTTCAGCGAAATTGAATTATCGGCGTTCTGTTTTAATGTTCACGCACTACGGCGCAGAATTGACGAGAGTTTCGATGGATGCGGTTCAATCAGTTCGAGCTAATTGGACAGACACGGTCTCCAAAACAGTGCAATAAAAAAGCGATACTCCATCAAATTTCACAAAACAACGAAAACCCAGCGAATTGACGTTTAATGTTTCCAAAGTTCTCATTAAACGAGTGAAGGTTTGAAAATCCTCGAGACATCTTCAATTTTCAGTTAGGTAAACAAGGCATTACGCCGTCACTCGCCGAGGCAACGAAATTTAAATATTTTATCAACTTAACAAATGGGGAAAAGGGCCCAAACAAAAGCTTTTGATGAATTATTAAAAGTATGTAAATCAATTCTTTGAAGGGCAAAATTTACACTATTAATATTTCATTTACTGTGGCATCGAGAGCTGTGAAAGACCCATCTCCTCACCGCCCCGAATTTAAATAGAACTCGTTTACAACAGAAATGTTTGCGATTTGCCAACAGAGGCAACCTCTTCTTAAGAAATCGAAAATCGATTAAAGACAAGTTGTACCTGTAATAATTATCGAGTCTTTGACAGCTTTATTTACCAAAAAAATTGAGCGCTATTCAAAGGAATGTATGCCAGACCACTTTGTCCGATACGAGGAGATGTCACAATTTACAAGTTGCAAATTTTCGGCTGTTCTCCTGTACAAACAATTTCGGTTCATAGTCAGAAGCTTTATCGAGTCGTTTTCAAACCCCTCCCAATTTTGCGGTCTTCCGTAAATTCTTGTTTTATTTATAGGTGAGCAGGTTGCTGGAATAAGCATGTAACATGCCGAAATCAAGTTGAAAACGAACGCTAAAATCTGTGCAAAAATCGCGACATT
The DNA here is from genome assembly GCF_052425735.1 of Oculina patagonica. Lineage (NCBI taxonomy): Eukaryota > Metazoa > Cnidaria > Anthozoa > Scleractinia > Oculinidae > Oculina > Oculina patagonica. The sequence goes on from NC_135770.1 coordinate 36,872,750, forward strand.
CAATTTTCTTACTAGTTATAAGTAAAAAGTGCGTTGATGTTATTCGTTTAAATAGACACAATGTCGCGTTTTTGTTCAAGTCGTCGTTAAAATCAAGACAAGAAGCTTAGTTTGCGATAGATTAAAAGAACTGTCATTTTCTTGATAAAAAAACTATTAATATTCATCGAAGCTGCGGTTCCGAATCTCGCCTAAAAGTATTTACAGCGTAGCCAAGAAATTCTACGCATATTCAAGTATAATTTTCCCAAGTGTGCGAAATTTTAACGAAAAATTTATTACTCGCAATTTTTGAAAATTAAAGTCAAAACGCAAGGCTGTCGTTTCCTGGACTAACAAAAACACGAATGACTTTTGATTAAAAAATAACACTAGTGAAGGACAAAGCGATTTGGATTTTGTCAATGGCAAAAGTGCAGCTTCTAGAATCGTTTCGTCTGCGACTTCTCGATAGCTGTATACACTGTTTATAAGTTAATTCACAATATCCTTCAAACGCACGAACAATGGCTAAGTTTACCCGTTTGGAAAGCGACCAAAATGAAAAATAAAGAAAGAGCTATCGAAATCCGACAACAAAGAGGCTGTGTTTGACTTTTCTATTGCTGTATGACATTTCAAGAAAGGAAAGCTTTTAATTTTCGATGTTGTTTGCCTGCGAAAAGCAACGGAACACAGTGACAAGACGTTTATTTACAACCGAGACGATTCGCTCGGCGTTTGAATACGCTCTAGCATGGACATAATCACTACAAAATAAAATTTACCCTCGAAATTTATTTGACACTCTCGTTCACTCGCACAGCAGTGTTTAAATTGGAAAACGAATTAATCGCTATCGGACATAATTCATTTTTGTAAAAGGACTCAACATTAGTTGTCTAAGAAAGCGATTCTTGAATCGCCGCTATATTCAGTTACTCAATTACAATAAGAATAAAGCGCGAGCTAAAAGTACTGGCTGAATTTTATCGTCACGAATAATTTAAAAGCGAAATTTTTCTGCGTTTCAAGACAACTTTATCAGAGAAATGTCTCCATTATTCCGCAAGCGACCTTCGGTTTTCGGCGGTGACTCGCAACAAGGAAGTCATAATTAATTCGTATATTTTTACTATCAAATGCCAGTAAAGCAGATTGATTTTTGTCGACGATCCGCATGTTTCCGCTGCGTCCAAAATATACCGAATTAATTCGCGACTCTTGTTTTCGGCAAAAAGAGGATCGACCGGCGAATTGTGAGGAAAATACATCCTCCACAGCAACTTGGTTCGCATAATATTTAAATATTTACACATGCTTAAGGTGTATGTATAAAGTTTCCTTGCCGATTTTCACGGATAAAAACACGACCCACCGATTGAAAATTCGCTTGAAATCCGTCATAATTCTCGGTCTCGAGCAGACGTGAAATCCAGCCAAATCTAAGCCAGTCATTGTGCTAGCCGATAGCTACTTGTAGTGACGAATAGCTATGAACGCTAGCAGCAAGGTGGCTGAAAATCTAGCCGCCCCGGCAGAGGTTTACGATGTTTGTGAGCCAGATTGATTTTATAATCAAGCGCTTCAGGCATTAGCCCTAGATTGTCAAGACAAGTGATTTTCATCGCTACTTACTTGCCCATCTTGTACCTCGGAATCACAATCCTTAAACGGTACTAGTAAATAGTGTTCGGCGAGTGGTGTATAGGGTTCTTGGGCGGCTTGAAATGCCTCGCCATCTCCGTCTTGAAGAACTAATTGCGAGCGTCTAAGCGCTTCTTCTCTAGAGTGTTTTTCGGCTTCTCGTATATGGTGAGCCCTTGCGGCAGCCGAAGCGGCTATCATGTTTCTCGAGATGCTAGTGCAAGTGAATTTCTGGTTCTCAGTCCACCTGCCGTTCTATGGCACTGACATAACATTTGAAGTCCACTTTACAAACGACGCAAGGGACAGCACAAAGTCGTTGAGCGGCCGCCGCAAAAAGTCGCCAATTTTACACGTCAACAATCAGTAGACTAGCAGCGAGTGCCGGCTCGCATTCTGTTCGCTTCGCGCCTTCAGGAAACCCAAAAACTGGTGGAAAAACAACAATTCGCCATGACGATGGTTCTGGTAAACACGGCTTCATTAGAAATAATCCACCACCTGGTCCGCCGCTTGCCCGGTGCCTTGGGCATGCTGGGATACGCTGGCTTTCACGTCACTCTCGACATTAGGCATTTGATTGGTTAGATCATAACAACGCCGGTTTTCCCCGCACGAAATGGCTGGCATAAATTTCGCTTCGCCAAACACCACATTTTTGCGGCCTGCCCTCGGTTTGAGTCTAATGCCACTGCGTTAGGCGATGTGAAGGAAATTATTCACAAGATATTCAATTTTGCCGACATCTTCTCAGAACGGGAAAGACATGGAAAGCGATTTCACATTCGCGGACCAAATCTGCCGAGGTTTAATAGCTGATTTAAAACGGTATTTTCGCGTCCAAGACTCGCTTAGTGAAAAGTCGAGAAGTTAATTTTTTTGTGCGTTTTGCATGAAAAAGAAAAAAAAAATAAGATGACAGGAAACGAAATTGCTCGGTGTATTTTGGAGCCAACATGGTGGTAAGAACTAATCACTTCATTGGAGACAATGCGCACTAACACAGTCACACAGATACTAAACAATCATCTTTAACTTTAGAAAATCAGCTTTACAATTGTTATTCCAGTCTAACCAAGCGGAAGACAGCGCGATTCAGAAATTCCACAGCTTAAATTTCATCCCTTGGTTATTCTGCATTGTGATCAGTATTAATTCATTACTCCGCTTTTCAGTTTCATCTTATTATTCGACGCTTTATTCACCAATACAACACAGCGAACTACCCACCGCTAGGAGAACTCAAAACAAGCGCTGACTCGGAAACATTTCACTTAAAAATGATTAAAAACCTCGCAAAGCAAAGAAAACCCCGACCAGTCGATAGAAACGGTCAATTTGCTTTCACTTATTAAAAGTGGCTGCGCGAACGCAGAGTTTGAACGTCGGTGAACAGACGAAATCAATTACACCTAACACAAACAGGTGGTACGGTTTCTCAGTACATTTACCGAAAGGTGCAAAATTGCAGCATGAATATGCAAAACGTTACCCAAAAAAGTCAAATTTTCTTCGCCGCATTTTCATAATTTACACCAGCGCACACTCCAAAGGTTATTACTCGCGACAATGAACCCTAAAAAGCTAACTTCGTCGACGTTTTTCTTTTTTTGGAGCGCGTAGCTGACTTTTCAACTTTGCGCAAAATAATTAAAGTTCAAGAGTATTTTATCGACTTGCGAAGTCCGAAACACGAGCAACGACACCATTAATTTGCAACTCGCCAAGGAATCTTGACTGTGATACTTTTTTTCACAAGAAATGCTACATTTTTGCAAATATGTCCCTGTTTCCAAAACGTTTCAATCCCTGTGTCTCGCTGGCAACACTGAATCGCCAAACTGTGTACAAAACACTATGACAAGCGCCACGACAACAAACCACGACCACTGCTTAAAATTAATCCTCTACGAACGGAAATGGGACTCTATGGATGTTGATTAATTCCTAGCGATTAAGTGTTGCCATGCAAAGTTTGAAAACTTTGTAGGCGGTTTATTTTTTGCGATTAGGTATTGCAAGATACTTAAGTTATTTAACCCCATTTGGGTCTGTATGATGTGCGTGCACGTACCTCTGCTTTTGGGCAGCCCTCGGGAACTTCATCCCTTCTAGTTTCCTTTCCTTTAGAGGACAGAAACGTAATTGTTTCGGACATCGTACAACGTTGAACATCATCCCGTCGATTTTCGCATCCTATAGGGGTCAATTAAGAGCCCGATGTTAATACTTAATGCTTGCGATCACACTGAAGGGACGTAATATTTTTTGCACGGTAAATTTTTACATAAAAACCTGCTGCGTTCATTGTTCGTCCCTCCAATGATAACTCCCTTACCAATTACGAGAGGGCCTCACGTTTGCTGCGAAACAATGAGTTTTAATCAGAAGCAACCTGCTCGCAGTTATCATATCAGGACTAGCGCTGAAGTATGCTTGAACAACTTAACGAAAAAGTTTTATTCAGTACGGGAATGCCTGTACATGTGAAACACTGAAAGTTAAGTTTGAAATAAGCGTGACAGTTCATAGTGGTGAAAGACGGGAAAGTAATAACTTTATGTTTGACATGATAATTGGTTGAATGGTAAAACGAGAGGGGACGTGCAAGTAATGAACGAAAGCCATAACAGCAGCACGATATCACAAACATGAAGGAGGCTGAGAAAAGATGGAAGTATTTTACAACAGACAGCTACTGAGAGTTGTGGTAAGGCAGGGAAGGATTCCTGACAAACGGAGCTGTTGGCAAAGGGAAAAAGCACCGAGTAGAATTCTTCATGGTTAAGTGAAAGAAGCAGAATCTCCCGTTGAAATATTTCATTTCTTCACTCAATCCTTAAATCGCAGCACTTCTTAAATGAGTAGTTAAGTTTGTCGGTCAAAACAGCGACGAAAGATTGTAATCAGTACTAGTTCGGCTTTTCCATACAGTAGGATTTTAACGCAACGGATTACTCATCAGAAACGTGCATTCTGTTAAAAGCGTAAAATGTTGAGATGGTACATTCAAATTAGACTTTGTCTTTAGTTAATACTTTTAACACCTTTAGGAAAATATCCGCTAAAGAGTAATTTTGTTTATCCTTTTTCAAACGAGTGTGGTTACGCGCACACCGAAACCTGCTAACTCTGTAATTAGCAGTAATTCCAAAAAGCGACACAGTATTTTCATTCCTATTAATAGCCAGTTCTTCAAACAATCATCTCCCATCATATCACGGGACATTGCGATAAAGCATTTACTATAAACGTCAAACTAACATCTAATAACTACACGTGAGATCACGCGAGATCACGTTGCGATAGCGATCTCGCCCAAATCACCAAGAGTTAAGGGACCGCCGGTGAAACACTGTAAATGTTATTTTTTTGTTTTAAAATAGGTGATAAGCGACTTAAGATTTACACAACGGAAGACGCGAGAAGATATATCTTTACTTCAAATTTGAATATTCCCCTATGTCACCTGCGTTTGGCATCAAAAGCACTTTAATATTTAAATCTATAAAAATGGTTTTCGTTGAAAAAAGCTTATAAAGTATGGAGCAAGACTCAGTCAAAATATATATGTAACATTACCGCTTGTGTATCGAAGAGAGTTTATTTTGAAACATTTTCGACGTACGCGTGAAGTCAAGAAGCCATTTCAGTGTTCGAAGACAGCCGCCAAGAGTAGAACATGAAAATATATTGGTTCGTTTTATGATTGATTGACTCGTTGATTGACTGACTCACACAATCAGAAAGAGGCGGGACACGTCGACAAAGAAAAGTAAAAATTAATAAGAAAACGTCAATGAACAAAAGTGAGCACAAGTTGATAAAATGGGAGTGCATTTTCCGCTTGTCATTCGACTCAGAGAAAAAATTACCTCAGAAAAAGCTACACTTGTTAAATAAGGACCAAAGACAAAACTTAAAACCACACTCATTATTCTGTATGGTAGCTCACTGAACGAGCCATAACCCCAGTCAAATGACAAAATAAAACGCGCCAGTTCGGTTGACTCGCCTCAGCTGGAGTTTTCATTTGCTAATGAACTCGGCCGCGAACATCTCTGAACTTTTGATTTCCGTGCCGGAAAAAATTGTATAGCGAGAGACAATTCTGCAGTATAAAAAGTAGTTCACAGTTCATCCCATACATAGCTTTCTGCCTATCTTTATTGCAGGGTTTGTGATGAAAAAGCCGTCAACAAATTAGCAATCAAACTACAACAAATCATAATGGAAAACTAAAGAGGAAGATAAAAAGCGAGATAACTCTGTTGAAGAGAAAACTGGTCTTATCTAAAGAGACGTTTATTGTCACTGCACAAAGTACATCGGAGAAAAAAAGGAAATCAAGTGATGCTAAAATATGGAGGCGCAAAGAGTCGCTTCAGTTTAAAATAGTATCAAGGCAATATTTACTGCTTATTTTAGCGTAAACAGAAGCCAATTTACAATCAGAACTGTGTAGAGACATGCTTTTAGCTAGGGAAATTAAGTTACTTGCCAACTGGCAAGATAAAAGCACACTTTTCAATTTTCTGCCAGCTAGAAGCGTTCCATTAAAAAAATGCGCGCACACTGTGCAAGGCAAAAAACGTACATGAAAAGTGCTTGAATCAACAACATGAATAATTTACAACAACTTCCGCTCCGAGAAGCCGGCGCGATGCAATGCAAGTCCGGCACACATTATTTAAAACTCGAGCACAGAGCATGAATATTAAGCTATCCAGTCGTTTGCGCCTTGAATACGGCAAAATTTTATTACATATTACATCAAACAAAACCAATAGTTTTTTGTGATTGTTTCTCTTTTAATAAGCTGCTGAAATGTGAACGCAATGATATGTTTTTTTTTTCTCAATTCGCACTCGACCTTTATTCATATTATTCTCTATTGAGTATTTTCTGTATTTTTTTTTATATACCATTAGCAAAATTATGTCTTATTCATACAATGCAAAAATACAAATTCAAATGGTTTTCATATGTCAGTCAAAACATGCATACAATTCACCAAAGAAAAGCAATGGAGAGTGACCCGGACTGTACGCCTTTTAAGCGCAAAATGCAATTCACGACAAACGAAAGGTCCCTGCCAGCGAGTTGACACTGTGTCTAATAGAATAAGCACTGCGCAAGGCCTAATAAAAGGATTTATGACAAAATATCAGATATGGGCTAATTCGATATCTTGGTCGCAGACCAGTCACATAAAATAACAGACGGCAAACTGAGTGAGAAAATATTAATATGCAAATTGCAAACCACACAAGCTCCATTCGAATGCACACATACATTCTCTTATAATACTTGTAGAAAGAATTTTCTGACAAGAGTCAGCCTAATGTTTCCTAGCAAACGAGGCTTGGTTCAATAATCAAATGATAATGCTCTAGATGGCTTCCTTTATACATTACGTTGCTAAGCTTAGGTAAATATGTCCCTTCTGGAAGGTTCGTTTTTCTTAAAAGGTGATGTTAAAATCCAATAACGAATGGTAGCTTCAAAAGCAAAAAGCGTTCGTGAAGTTTATATAGACTCAATAAAATCTCACGGTTAAAATTGAAAAACCGTGAATACATGTAAAAGTTCACGGTCTTATAAATTTTAAAAGGAATGATTATGGTTAAAGAAAACCAGTCATGAGAAATTTCACGAGTACTGGCATGACCATGGAAAAACTATCCAAAATGAAAGGAACATCAATTATCAACAAACACATTTTCATTTGCAATTAAAATCTATTGGAACAAAAACCCCTCTCTATGACCATTTTTCACCTGAACATTAAAAACGTCTTTACATTGCCGAAGTTCAATTTAATTACGGAACAAGCAACTTGCTATGTTTAGATTTATGGCGAGTAAACATTTTGGCCTTCTTTGCCTAATTTGGAGAAAAAACGAAAATGAAACACCGGGATAATGCAAAATCAATGACACTTTCTTAAAAATCCAAAACAAATATTCATGGCACCAACACTGGACGTTTAAAACTAATTTATAAATTATGCTTAGCTTTATTAGAAGCTGCGCCAAGATAAAATCTTACTCGATGTTTCTATTCAATTTGCGGTATTAAATTAAATACGAACACGTGACTTGTGATCGTTGACCTTTGTTCGAAATAAAAAGTTGTTTTGAACAATTCGTTTTCATTCTTGTTTTGAGAATGAGAGTAAAAGTTCGTGGGAAAACTCATCTCCACAGACGTGAAAGGCGTAGAATTAATTTTTCATAACACGTGAGTAACTTGTGTCCTTGGTCGTAATGCAATAAACATTATTAACCTTTCACCGCAGATTTTATTACTGTTTTGCCGAACGGAAAGTCTAAAATGACCAAAGGTGATTGAGGAAGCCTTGAGCTTTATAGTGAGCCACAAATAAAATAGCGGCACTAATGTCTAAATTGAACATACTTTTTTCTAAATGTTTGGCGGTTGAAAAGCGTTTAAGGACTGTTAAAAAAACTATTTAGAAGTTTCGCTAAACAGTTTATTATTAATGGCCAGCAAGATTTTTTTTCTGCAAAATAATAGTTTATTTACTTAGGTAATTCCCAGTTGTTTGGATCAAACAAGATTTCATCCCATAATCTTTTTTATTGACAAGTTTTGAGGCTTGGTTAAGAGAACATGTACAAATCACCCGCACCGACGTAAAAACTTCTGAGTGTTTACTATAAACATTAAATAAGGGTAATATAGTTACACATTTCCACAAAGCCTGATTTTTTCGTGTTTGCCAGATGTTATCAATGAATACTTGCGTCATTTTCAAATCAAGCACAATTCAGAAAACTATTTTGATGTATTATCACGATGAGTGAAAGGGCTTTTAACAGCGGAATATCTCAGTTATTTTTATATATCTATGTGGTTAGTAAGGGAACACCTTAAGTGAATATTTTCTGTAGCATTTGTGCATCAAAACACGCGCGTACTAACAACGCAAAATAAGTAGTCCATCCCCAGTCTTAAGGCTCCTCCGCCAGCCACGGAATAACTTCTGGAGTCTAGGTACGAGACTGGTATGACGTCAGAGCGGTGCTTTCAACATGTTCTCTTCATCACTTATGACAAAGTTTATTTTTTATGATTTCTTTTTTCTCTAAATGTAAATTGTGTTTTACTAATAAATGTGGAAATAAAGGTTGTTGTCACGTAAATTTTCATGTCTCCAGAATCACTTTGAGAGCTCAGCCGATCATGTTCTTCAAATGTTACAGTTTAGAAACGTCCGTTATTTTCACTCTATCAATCGACTTTTTTACACAGCAAGCCTTTAATTGTGAAATCAAAGAAATCAAGGGAAGATTTTAAGGATCGTTTGTGACATTTTTTTAGAATTTTCTGCTAAGTCTATATTTTAGCCGCCGGTGGACAAAAGCCAAACGTCAATATGGCGAATGAATACCAAGCTTTCTTACTTGGAAATAGCGACGTCGTTATGCCAGTGAGAAACTCTTGGCCTCAAAATTATGTCAAGTTGTTGTAGAATCCTTTTCTAATTAGTTTAAATCAAAGATCGGTAAGCATTTGAATTGTCAGTCACTGCAAGCAAACTGAAACGAGTCGAGGTCTCCGGGAAGACTAGCGTACGGACGACTGCCCGTTTGCTACGCAGCAGGATGACAACCCTTCAAATATAACGGAATCCAATCACGGAATTTTGAAAGCATTCTTTTTCACACTTTTATCATTATGTCAGTTTTCATTACACTTTGAAATCCTATTTATTGCACATTCATACTCATCTATGCAGGCCTGCAAATAGCAGTAAGGCATCGGACACTGGCCAACCACAATTTGCCAATGTCCGATGAAATCCAACTGTGGTCGGACAGAATGTCCTGACAACTTTTTTCATTTTTTGCTTTCCAGTGCAAACACCAATGTTCTGCGTTGACAACGCATTACATTAGCAGGTTCACATATCGAGCAGTACTGTAATATGATGCCCGACCTCATTTTTGTTTTGTCCGATCAAAATGTTAACTTTAGTCAGACGCATGTCCTTTCAAGGGAAAAAAATTATTTGCGGCTCTGTCTATGTAGGAACTGACGATGGATAATATTTCATTTGGAACATGTTTTGTAATGAGAAATGTATTTTAAAAGTATCGTGTGGTTTGTCAAAACATTTAAAAATATGAAATAAAGAAACAAGGTACTACATACGCTTTGACGGAAACAAAACTACTTCAAGGGGTTTTATTTCGTAAATTCTCTCGTTGTTTCCATAGATTTAAAGAAACACGCTTCAGGCAGCTGTTAAAACACTTGCTACTCGCCTGCAGCTCCTGTCCACACAGCTTTTCGCCTTCTTCCGCCAAACATCCACTTGTGTTGCCATTACTATATGCAGGAAATAAGGAACGTTTATAAAAGGACTCCCGTGTCTCGGTGGAATCATAAAAACACGCTCCGGCAAAAGTCTAGTTAAACTAAAAATTCTCTGAAAACACGAGGTGTAGGGGTTTAGTCGCGCCGCTAAAGGCGCCGATTTTGTTTGGTACAGCGATTGTTTTCGTATTTCTATGTTTTAACCTAAAAAAGGGCCTTTTTTAATTGGTTGTTTTCATGAAGGACTTTTAAAAAGTTCAGTAAGTGTTAGTTACCCTAAAGCCTGCCTTCATAAAAGGCAGGTTGATTCCTCTAGGGTACAGCATACTAAACTTACCATAATGTTCTTATTCGCTGTTTTTTTTTTTTTTTTCATATCCAGCAACTGCTCTCATAGTGAGAGATATAACCGTCATTTCAAAAAATCTTAGAAGAGCCCGTTGTCAACTCGTGATTGACAATATCGAAATCGAAAAACACAAAAAAGCACTTGTGTATAGATTTGGGTAAGATGGATAATTTAGTGTCTATTAGCTTAACCATAATGCACAAAATGAATTTGATTTTTTGAAAAGACAAAGAGGTCTACACAATTTTAAAGCCAGAGAAAAAAAAACTGATCAGACTTTCAAGAGATCCGAACTTAAACATCAAGACCACTTGCGCATACGAACTATTCAAACACAGAGAATTCGTGAACTTCTTCAGTCAGGCAACGCGAAAAGACGATAAAGTTATAGCACTTTCAAGCAATATAAACATTTCACCACGTTTGGGCAGTCTGTGCGCGATTTGAATGCTTTAATGATGTCTTTGAAAATATGGGGCAGACCCCAAATATCTAAAATATATATTACTTCTCTATCATTGAGTAAATAAATAAGTTAATAAATAAGTAAATAAATATGAATTACAATATTTAGAGAGGAAGCCACATCAGCCCTAGCTTGTTTTCATACGGGTCCTCTATCCAGGTCGAATATGAATTTGATTGTCGGTCGGTTTTTTCCAGAGGGTGGAAACCGGACTATGTGGAGAAAAACTTTCGGAACAAGGCAAGAACCAACAACAAACTCAACGCACATATCGAACCCGGACCCGGGCCACATTTGTGGAAGGTGAGCGCTCTCGTCACTGCGCCATCACCGCTCCTTTATAAAAAGTTGTCAAAACCACGCTCGGCTGGGTGGTGTAGACTTTTTTTTTGCATAACTGCTGTAAGGAAGAGCAATTAGCGCTCGATTTATTTTAAAAATACTTAAAAGCAGGTTTAAACAAGATTTAAAAAAGAAGACTTATTATTTTTTTGTTTTGAAATAAGTTACTTCAATTTTCCATGTGACTTAAACATCTGCAAAACCTACAAAAGGCAAGTTTCACGCTAAATCTTTTTTTAATTTATTTTTCCCTCTTACACTTACGCAATACTTAAAAAACAGTTCGGGAAAATTCATTGTCTTTGCACCATAAACTGCACGTGAAAATTTAAAACCAATACCAAACGAAAGACAAATCGATGAATGTATTGACAGTTTTCCTGTGTCAGGGAACTAATTTCCTTTGAATCACATCGCATCTGTGGCATAAATTGCAATCTGTTTCCTCTGAGAAAAGCTATTAGTATCTCCAACGCGTCCGGCTACAGCTATACCGTGCTATATTCCTCCCTCCACTCGCCAATCAGACTACAAATTGCTTTGAACTATGCGATTCTTAATTAAATTTATGCATTTTAAATGAAATTTATGCATCATTAACTAATAAATTAGCATTCACAACACGTAGCACAAGTACTTTTGCGAAATTAAATAACTAGCCGTAACGCCTCTTTGGATCATTAACAAACTATTGTGAATACTCTATGCATATGTAGAACACGTTCGCGCTACTAATCTAGGCAAACGTGCTTCACCCGTAATTCTCGAACTCATTAATAATTCATCAAATTAAAACAAAGGAAATCATAACCGTGAAGGAGGTTTGGATACCCGGCCTTAATTAGCATAGATAATTACGATTTTATTTCTCGTTTACTCCGTAGTTTTTGTTTCGATTGAGAAAGTGTTTCATCGGCTATCCAAACACCTCGAATTTCGTCAAAAATACTCCGCTGCGCGTCGTATTTTCGACTCTCTTCTCGGTGTTTGGATATCCCGATGAAACACTGTCTCTCGTTTTTTTTTTATATATTACATAAAAATGTTTAAGTTGTTTCACACAGTGCATCTTGCCAAATATACGTCTACAGATCATGTCAATGAGGAATATGAGTAGAAAATGGTCATTTATAGACAGTCAGTTTTACTTTTTAAAGTAATTGCCTGTGGTTCGAAACACATTTTATTTTTTTTATTTTGTATTATTATTTTTGCTATCAAAACGAATATTGAATAACAGTAGCAAAATTTCCCTCACTTCACTAGCCTGTACACATGTACGAAAGCCTCCCAACTCAGGTTTCCAATTCCTTAGAGTTATCAACTTCGAATTTCTCCTAACCTTTTTCATAGATTGTCAAGGAGAAAGGTGATGAGAATATAAAAACCATCAACTACAAGGCATTGTTTTGACGTACATGTACCAAGTCAAGTGTATCTTAATAATCCTATGGCAATCGTTACAGAGAATCAATAATTGTGGCGAAAATACGACTCAAGTTTGAAATTTGAACTCATTTTACAACATTTAAGGTAAAAAGCGTATCTTGTATTCCCTTAGGTCGGAAATACTCTGCGAATAGGGTCACGATTAGGTGACACGAGCAAGCAGCCGCAAGAACGAATCGACGAGCGAAGAGAGAGGGGCTTGCTTCGCTCACCGACCCATTTCGCGCCTTGCCTCTAGCGCGCGTGACCTTAACGTGAAACCACTCACAAGATACGTCGAGAATTTCAATTCGCTTTCTAAAAAACTATTGCCAGAGTGACATGTTTTCACCAAAACTGTGATAATTTGTAAAGCAAGTTAAAAAAACAACCTCAACTAAATGTAGGACTTGTTAAAAAACGAAGCCATGCTGTAATTTTATAATCGGAAAAAATCAACTCCCACGCAACGCGTTGTAAGCGCGCGCTTGGAAAATGTTAGACTTGAAAACGCGACATAAGTTTTCATCGAGCATGTACTGTGATCAATTCTTTCAATCCCAAATCACATCACCAAATGCTAAACTGAACGCAGTTATGTCTAATAAAGAGGAACAAAACACTCCTTTTACGTCCCACGCAACACCTTGTTAATTTTATACGCAATAAAAACCCATGCGTGGGCGCTGATGAGCAAGAATGAAAAAGTTCTAAACAAGTGGTATTTTTAGCGACTGTATACTGTGCTCATGACATCAGCAAATTAATGAAAGTCTTCAGTAACTACAATCAGTCAATACCGTTTTTAACGGACCTACGGTAAATGCGTTAATAAAAACACATATTTTCATATAAAAACTAAAGATCTATTTATTTCATTTGTTCCGCCACGAAACAAGGTGAAAGCGGAAAAATATTAACTCCAATTACACATCAGTTTCGTATCAAGGAAAGCTAATCACTTATCAAACAGCCCTTAAATGGCTAAGCGTGCAAATATAGTGTTGACAGAAGGTGAATAAGTCTGATATTTTTTCTTTTTTAACGGCTAGCAAAGAAAGCCAACTATATTCAAGGTCAAGGTAGCTTATTTGGTAACATGCTATGAAAAGAAAACTTAATTAATTATTAATTTCACCGGAGCAGGCTTTAATCATGAAATCCTTAAAATGCCTAAAAAAGGTGAGCCCGCAATGTGTTAAAGTAAATAAAGGGCTTTACAAAAGGGAAACTAACTTATAGGTGTACACAGCACAATTCTTGTAGCAGAAGTAGGCTTTCGGAAATAAATAGGCCTTTCTTCCTTTGCCCTTCTGTCCCAGACTTCTCCTCGTCTACGCGTTTAACCAAACGCGAGCCTGCTCGCAGGATACAGACTTTCGGGACAAAATCAAAACTTCAGGTAGTGAAGTATATTCACAAAAGTAAACAAAGCCCTTTGGAAAGCGAACAGTCTTGAGTCTGGCATAAAGAAGTGTAGTGATGGATGAAAGATCGAAATGCGATTTCTCCTTAAAGCAACGATACACAGTTTAGTGGATAAGTAAAGAGAACATCAACTCATAGAGAAAACCTTGATGCACAACCAAATTTTCAAAACGTACATAAAAAGAAAAAAAACTATGAAGAGATAATGCCGAATTTGAGCATAAAACCAAGACGACAGAAATACCGTATTACATTCTGAAATATAAAATTTCAAGTTCAAAATTCAAACTGTCATTCGATTCAGAAATCGAATATTAATTGTTCAAGTGTCCGGCTGCATGGAAATCAAAACTGGGTTATTAAGCATGTCCAATGCAACAAAACGGCTTGCCTCTGGTTTGGTATTATTATGAGAGAGCTAAAAAAGCGGGTGGGTAACGGAATAAAGAAAAAACGCCCGTCTGCAACAATTAGTGTTAGGTGTTCAGGTATTATTAACCGAAATTATGAACATTATTTTGAAGCGAATTTTCACGCACGTGCTTGCCGCGTGAAGCTAGACATCAGTCCAATGAACGTTCGAGTTTCAAATCAAGTTGCAATTTGAACACTGAACTATCTATTTCAAGAATTGAAAACTGCAAAGAAGACTGAACTTGATAAAGTTGAAATGTTCATTTGTCACGAGCGTGGGGCAAAGAAAAATATCTGAGTCCCCGACGGGAATCGAACCCATGACCTCCCAGATATTGGTTGGGCGCTTTAACTAATAAGTTAAGGGAGACTCTTGGTGAGCTTGGTCATTTACTAGGTTCGTATGTGACACGCGTCCTGCATACTGCTAGGATCACCAATGTCGAAATCATCAAGTGTGTAGTAAATACTAAAGATGGTGAATTTTTAAGCTCGTTGAGAAATAATGAAGATGAATTGTTCAACAATGACACGAACATGGGACAAAAAAATCTGAGTCCCCGACGGGAATCAAAACCATGGCCTCCCAGATGCCGGTTGGATGCTCTAACCAACTGAGCTACGAGAGAGACTCTTGGCGAGCTAGGCCATTTACTAGGTTCATATGTGACACGCGTCCTGCATACTGCTAGGATCAGCAATGTCGAAATCATCAAGTGTGTAGTAAATACTAAAGATGGTGAATTTTTTAAGCTCGTTGAGAAATAATGAAGATGAATTGTTCAACAATGACACGAACATGGGACAAAAAAATCTGAGTCCCCGACGGGAATCAAAACCATGGCCTCCCAGATGCCGGTTGGATGCTCTAACCAACTGAGCTACGAGAGAGACTCTTGGCGAGCTAGGCCATTTACTAGGTTCATATGTGACACGCGTCACTGCATACTGCTAGGATCACCAATGTCGAAATCATCAAGTGTGTAGTAAATACTAAAGATGGTGAATTTTTTAAGCTCGTTGAGAAATAATGAAGATGAATTGTTCAACAATGACACGAACATGGGACAAAAAAATCTGAGTCCCCGACGGGAATCAAAACCATGGCCTCCCAGATGCCGGTTGGATGCTCTAACCAACTGAGCTACGAGAGAGACTCTTGGCGAGCTGGGCCATTTACTAGGTTCATATGTGACACGCGTCCTGCATACTGCTAGGATCAGTAGTGTCCAAAGCATCATATGAAAGATGGTAAATTTTAAGCTCGGCAAATAAATGATAAAGATTAAATGTTCATTTGCCACGAGCACGGGACAAAAAACAAATGGACTTTAAGAATGAACTTATTACTTCACTGGGAGGAGAAACGTTAAACGTTTGTCAGTGTAACAACCACTCAACTAAAGCATGACCAGTGACCAGTGTAAATGAAAGAATTTCACACATGAACTGCAAATAGAGCGTCAAGTGAAGACTGAATATTTAAACTCATGACTCTTACATGACTGCATGGTGGGATGCTCTACCAACTGAGCTAAAAGTACATGTGCGAAGCTTCAAATTGGGAGCAGGATATACAGAATGACAAGTGTGGTGTACATCATCAAAAGCAGAAAGCAATCTCTACTGCTTTGACTTGGCAAGTTTCTGTGCCTTCACTGGCAAGTTGGTGCCTCGGAAAACGCATGATGTAACAATCACCGAGAACAAGAAGTGACTTTAACAACTGCAGATAAATATCCCCGCTGAACAGAAGATCTTTACAAAAGTTATCTTATAAACCAGACTACAAATTATCACATGACCCGTACGGACCCTGGCGCAATTTCCTTAGAAAACCTTATGAAAGAAGTCCCGTACGAGGGCCTAAGCATCGATCTTACACGGCCAGAAAAAGCCGTACGGCCCTACCAGAAAAGTGTACGGCCCCGCCACTGCCGCGGGATGCCAGAATTGAAGCCATTTGATTCTACAGTTTTGCATTCAAAATGAGCGATAGAAAAGATTATTCCGAAAGCAAAGAATGTCCGATATGTTTAAACTAAACTATCTAGAAACCAATGTAAAAAAAGTGTAGAAACCAAGGGAAACGAAGCGAAGCAAAATCCTCAACTACCTGCCTGCCTGCCTTTCCAATGCTAAGCAGTCGTTTCGTACCCACCGTTGATGTCTCGTACCCAACTCGGACGATTCGTCGTCTCGTACCCATCCTGTTTCGTTTCGTAACCGTCCTATTTCCTAAGTCGTTTCGACCTTAGATTTTATAGGTACCGACCCTATCATCAAGTTGTTTTGTACCAAACATTCTGTTGTTCACGTTAAGTATTGTGTTATTTAAGCAAAGTCCACTATAAATAGAGCCGGGCCAATTAGTTATCTGCTTTAAATGTGCCGATCTTGCTTAGAAGGTAGCAAACTAGGTCGTACGTAGGAGCGAACCCCGTAGTAAGTGTACTCTGAAAGGTGGGTGCCAACGCGGACGTTGCAAAGTCGATTGGGTGCGGCACCTCCTGCTAACGTGGCATGAATTTTAAACGCGGCCACGGCGAAAAAAAATGCAAGGCCTGTAGAGAACCTAATTTTATATTGTGGCGTCTGGGACAGAGGCAAGGAAAACTATGAGAATTCACTTGTTGCTGGCGTTCCTTCACGGCAAAAATCTTCAATTTACAAAATAAACAAAATGAAACGGACCGATCGATTTTTAACGTTTTATATTGTTTATTTTGTAAATTGGAAATTTTAGCCGAAAACGGAACGCCATACTTTTCGGATAGATGAGTGAGTAACGAGACATGCATGATTTTGACGCAAAACATATTTTCAACAGATACTTATTTATTTTATACAATAATATTATAATAACAAACATCCTAATTACAGCAACTAGTAATCGCACGTGTTAATCGAAACAAGATATCGCGTTGCTTGAAATCTGTAAAACTCTATAAACAATTTCAACCCTTCCTTTTTCCTCGTGAATGGTTTCCTTAAATAAAAATTTATAGTTACCTTCATCGCCATTCCTTGTGCTTTCAAAGTTATGCAGTGAAACAGGAACAGCAGATGCGACGCAGGGTTCACAATGCCACGTAATATCGATGTCAGCCTGGGCCGCGTTTCTGTAAACTTTGCGAGTTTTTCCCGTGTTGCACTTATGGTACTGCCACCTGTTTGAAGCCATCACACAGAAGGGCTTCTTGGCGTGATGATACAATTTTCTTACATGTGATGCGCAGCTCAAGTGCAAATTTCCTTGTTCCTTGTTTGTAGTGCTCGAACAAACGAATGACGAAAAATAAAAATGTAGGCTTTTTGTAGGTAGACCCCAACCAAAACGGATCGAAATTATGGTTATTTGATTGGTTAATGCTAATGTTGTTTATTTTCCTTTGTTAAACTAAACGAATTCATTACTTTTAATGACAAAGGGGAAAAAATCACACCTACACTGTACAATGCGCGAGCCACTAGTTAGCTGTTTTTGTCAAGAAACTCACAAGAATACAAAGATTTGATATTGCTTATTTTTCAAATTGAAGATTTGGCCGTAGCGACGAGTAGCAACAAGTGAATTCGCGTAATTTTCTTGGTCGTCCCGGACCCCACAATGTTTTGGTTCCAGGCCTCGCAGTTTGTGGCCGCGTTCAAAAATCGGATGTTACGGTAGCAGGAGGTTTCGTACCCGATCAAGTTCGCATCCACCTTTCAGAGTGCACTAACCATGTTCGTACGATGACGTTCGCTCCACGTACGACCTAGCTCGCTAGCGGGGGTATACCTAAATTTGAATCAAATTTTAAGAGGTTTAAAGAAGGGAAAGTAGAAAGAAAATTAGGGCCTGGAAAAAACTTATCAATCTAAACTTAAAAATATCAGAAAAAAATAAGTGATAGAAAAAGATTGACTGTTTATTGATGGGACGTGACTGATAATGGGGTCAGCTGTATATCAAATAGTTGATGGGGTTGAGTTGATGTTACTCGGTTCATAACAAGGTAAGGGGACCCGGGGGCATGCTCCCCCGGGAAAATTTACATTTTCATAACCTCAGAAACGCTATTTTTGGCGTTCTGGTGGAAATTTTTAACTATAAAAAATGCCATCACACGACAATTTAAAAGGAGATTTTTTTGGAAGGCCCCCTTCGAAGCCATATTTTTTGGCATGGCCCCCCTCAAATCCCACCAGCGTCCCCACCATTGAATATTTTGTCGTTCTTTAAGCGTAAGCAGTGTGATTACGGTGCGAACTCCGATGTTTCGAACTGGATTGGGTGCGAAACCTCCATAATTTGATGTCACATAAGCAAGATTCATTCAAAGCAGATAACTTAATGGCCTCTATTTATAGTGGACTTTGATAAAAAAAAAACTTGGCTATTATAGGAGTACGAATCGTCTGAGTACGACACATCGGTGGGTACGAAACGACTGGTACAGTTTCCAAATCATAATATAGTTGCATACATGTTGATCAAGACCTAATGTTGTTTTTAACATCAAAAATCCTTCCTGGTGGAAAATTAAAAATCGCGCTCAAAGCAAGTGTGAATTTTTTGCCCAGAAAAAGGGCGCTATGTTGTTTAATAAGTCTTCGCTGAGACGAGTATGACTAGCCGAAACGTCGTGCAAATTCTTTGTCGTAGTCCTTCATAAACGTTTCCTTTGAAATTTCTACGAACTGCAATCATATACGAGGCATTTGGCCGGAATGAAAGCTAAAACTCGAAGATTTGGTTGTAATTTTGACAATTTTAACAGAAGTTTGAATACTTTGTACACACCTCGCAGTTTAAATGCACTTTTCTGGCTTCCCCCCCCAAAAAATTACGAGCTACCCGGGCTTTTCAAAATGCGTGCAAAACGGGCTGCCGCGTCTGCATCCACGAAAGGGAAACAAAAACAAAAAACAAAATCAGTAGCCATGCTTTATAATTGACTGAGTTAGGTCGGGCCGCACGGGAAAATATTTGGCTGTCAGTCAGGACGCATGGATTTTGCTGTGCGCGAATGTTTTCTCGTCTGGCACTCCCACTCAGTCAAAAAGTACCTGGCATATCGTTTCTATCCAGGGTAACAGCGCAGTTTCCAAGCAAAGTCAGTTTGACAAATGGGCATGATTTTCATCCCTGGTCAACTGAAGGAAAAATGTTGCAATCCCCTGCACATTACATGTACATTGTACCTTTGTAAACCTTACAAAGGCCTTTACCCTTGTCTTCGATTGTTGAAGAAAAAATAGGCTATCCCCCCCCCCCCCTGTGGTACTGCAACTTCAATAGAACAATGTCTAAGCCCATCAGGAACACAGTTGGAGTGAAGCAGGGCTGCGTACATGCAATTGCCCTCTTTTGGTCTACTGCTGTCCTACACTAATTCCAATCCTGGACAGAGGACATCCCGTTATGTGCGCACGTGATCTTATGGAAAATTATCTGATATCTCAATATTTGACACTATGACCAAAGCACATCAGATCCTCATATCCAAGCTGTTATTCACCATGTGGTGCAACACTGGAGTCTCACACTAAAATACAGCACTATGCATCAATATTTGTGACTTCAATCAAGCAACTATTGAAACCTCTCCTTAAATGGGCACAACAGTCACAAGCAGACAATCAAGAGACAGAGATCAGCTGCAAGAGAACAGCTAAGGTTCCTACAGTCATGTTCAGATTGAACAGGAAGGTGTGGAGTAATGTACTTCAAAGCTGATGGTAAACACAAAGCCTAGCATCTACAGTGCATGCAAGCCCACAGTGTATTATAGTCCTTTACTGCCTACATTTACGCTGCCTGGATAAGGAAGATGATCAACTAAACAGCTTTTGCTCCCTTTGTCTCAGATGCATCCTCAGCAAAACCTGGTAGGAATAGATTTACAATATAAAGGTCCTTCAGCAGCTGCCAGTACTCCCCAGCATTTTTGCTATGCTGGCCAACATACATGTACCCTGAGTTGGCTGGGCACGTTCACTACACACAGAACAGTGAAGAATGTCAGAGCCAGTTCCACCCCATATGGAATGGTAAACTGGTGACTTGAGAAACAACAATCCCATTTGCATTTCAAATTAATAAATGCAGCTGGGGTCAGCATCACTACATGCATGTGGGACGATTGTACAGTGTATACCTGTACCCCCTAGAAAAGGCAATTCAAACAAGTGAAAGGTGTGGAAAAGATGAGGACCACCACAATGAAGGAGAAGAGGGCGAAAGAGAGGAGAAGCAAAGGGTTCTACACCAGCCACACAGCTAGTGTCAGCCAACTTCAATCAAAATGTCATTTAAGGTGTACATATAGACTATCGTCATACAACTGTACAAGATGGACAGATGCCTTCTACTAACCCTAAAGATCACTGGAATTTATCCCTCCTGGTGCAAACATCAGGTTTTTACACATTATCAGAATGACTACTGTACATGTTACTATTGCTAGTATTGAGAGTTGCAACCACCTGAATGGAGACTCTAGTACATTATTACATTTCTATATGGTTTATGGTTTTCTATATGGTATATGGTTTAATGTCCATTATTCTACCAGTTGGTAGTGTACTGAATGCTTTATAAATAAATTATTTTAAATAACTTATTATAAATTTTTTTTAATGGAATTTTCTAGCAAACATGCAAATATTACAAACCTCTAGAAACAGCCAACAGCGTTCTCCAGCGCAAATGGGCAACCCCTGATTGTGCCATCTAACTTGACACCTGAAATGAACAAAATGTGTTACAGTTAATATACATGTACTTTATAAAGTAAAAAAGGCTAGGGGCATTGTAGCATTACACACGTTTTACATGTGTAATGATGCCACATTGCATGCTGTTTACATGCATGTTACACAAGTGTAAAAATCAAAACATGCAAAATTAATGCATGTAAAAAGATGAATGCAAATGCTCTGAAAGTGTGTGTAAAATTTACACACAGACTCACTGAAACCTAAATTGAAACTCAGTAACTGCATATAACAGGAAACAATGACAGTACGGTGTACATTCAGTTGTTAGCAGGAAACTCTGAATCTATTTATGCTCTGGTGGTGCAAATAAAGTGAACTTATTGCACATTTCAATAACATTCCAGCTCTGTTGACCTCTGTTCAATCATCGGTTAACGTTTTTTGCTTTTGTCAATCATCTACGTACCTTAGCGGGAAACCTCTCAGGAAACAGAATTTCACTTCAACCAGTTCAAAACATAACATCTCTCAACTGTGATTAGTAGATTCCGATCCATTTTTCATTATTCATTGGTTGTGGCCATAATTATGATTGATGTCAGAGAAAAACACAACAAAATTGGGTTTGAACCTCAGAGTTGACTGTTACTGAAAGGCACAATAATCGTACATACCTACTATATATGGTACTGTACATAACATTAACACATATATCAAACACCATATAAGGCCTGGATTTGGGACTTAGGTAGGTAAAGTCAGTGTTCTCACCAGGATATTGCCTTGGGGAGTCCCAGGGCCCCCTCTGCTGAAAAATAGGGGTCCTATAAGAACATAAGGGGGACAAAGTTAGTTGCGGTTCATGGCTCAGTGTGAAAAAATCTGTCGTGATTTCTTTGCCTTCCAATCATCAATGCATGTTTAAATGGGAATAACTCTTGCAGTGGTGGTCCTTCAGCTGAAATTACCATGAGTGTGTCCAACCTCTCTGCTACATGTACAAGTCTATTTCTCTGACCTCTGACAATTTTTAAGGTTATTTTGTAGGCTAAACCCCTCTCATAGTCTGCATTATGAATGAGCAATGTCAATACCACAGCAGCAAGTTTATGAAGATTAGACAATGAATCCTTGTAAAACTTTTAAACTATGCTCTAAAGAGTTCCCATGCTGTCATGCTCTGCTGTACCATGGTGTATCAACTGTGTTGTGTCAACAAAAATCACATGGTACGAATAATCTGAGCCCACACTCCAAATGGTCAGTTACATGAAGTACCAAACTGATCCAATATGGTGGCCAAGATGCTAGATGTTTACGATTCGATAACGATGCTTGCGCCAACTTTCGCTACATACTTGTGACCAACGAAGGTAAAGACAATAAATTTAAAGACTTTTAATCTTGTTATAAAGTGTTTTTGTTCATTTGATTTAGAAAAAAAGCTGGGGTGTTTTCGATTGACCATTTAAACTACTCAACTATCATTCAAAAATCCGTTTGACTCTTATCTTGCTCCTGCGCCCTAACAGGTGCATCTTCTTGGCTTGTAGTGCGCCATCTCAATTTTTTGTGTGGGAATCCCGCAAGGCCGCGACCTGGTGAGAACACTGTAAAGTTGTATACAGACCAATCAGAATGGAAGAAAATATTTTGAATTACATGTACTGTACCAAAATCAAAACAAAATGAACTGCACCTACATTTTTGTAGAAAAGAAGAAAATGCCATGCAGTACAGTTAAGAATTAAGTGAACCAAACTTTGCATTTAAAATGCTCTCTCTGAGGCTAAAACTACTTTAATGTTCTTGAAACTTGACAATGTGCACAGATAAACAGTGTCCAAAAAGCAGGGTTAATGATGTGTAAGAGTTGGTCACTTGGGACACAGAAAATTGTCCATAGTCCGCTTTAACTGGTGTCCGTAATAAGTGGGTTAATTTTGGAGAAATATGAGCTTTTCATCCGGTCAAAGACACTGTCCAAAATACTGGGGTGTCCATAATATTTTATTTTTATATATATATTTATTTTTTATTTTTTTTTAGATTTCCCACTGTTGTTTCAACAAAGGTTGCATTATATTGTAGCATGAGATTCGATAAACATACGGTACACGTGAGCAAGCTTAAGGTCAATCAGTGTCTTGCTTACAGGCCCTGCGCATTAAAAGAATTTAGAAATTTCTGTATACTAAAATTAGTAGAACTCTTTGAATATAATTAGTCCCTTTTGTTTATACTTTGTGTTGTTCCTTTTTAACTACATGGAAGTACTTTGCTATGTGTTCTACGTGGCAATTTTTTTAATCAAACTTAATTTCTGGTCATGTGAGATTTATTCCTACTCATCAGTCAATGGTGCAAAACAGATCCTGTCGCCTTGCCTGATGACATTATATTAACCGATGATGTCAAACTTAATTATGTCATCACTTAAAAAAGGTTAGGACAAGATGACTCAAGCACAAGACTTAGCACAGTGAGCGAAAACACACACGTCAGCTCATCAAATGACGACTTGTTTACAGGTGATGTTACATGGGCAACTTGCAACAATGATTTTTTGCGCAACAATGTTGCCCGAAAAATCGTTCACTGTGTAACATGGTACCGGGGACGATTTTTCACACAGCTTTTGACTCAGCAACACGTTGGGAGTTTTTGAACCCAAGTCAAAAACTCACAACGCAAGATGACGAATATTTAGAAAGTTGACTCATGTAACAGGGTCGCCATTGCTTTTTCACGCAACACCTTCTCAAAATTCTGTTCAACATGGCCTGAACGCGCACGCAAAATGCTGCAAGTTGACGTTGCGCTGAAAACTGTCTCGTGTAACTTGAATGTTACAAAGTACATTTTGTACGAGCATAACACGAAAAGTTGACGTGGTGTTGTGCGAAAATTCGTTGTTGCAAGTTGTCCCGTGTAACATCACCTTATATAACGCTCAAGCACAAGTGAGGACAATTACCCAAGCACAATTAATCAAAAGCACAATTCAGGTCATGATGATAAATGCAGAAGAAAAAGCACAGCATTACATGATGACAAACTAAAGGCAGAAGCAAAGGCAATGAATGTAGCAAACGAGGACATCACGCTGTGGCTATATGCCCGGCAGCCGGGCACGGTCTTAAATAGACTAAATGCCCGGCAGTCAAAAAACTTTATAGAATTTCCACTGAAAGGTTCTTTTAGACTTCGTGAGAGTATTAGATGTGTTTTTAGAAATGTCGAGCGATTCCAAAAACCATGTTGGTTTTCTAGTGGACGAAATATCTGAACTTGGGCATACCATAAAATCGCTGTGTTCTCGACACTTAGAAAATTTAGTGAGTATTTCTGACTGCCGGGCATTTAGCGCATTTGACACCGTGCCCGGCAGTCTGATCACAGATCTTCTAAGTGTGGAGAAACAAGCGGTTTTATGGTATGTGCAAGCTCGGAAAATTCGTCCACTACAAAACCAAAATAATTTTTAGAATCGCTTGGCATTTCTAAACAAACATCGAATACTCTCATTAGGTTTGAATAAGGCTTTCTGCGGAAATTTAGTGAGTATTTCTGACTGCCGGGCATTTAGCGCATTTGACACCGTGCCCGGCAGTCTGATCACAGATCTTCTAAGTGTGGAGAAACAAGCGGTTTTATGGTATGTGCAAGCTCGGAAAATTCGTCCACTACAAAACCAAAATATTTTTTAGAATCGCTTGGCATTTCTAAACAAACATCGAATACTCTCATTAGGTTTGAATGGGGCTTTCTGCGGGAATTTGGTGAGTATTTCTGAATGCCGGGTTGAGCCGAAAACATCGCTGTGTTCTCGACACTTAGAAAATTTTCGACTCAACCCGGCATTCAGAAATACTCACCAAATTCCCGCAGAAAGCCCCATTCAAACCTAATGAGAGTATTCGATGTTAAGAAAGAAATGCCAAGCGATTCTAAAAAATATTTTGGTTTTGTAGTGGACGAATTTTCCGAGCTTGCACATACCATAAAACCGCTTGTTTCTCCACACTTAGAAGATCTGTGATCAGACTGCCGGGCACGGTGTCAAATGCGCTAAATGCCCGGCAGTCAGAAATACTCACTAAATTTTCTAAGTGTCGAGAACACAGCGATTTTATGGTATGCCCAAGTTCAGATATTTCGTCCACTAGAAAACCAACATGGTTTTTGGAATCGCTCGACATTTCTAAAAACACATCTAATACTCTCACGAAGTCTAAAAGAACCTTTCAGAGGAAATTCTATAAAGTTTTTTGACTACCGGGCATTTAGTCTATTTAAGACCGTGCCCGGCTGCCGGGCATATAGCCACAAGTACAAGAGAGCAAATTACGGGGACACAGCATAAAGAACAGCACGCCATCTGCCAAACGCCCGCTGTTATTTTAATGCTAAAAGAGTAATTATAAGCAAGCGAGCAGCAGTAGACATGCTTCTTATTATATACTTACATGTACTGTGATGCTTAAACTACTACAAATATCTGCAAATATCAACCGGATGAAACGTTCTTTCTTACCTAAGGGAAGACGATCCAGCATGATCGATGTCGCTGTAAAATGTGCAACCAGCTGCTCACATAAATACATGTCCACCTACAGGCGGCTATCGCGGTAAATTATTCAACTTAATCTATCATAAACACCCGTTTAAGTTACTCCACAAATTCCAGTTTTGTTGCGAGGCTGAAAACAATTCATTTCTGGATTAAACCGTGTTGATGGAAGGGGATAAATTGACAACATCTTTAGCACCTCCATTTCCGCAGCTGGGAAATCAAGCGGTAGACTGGAAACGAATGTTCCTGTTATGTCACGTGAAATGAACTCCGAGGTAACGCAATCCTGTCCTGAGCCGAAGGTACGTATACGGGATTCGAGACCACGCAGTACGCGGACCCCTCCAAGAAGTATGTTGGGAGAAACTGTTGCCATAAAAGTACCAAAATGTCCCATTCGATATGCCAAAAATTAATTCATTTTTAACGTTTTGTCTATCTATCTAACCTCCCTGCGTTCATGTGGTCCTTTCGCTTTATTTTTAGTCTTCTTGAGTATTTGGATTTTTATGATACTTTTAGTTTAAACTCTTATTTAACACTAGTGATTTCCTGTGGTTTATTAAATTTGTTCAATTATCGTTAAATTGTTTCAAAAGTACAGTAACGAAACGGATTCTCCGTCATCTGCATCAATATTGTTATTTATATATTATAATTTTGTCTTCATTTTAGCGTGATGGGGGTGTAGCTCAGTGGTAGAGCGCTCGCTTTGCAAGCCGTTCCGGGCCTACAGTGTTAGAAGAGTCAAGTTTAATTATCATTTTCAATGTTTATCCATTTCAGGATTAAAAAACCTTATTAACAAGTTACTTCTCTGCTTTGTACCAAATTGATGAAAAATATAGTGTAAAGCAATTACAGCCTCTACAATGTCATCTAATTAAACAATTATTAAATCACAAATACATGGGTTGTCAAAAACTGCCCCATAAATTTAACGAGATTATCTTAACATATCTCTTTGACAATCATTAAGTCGAAAATACATGCATGGGCTGTCAAAAACTGCCCCTAAATTTACCGAAAAGATCTTTGAACCTTGACTTCTCTTTTTCGATTAACAGGCATAAATTGACGTTTACAAGGTCTTACAATTGTGATAAATTGATATTATACATAGCAAATGTTACTACACCGTCTACGACGACATCGTAATTTATGCCATTCGACGCCCTTGTCACTCTTGTTGTTGAAACAACTATTTTTTGATAAAAAAAAGATCTTCACTGCTAAGTAACAGATGCTTCTATGAGATCATTGAAAACTTATATAATTAACAATTACGACAACCAATGCAATCGCAGGTCGCATGGGCTAACAAAACTGCCCCAAAAATTAGCGAAAAGATCATCTTCTCGACTTCTCGTAGACGATTAAAAAACATGGATTGACAGTTACAGTTGACACATTTCAAAGTTACTATAGGGATACTATGTACAACCTCTTTTTTTTCTGCCGTGTCGAATTCAATTAAACGAATTAAATTCGGCAGAAGTTCTGCCTCACGTTTGACTAGTCTTGTCGCATTATCCGACAGAAATGCGACACCGATTCAAACGCCCCATTTCTGCCGTGTCTAATCTAATAAAAAATACACTTGCGTTTGGATATATATTTTGGCTAGCCAGTAAACACAACTTGCAGTAAAACCTCCAAATTATTACAATGTTATTAAATTGCGACACAAGTGCGACGTATGAATCAACAGTCGCATTTCTGCCACACTAAATTGAATTAAATTCGACACGGCAGAAATGCGACGTATGAACAGGGCCTAAGACGTCGAATAAAAGATACATTTTGTTAGATACAGTTGAGACAAACTTACATTATTCATTGCAAAGGTAATGCACTTTAACACCGTGTTATTTCATATCAGTTATAACTTTACTCTTCTTTTTTTATGTGACGGCGCACCCAGTGTCCTTGCTCTGGTAAAATCTTGTTGTGCACAGCATTCATGTGTCGTCGCAGATTGCGAGTTGATGAAGTAGAATGCTGGCAATACTGGCAGTCGAATGGTTTTGTATGTATTGCCATGTGCCTGTACAAATTAGCCCAGTTCTTGAATCGCTTTTCACAGCCACCACACAACCAGTTGTCAGCGTCGTCAGGATTAGAACGAATTTTCTCTGACCATCCAGGATGTTGCGACTCAGCCTGATGGACTAGCATTGCTTCTAGGGTGTTACAAGTGAAGGTGCAATTAACAAAAGAACAAGGCACAAAATCTGGCATACGCTGGGTTCGCGGGACCACCGAGAATCGGCGAAGGGATTCATTCACCATTTCTGCTGATTGGCTAGTACTCAAATATTCCAGTACTTCAAGTGATTTTTGAAAAGGCTGAGGAAAAAGTATTCATAATAATATGTTAAACTGCTGTAAACACAAAGAAATTAGAACATAAGCCCATGGGATTCTCAATTGGGTAAATAAATTAAACATGCAACAAATTCATATATTAAACCTCGCTGTGTAGCAAACTGCCAACAAAAAATGAGGTTTCTTGAAGACTCTTGCACCCCGTTTGCATAAGAGTATATAATGGACTGGTTATCACACAAAGCTTTGAGCAGGCAAGTTGGATATTACCCATATAAAATACGAATTACCATACCCCTTTATTTAGATGTGGCCTCCTTTTAGCGGCATTCGCGTGAAGTTCATCGTTCTTCATTCGGCAAAATTCTCCAACAAGTTGTTTTTTGGCGTTTCTGTGCATTGACTTAAGCTGCTTGATGTCTTTGCCTGTAGGAAGTTGAAATTACCTTATTGTTACTTATTTTCGCGGGAACTTATTTTCGCGAAAATGGAACGGGAATATTTCGCGAGACTTAATTTTCGCGATTTGGCCAAAAATACGTGATTAGCATAAAAAATACAATAGAAATCGTTTAAAAAATAATTTTAAAATCGCAAAAATTAAGTCCTCCGAAATGAAGTTACAGTGCGGTAAGTTATTGTTGTAAAGTTTTGAAAAATGTCACTTTGTGATAAAAAGTGCCATATCTTACCCTGATAGCTTTCGCCGGGTTTCAGGTGTTTGATAACTGAAAAAGATCAGTAATGTAATGTACAGTAAAATACACATAAAACAAACTTTCTAACCTTTTAGACAATATTATACCTATAATCAATGAAATTAATTGTAAGACAACAAGAAAACGCGACAATTAAGAAGAATAAAAACCCAGGCTAGATACAAACTCATATGTCTAACCGAAAGTACGAAATTATATTTGATGAGTCATCTTATATTTGAAAAGCTGGAATGCCTTCCACAAGATGTTGTCAGTAGATGGACCTCTGACCTGTAGAGGAGTAGTATTTAATTTCCTTGTAGTCGTTGTGCATGTCGCAACTTTGATTGAGTGAGAAAAGCAGTTTTAACTGGGTTTTAACTTTCCTGAGTGGATGAATGAAGTTCTAACTTCTCCTAAGAGTATCTAGTCTTGTTAAGTTTTAATTAATGCAATTGTAGGATGTATCAGAAAAACAGCTTCACTTTGTCTATTTAAAGAACAGGGTGCTTTGATATCTACTATGCTATGTTTAGTCTGTTTAGTGTAGCTTTTAGAATATGGCCATGGTGGTCGCACTTTGGGACCGAGTAAGTTGAAAATGAATTATTATTTCTGTATACAATGCGTGCAATAATGGTGCCGGTTTCAATAGAATATTTATTGTTTAACTTTATTAGTGATTAAAGTGATGTAATGTAGCGGATATATTTTTCACATCAACGTAAAAATCAAACAATTTTCGATCAAGTGTCACGATAATCTTCAAAACAAGCGTGATTACAAAGCGTAACACGATCCCCCGGGGGGGGGGGGAATTGCAGTATTCATGACAGGGGGGTCCAACGGAGCTTCATATTGCGAAAGACCTCACCTCGATACTGATTTATTTAATCTAACAGACTTTAAGAACTAAAAAAATACATGGCAGATCTATTGACCCAAAAAATACCGAAGGTGTTAATTTTCAACCCAAAAAATACGTCATAACCTCCCCGTCATGTATACTGCAGTTACCCCCATGGGAGACAAGCACTCTATCAACAGTTTAACTCCCCCCCCCCCCCCCACACACACACACCACTTCCCTCCAACCCACTTGGTAACCAATGACACTCGTATTTAATAGAACGCCTATCTAAAGGATCCAGTTTTCAACGAACTGAAGCGGAGAGGAAATGGGGATTATGTGTTTCCATTCATTTCATGTGCCAAGAAATCTTTTCTATGGATTTGTCGATTTACATCTGGAATGTTTCAACCGCAAATTGAGTGGAAGCACGGACAAAAATATTGTACTCCCAAACTGTTGGCATTGAGTAGAGATGAGTTTGGATTCCTGGGATTCCTTAGCTAAACAACTTTGAACTAGACAGCTAAGCCTCGAGAGAGAATACCTATTACTTTTTTTGGGCTATCGAAAACTACGTTTGGCAGGATCTGATAACATTCCGTTTGAATGATTTAAATGAGTGCAATACCAGGTACGTCAGTATAATTATACCTGACCGAGTGTTTTTTTTTTTGGCCTCTATTATTTTCTGGTGTTTGTTGTAAGACTTCGTTTGCAACGAGTAGTAATGGAGTGATAAATTATTTCAGGAAAACATTTAAACTAACTCACAATTGTATGATTGTATCTACCTTTACTGTAAGTTTAATTAAGCTAATGGCTTCAAAATATACAGCTACTAATTGATGAACAAACTCGGCCCTGCTGCTTTTAAGCTTAATCATTGTCATTATTGCTGTATCTTATTGCTGTATCTGTTGTTGCATGCATAAGTTTTTACAATAAACATTTGACGCAAAGCGTTCTTAATAATAGCCAGCCTTAAATATGGCCATATTGAAGTGCTTCTTACATATATGTTGTCTACTCAAAGTATATTGTATAACAGTTTTATGTACTCTTATGGCTCGAACAGCATTGGAAAGTTAAAATACGGGTAGCTGATGCCAGGTCATATAATTTTTACAGTATACCGATTGTTAAATATCTGTAGTCTGGCAAACCATGTCTTTTTATAAGTCGATAATTACATTCTTTCAAGAGCAATAATAATGTTTTCATGCAGCCCAATTTAGATTCCATGCACATCTGTGATAATTAAATTATTAATTAATTTCCAACATCTACCAACTGACAGCCGGCCGATTTAAAGAAAGTTCTTTTATAGAATTTTGTGGAATTCTCTTAAAACCTGGGCAGCACCTCCTCACCACGCAACACCCCCTCCCCACCCCCCACCCACCCCCGTACATATATAAACTGCAATTTACCTTCTTCCAGATCTCCAACAGTGACATTTAGGGTGGTCTTTTTTGTTTCAGCACAAAAGTCCGCCCACTCCTTTGGGGCAATTGACAGACAGTCCTCGATATTTTGTAGATTTTTTTCAGGAGTGACCAGTCTGAAATTGTAATGTGATTTTATTTCTTTCAGATGGACCACCCTTTCTGTCGGAGTTCGCAAGCCACTGCAAGAAAATGATAAGGAACTTTAAAGAATTATTCAAACCATTTCCCGGTATGCATTCTCAAAATTTAAGAAATATGCTCTTAGAATACATGCATGCACAACACAAATAATAATTAATAAAACTTATCAATTTAAATTATAATTATGTACCTGTACAATAGACCACTTGTATCTATGCTGCGCTCGAATACTTCTTTTACATAAAGCCTCCAGGCTCCAGATTCTTCGGACCACCCCCCCAGTCGACAAAGGGTGCCCACGTCCGCACTTGGGAAAATTCCACCGTTTTCAATTGCTCTATTAATGATAAAAGTTGTGGCCATACCCTATAAAAAATAAGTGATCTATATTATATGGACATGATTTTAAATGAATTCCAAAGATGCTGCCTCTTAAACAGACATTTGGGTGTTATGATGGGTGTCATTACTTAATATAGCATAAACCAGTAAAAGCCTAATTTTTAGCCAAGTTTTAGTGGTTATAATGTCTTTACTGACATAACTCCATTTCATTACATCATGATTGTGTTCACATATGGAGATGTCTGAAATGGGTACTACAAACAATAGCAGCATGACAACTGAACTTACAGAACGATTGCAATGGTGAGACACTCCTTTTGCATCGTAACCACTTTTTATGACAATTTCATGAAAGGTATCCCAAAGGCTTTTCAGTGGGGTGGTGTTCTATACATAAAAGAAATAGATGGCAAGTAGTGTAAGTACTTCTTTCTAATTGCTTGTAACAAAGTCTCCATCACTGTAGCTAATCAACAAAGACAGTAAATAAATCTATAACTTGTTCCGTTCTGAACAATATTAATATTGATTTCCTGGAAAGTGTCAATTGGTGGTGTTAACAAAACATTCTGAGGAACTCCTCAACATTCTGTAGACCTATCTATTATAGATCTTCTGCAATGTCTATAACCATTTCAAAGATACAAGTTGCTGTATCATTAGAACACAGCTGCGATCACACAATTTTCTTGAAGAGTGTATTCACCTAGCTACTGATATACATCATCATCAGTAGGATATCAGTTTTTTAATAGATCACAACAAATATCATGTGAGTGTAGTTTATCTTGTACACATACTTTTAATAAACCTGTCGATTGGTCCACCTGGCATAACAGCGGCCATGACTCTGCTTCCTTCCTGAGAGTAAAATTACCCTCAATAAATGCTTGTAGGCCTGGCAGCACAAATGCCCCACGAATAGCAAGCAACAGAAAGCCAAGCTTGGCTGTGTCATAGGGGGATCCATCAGACAATGGCGTGAAGTGATATGGACGCCTAGAAAAATAAGTGACAGATTTTTGTGAAATGAAGGTGGTTACAACAACAGAACCTGCATGTGTGCACAGCCCATTAGGCCAAACAAAAGAATGCAATAATTACACATCTCTATTAACTAACTTGTGGAAGTTTTTATATCACAAGCAATAAAGCGATACTTACAATGTATATGTTGATGCAATGCTATAATATTGTCACATTATTAAAAACTTAAGGCAAAAATGTGAATCTTTCATTTCTGTGACTTTTACTGTAGCTGGGTATAATATTATTTAGAGTAATAATTATCTGACCTGTGGAGTGAGTTTGTGGCATCCTGTTTCTCATATGTAAATTCCATTATCATAGAGAGATGGTTGTTTTCATCTTTTCTGCATGAAAAGAATGGCACAATGCTTGTCAAGGTACTGCTTCATTGCTACCTGATTGTGAGTACATGCCAAGTAAGTGAAGTTGGGACACACTTTTGTACAAAAGAAAATGGGGTGAGATATGATCGAAAGTCAATTATGTTTGCCAAGAATCATATATCACAATTCAGACTGTAAACCAGCTTAGTGTTCATTACAAAAAATTATTTACTTCTTGGGTGAAATACTCACTTGAAACTCAATGAACCCACTTTCATGTGGGAAGGCACGGGCGGCGGTCTTGCAAATTGCAATTGCAGCTCTTCCGCTGTAGGCCGTCTCTTTGGCCCAACAAAGCTCCCTCCTCTGCTCCCAGAGTGAAAAGAAGCAGATAGCATGAAGGCGGCTGAATGGGAGAAAGAGATTCTTAGTACAATATACATTGATATATTCATTAACCTCTAACTTTATAAGGTGTAACATCGTATTTTGAAATGTGCTATTTATGAATAGTGGCAGACTGACAGACCACATATTATATAATTTTCACCATCAAATCAAATTCCTTTGTGATACATTAATGGCTTTTTTTGTTTTTTAAAGTTTGTGTAAAATCGCATCATCTGCAAGTCAGTTAATAACATGCAGTTAATAATATCTGTATGTGTATTTAACATTTTTTGAATACAGTTGATTTATAGATTACAACAGGAGCCTCCTGATTACAATGTGTTGTTCCAGAAAATATCCTTACCCCTCGCACAAAAGTTTTTTTTTTAGTTTAAATCCCCCCACCCCTCTGAAAATTCCAGTTAAGCCCAATAATTTTCTTTAAAAAATTTGGCTTTAGACCCCCCCCCCCCCACTCGGAATTTTCAATGACCTTCCATGGGGTGGGTATTGATATTTTCTGGAAAGTACACAATAGTATAAATTACAATAACCCTTACAAATTACAATATGTAACACTATTTTATTGCTATTTTAATACTACCACTGACACCTACTTTTATGCTATTTTACAGTTACACTAAGTTTTATCACATTCCTTTTTTAACTGCTGCTGAGAAAATAAACCTTAACTTTTATGAAGGTTAAAACAGTGTTATATATTTTTTCCTATTTTCCCAAAACATAATATACAACAGAGAAGCCTGCACGACAAGTTATTTTTAATGCTATAAATTTTTAAATTCCACTTTCAGAATTTCACTTTATAAAAGGATACAATGTACTTTTCTATTTATATATTCCCAAAGGCAAGCTTTTCCAGTGCAAAATATACAAAACATAGACTATCAAAATCTCAGGCCACATTTGAATACAATATGGGGATCCAAAAAAACCTTAAAAACACTGATTCAAAATCCTATTAAATGATAAATGAAATCTATGTCTGCCCCATTACAAACATGAACAACTCTATTTCAATCCTTTTAACCAAGACAATGATAAAATTTAACATTTCATTTCTATTCCTTTTTAGAAATGCAAGGAAATTATGTCAACCAAAATGTAAGAGTGACCATGCATGGCCAGCTATTGTACACCTTCTCTACATTACTATGATGAAATCGGGAAACCTACTCTGCAGCTGCATTGGTGTGTCAATGCCGCAGACATCTATCATATGCTCTACGTCTTGCGTTAGGAGAGGCTTGCGTGAAAAGGAAGTCCTTTCACCCTTAATTGCTTTGAAATACCTCTTAAGGACAACAGTCAAAGTTGGATTGCGCCGTTTCGGTGATTGGTGGTTGTTGCTAATGTGCTGTCAATACAAAAAAAAAATGATGGGAACAAAAAAATAAACATGGAGCATACCGCAATCTACTTTACTTAAACAGTGCCTGACTCAAAGAACGTTTTAAAAGCATAATCACATTCTGATTACAGTACTCCACGATACAACTTACAGATCTAACACAAAAGACAATTAATGTTCAAACAAAAGACTGGACACAAACAGCTGAAATGATGAGCCATGTAACACAAAGAGGATTATTTCGTAAGCAATTCTTTACGTAAAATGAGGTGTAATATAAAATGCTGGGTCTACCTGATTGACTTAATAATGCTATTGCTTTGCCTTGGTCAAAATAGCAATGTGTCAGTTTGAAACTTTCCTATAAACACAGACCTCTAATCTCTGTTAAGAATAAATTAGTTATCGCATGTTTTACTCTAGAGACGAGGGTTAACAATCTCGTACCCAACGGCACAATCCAGAGAGGTGATTGTTCAGAATTGTTGTCGGCGCATAGCCTATCTGCATCAAGGCTATCAGGTAGGTCTTTAATTTTTCCTCAGGGATAGGGAGAAGGTTTTCACTTTCACCATAGACAGCCTGGTGCCATTCTGTATAGCCCTCCCTAGCATCCAACATTGTTCTGATCTGAAATAAAAACAGTCATACCATTTTAATAAATTTAATCGTGGAAAGTTGTGCTGTCTCTCTTTTATGAAATTTTCAGATATAATATCATGGTGAATGTTGGTGAGCTGTTGTTGTTGTTATATTTTTATTTTCTTCAATCTATTCTGTCCCAGTTACAGCCTTCTCATGCAATCGATTGCGGAATGTATTCATTAGCTAAACCAGGAATGCCAGTTAGAATTTTTAACAAGTGTCACTTCAATTTACAATATTTGTCAACTATTTTCAGTGTCCCCAATTAGCACAGCATAGCACAGTGCTAAATAGATTGACAGGGGCTGACATTCCGAAAAGGATATGATTACATGTGTTGAAAATCTGTAAATACAATCCAATTATTTGTTTTAAACGTACCCGTATAAAATTATTCCTTTCCCTAGACGGCAGAATTATAGCCAACAAACGAAAAATTAACTTGCACAAGCTACAGCCAAAGTTTAAATGTTCAGTGCTATTGAAAGTTTTGGTGAACGGACGAACGGTGTACAATTTTAGAATAATACAAGAATACTTTCTGCCTAAAATCGGCAGAAAAATTAAGAATAATCAGTCTGTGTCTCCGAAATACAACATTCTTATATTAAGAAAACGGACTGTCAAGTGATTTGCTTCAGATTCGTTTATAATTTATTAATTACGTCATGTTGATTCTGCGATAAACCAATAAAATGCAAAATGAGCAAAAGAAAACCATGTAAACGCTGTGGCAAACCAACAAAATGCAATAATTTCATTGAGAGCCCCTGTTCAAGTTATTTACCTTACTATACTGGAAAAATAATAATTTATAAAGGACAACTTACAGAAGATTGGCTGAGTCCCACAAGGTAAATTTCCCTCGATTCCGCCAACATTTCCTCGGGGCTTTTTTGACTGGCGATCTCGCTGAACCGAGCCAGTCTGCTCGGGCCTCTCTTACTCGTTGCAGCAAATCGTTTAATAACATCTAAGTTTGAAAAATAAAATTAATGTTTAGAGTTTGAGAGAAACTTTCCTCTACGAAGAAGGTCTGTGTGAAAGAGATTTCATTATCGGGTTCTGAAATTATATTTACCCTCTTGATTGTTCGTGCATTCTATTAATATAGAAGCTGGTTGGCCGTCTGTAAAAACGAAATAAATAAACGGCAAACATTACGATACGCTGAGAGTATCACAAAAAAATTAATATTGAGAGCAGAGATTGTTTCTATTGTTGGGCTGCCGCGTGTGAAAAGCAAAGAATATTACCAGTTCGGTTGTTGGTACATGCAGTGAGATCAGGGGCCTGTCTCTTCAAAGGGGGGCTGTCTGGTAAATCGTCTCTGGGTAAATCGTCTGCAAGACAAACACAAATATAACCATCTCTCTACGACAAATTAATTTTATCAATTTTGCTACGTACGCAAAGCTTATGTACTAAAAGAGCAGCTTAAATTGATTGTTTACGGTTTAAATTGATTGCGTTATTTTACAATGTTTCCGCGGATTTTTTGTACGAGCAAGCAAAGCGGTTCGTATTTTAAATGAAGCCTATTTCTTCATACGGCACGTAACGAGCGCTGAAAAAAAAGCAACTAACCTTGGCCAAAACTGCTTGTCGAGCAAGGTCCAGGCGGTCGTTGTTCCTTGTCCCTTTCTTCAGAGTCCACAAACGTAGAGTCGCCCGCTTGCGAAAAGAAAACAAACATGTCACCACGGCATTTCGGTAGTTAAAAAAAAGCTATGTACTAAAAGTACGGTTTAAATTGATTGTTTACGGTTTAAATTGCGTTATTTTACAATGTTTAAATTTCCGCGAATTTTTTTGGACTTCTTGTCTCCTGTGCTAAAACGAGCAAGCAAAGCGGTTTTTATTTTAAATGAAGCCTATTTGTTCATACGGCACGTAACGAGCGCTGAAAAAAAAAAAAAAACTAACCTTGGCCAAAACTGCTTGTCGAGCAAGGTCCAGGCGGTCGTTGTTCCTTGTCCTTTTCCTCAGAGTCCACAAACGTAAAGTCGCCCGCTTGCGAAAAGAAAACAAACATGTCACCACGGCATTTCGGTAGTTAAAAACAAAACCAATAAAATAAAAATTCCTGAACTCACCTGCGACTTTTCTCAGGGCCTCCTTGACTTGCCACCTTCTTCTCATTGGCAATTGTTGCGGACAAAGCTCACTAAGGTCCGAGACTTCTGCGAGTTTTAATAACTCTAAATCTATTCCGACATCTTCAAATTTTTCTTTGAGAACATTTTTTTCGCTGGCGCTTAACGGCACTTTTGCATTACACTCAAACCACGCTTCGACCCTGTTGAAAACAACAGCCGACATAGTCGGAAGTTGTCTGAACAACAACGAAAAATTTACGTGACAACAACGAAAAAACGGCAGCCAAGCGGAAATTTTCACAACGTCGCCACGACTACCACGAAAAAATTTGCAACTCTTCGCCTGTTCATTAATATTGACATCGCCGACATCGCCCGTTTACCCGGAAAAAGGGCGGGAAATTTCAACGCGGTGCGCCAATTTTAAATCTCACTTGTATGTACGTACGGTTCGGGGTGGAGGATTCGGGGTGGTAATTTATGTGCTGGGAATATCAATTTTTAAATTACTTAGCGTGGCCATTTCATTATAGGTGAAAGAAAGATAACACAGTTCGAAAGAAAAATATTTAAAAACAGTTTTGTGGCTTTTTATGTTCACCGCGCGTGAATAAAATGATTTTCATAAAATAAAATAAAATAAAATTTACTTTAATGTAATCGGAGTGGCAAAGACCATAGGCCGGGTTTTGAACTACGTGTTCAAATTGTGGTTTATTATTTCTTTTGTGGCCGAACGCCGCCATTTGCATAAATTGTTATTTATATATTATAACTTTTGCCTCACATACTCGTGGTGGGGGTGTAGCTCAGTGGTAGAGCGCGCGCTTTGCATGCATGGGGTATTGAACCCTGCGCGAGAACACAAAAAAATTAATTACAAAAATTAATTCATTTTTAACGTTTTGTCTATCTATCTATCTAACGACTCTAACCTCGGCCTCCCTGCGTTCATGTGGTCCTTTCGCTTTATTTTTAGTCTTCTTGAGTATTTGGATTTTTATGATACTTTTAGTTCAAACTCTTTTTTTATACTAGTGATTTCCTGTGGTTTATTGAATTTCTTCAATTATCGTTAAATTGTTTTAAAAGTATAGTAACGAAACGGATTCTCCGTCATCTGCATTAATTGATATTTATATATTATAAATTTGACTCAATTCCAACGTGATGGGGGTGTAGCTCAGTGGTAGAGCGCTCGCTTTGCATGCATGGGGTTTCGAACCCCGGGCACCGGGTGCGAGAGGTCCGGGGTTCGAAACCCCGCACCTCCAGTTTCCTAATTTTTTTTTTTTTTTAAAGCACAACTTTTTTTTTATTTGTTTCATTGCTTTTTTTATCGTTTTAGTTTGGTTACTTTTTAATTTTAAATGCCGCAAACAATAAATAGAGACCGAGTCTAGAGTTCCAGCGTATCCAATCGAACCCAATCGAACACCAATCGGCCAAGATCGAACAAAATCGAACTCACAATAAAATTTGATCAAGCGAGCAAATTCGAGCACTCGATTATCGAACAGTCGACAATCGTACTCAAGCGAACGTTCGAAGAAAATCGAATCCAATCGAACGATTGGTGTTCGATTGGGTTCGCTTGATTGTTGGCTCGATTTATTTCGATTGAATACGCCGGGAAAGTTGTCTCTAGATATCTAATCGAACAAAAGCGAACTAAATTTCAACAAAACTCAACGGAACACAAATCATTCGATTGGTTCATTAATCAAACAAAATCGAACATATAAGTTGCTGTGAGTTCGACTATCGAACGAATCAAACCAACTGAACAACATCGAACGCAATCGAACTCTTTCGAACCACCGAACATAATCAATTGAACTCAATCGAACATAATCGAACGTTCGATTAAGTACGATTGTTGAGCGTTCGGTGACCAAATTTTATAATATATAATTAGTCTCTTTCGTTTATACATTGAAGTGTTCCATTCTAACTGCACGGAAGTATTTTGCTTTTGTGTTTTACGCGGCGATTTGTTGTTAAGTGGGCCTGTTTACATGGAAGGCAGGTGCCCCGGCTAACCGAGTTACCCCGCTAACCGAGCTACCCTGGGCGAGCCAACTTTTCATACGTTTCTTAAGAAAACGTACTGAAGCCTTTACATGCTAGAAGGGTAACCCGCCTTGCCGGGGCACTCGGTCTACTTGCCCGGGGCACCCTTCTAGGCGGGACAGCTTTTTGCCATGTAAACGGTTATGACCGAGCTATCCCGGCTTGCCGGGATAAGTTTTCGCGCGTGTTTTTGAACTAAATTTGAAGTAAATGGCATAAAATGTATATATTCTGGACCCAAACAGTGCTATTTGATCAAAATTAGTTTTATCGGTCGGCTGGAAAATATTTCTTTGAGCAACAGCTAATTAATTCGAAATTTTCGTGGGAATGATTATCCTAATTCACGACACAACAAATTTAATTTCAATTTGACAGCCAAATACTGTTGAATTTCGATTGAATTTCGCCAAAAATGAACGCAGTAAATTTCTGAGAACTTGCACATCAAATTAAAATAGGTTTGAAGACGAAAAGCCTTGATTATTCAGTAAAAAGTCATATTTTTCTTCAATCATTTGGAGCTACAATGTTTTCCCACGCCGTGACACGCTTCAATGACGCTGTCTCATCTCGGGTAGAAGGGCTGTGAATTCTGCATGTAAAGGCGGGCTAGGTTTTATCCCTTCTAGCTGGGTAACTCGGTTAGCCGGGGCACCCTCCCTCCATGTAAACAGGCCCTTAAACTTGATTTTTGTTCGATCGGGCCAAACAGACAAAAAGAACCGATCGTATGATAGCATAAAGGGATGTCACGCCATCGCTTAAAAAGCTTTCAGGGACTGCACAGGCAGTGCCAGTGGCGGATCCAGGGGAGGGGCCCGGGGGCCCCGGGCCCCCACCTTATTTTTTCGGAAGTAGCGCATTTTCTTTGAAGTGCCGGAATTATTTTTGCAGAATTCAACATTCATGGTCAAGCGGGCACTGCTGACGAAAGATAGAAGCACATTCGGGACGACATGAAAAGGAATTGCTGAACTGAAATCAGCGATTGCAGCGGCCAAGAGAGCGGCCCTTATTGAGGACAAGAGGTAACCTTCAGAAAAGTCGCTCATCGCAATCAGGAAACAGGCCCGTAGGGTGGATTCTGTTGAGGGGGGTTCTTTTATTTTGGGGGAGGTATTTTTTAGTGGCGGAGGCGCTAACACGAGCGCCAAAGGCGCGAGCCTCAAGGGGGTCTGGGGAGTGCCCTTCCAGGAAATTTTGCAAATTTAGGTTTTCTCAAGTGCCATTTCCTGCATTTTGACATCATTTCTGAGGTGGGATGCATTTTCCTTCAATATTAGCTCTTCGGAAAATAATTTTCATTCTAAAAGAAGTTCTGAAATGTTCAGAAATGAGTGTGAGCATTTAGACAGTTTTCAAAACACATATTAAAATAACATGCAGGGAGTGGACAAGAAATTGAAGGAATGATGAATTATCTGACATGTTATACAATTATGTATTTTAGAAACAACTACTGAACATGTTCCATGTCTTAGCAAGTACAGAATGTCTGTTTGTTCACGGGGGTAATTCTATGACTGTCAGAAATTTTGGTTAGGATTATTTTACAATGCCTACACACTATCTTAGACTAAGCGCTTTGTGCAGAAATTCACAAAGCAACAAATGCGCATGCTTGCTTATCCAGCCAACTAACGCTAGTTCTGATTGTCGCGTGTGCCATAACAAGGATGGAGAGCAAGACAAACGTCAATAATCCAATCCAAAAGATTAGAACTTCTCATTATAGTGCCAAAATGTTGCTGCTTCCTCCAATAATCCTGGCAGGAAGGTAGTCGTCCGTGTAATCGACAGGTCACAGTCTTATGATTTTTTTTGTGTAATTTTTTTTGTCTTTTCAACACCCCAAAAATGCTGACTTCAAAAATTTAAAGGGGGTTCGTTCGAACCCCCTCGAACCCCCCCCACCCTACGGGCCTGGGAAAGCCAGTGGAATGTTGCGCCAACGATTGGCAAAACCTTTGACGACGGCACGAAGAAGGCATACGATGGGTCCAGGTGTTACAGCATCCCTCAAGTCGGGTCAGCGGAAGAAGAAGAAGAAGAAGAAGAAGAAGAAGAAGGGCTGTTAGTGTACTTGCTCTGACACTTTACGCCATCGTTTTTCCTTTCCTCCTGTCCTAGGCCTTTAACGAGTCAGAGGATGGCGTCTACCTCCACACCAGGAGGCACATAAGTCTCTTTAACCTCGCACGTTTACAAGAAGACGAAAATGCGGCAGATACACATCAAGGAAATACTTTTCGCAGATGACGCCACTCTGACCATCCCATACCGTACAAATCCTCCAGAGATTCATCATTTCCTTTGCAAGTGTGTACAGTGTGGCTTTTTCCTGACAATCAGCCTTCAAGAACGCCAACATCATGGGCCAAGACGCCAGCAGCGCTAACGTCACGAATGGCGATTTCACTCTCGCATAGGCGTACGGGGCGGGGGGGGGGGGGGGGCGAGGGGGGCTGCAGCCCCCCCAGCTCCGAAATTTTTCGGGCAAAATGCTCAGAATTCGGGCAATAAGCCAGAGGAAAAAAATTAAAATAAGCCGACAAATCTCAAAATTACGTTCAAAACGAATTACATAAAAAAAAAGTATTGGAAATATACCAAACTTTGTGGTTCAAAAGTCTAAATTTCTCATTCCGCATACCATATCTTGTCTGCTTTTGTTTCCTCTCGCAAATTGCTAAAATCATGTTCGATTTCTCTCGAAAATTCTGCTTGACCCCTCAGTTTGATTCAGTTATAATCATTTTGAAGTGAGTTGGAAATTGGCGAGGGCGACCAGAAGTTAGGATTTTCCATAGCTTAAGGGCTTGCGCGCGATTGATCCAGTGCAAGACGTCTTTGAAACAAAGCTGTTACAAATGTGATGAAGCTAATGCTCTGATAATGCTTTTGACTCAAACGTTTAGTTAGTTCTAAGGGCTAGCCTAAACCTTTCAACGAAATGTTTAACCCATTAACCCTTGAATGTTTTCTATAACTTTCAAGTGGGCGAAAACAATGTAAATTGGCTCCCCAAAAATACTTTAATTTTTTCTGAACTAGAGTGAATAAATAAAATACTTCCAAAGAAAAAGGATGTATTGACATCTTCAGACAACGCCAAGAAATTAATTAGAGAGCTTTAAGGAGGCAAGGTTTGTACACAACAATTTCAATGCACGTTTTTTTTTTGTCCATTTTATATGCCTCTCTATTCGCTTTCAACGCATGTCATTTTTTTATCGGGCAATAAGGTCTCCGCCCCCCCAGGTCCGAAGGTGCCCGTACGCTTATGCACTCTCGAGAGAGTAGAAGAGTTAACATGCCTCGGCTCCATCGTCTCCAGCAACCTATATTACTATCTCAGCAGGACAGTGAGTTGAACAAGAGGGTTGACAATTGATCGCCTGGCAAAGATGAAGGTGACCTGCTGGACGGCCTGCCTTTCAGCAGGTCGACGTTTGTGAGCGTGATCTAAACGGATCCGACATCCACCCAACAGGCTGGGTGACCGTGCAGATCGCAGCAGCTGGAGACAAATCGTCACGGCAGGCGTGCTGACGGGATGATGAGAGAGGAGAAGTGGGAGAAAGGAGTTTCAAACCTCCGCGCCGAATGGCGAGAAACTTACAATCCACGGGGAAAAAAACGCAATGCTACCTTGGTTTCTCTTAACTACAGGCAGTAAAGAGCAGTCGCTTTTTTTCTTCCAGGCAAAAACAGAAACTGATGGCAGAGAGCTGAGAAAGTGAAGCTGGGGCAGTTATCTACATATATATTTACTTCACACTTCACGCTTAACACTTTACACTTTACCCCATATACCCTATCAAAAATGTGCAATTCTTGATCCTAATTGCAATTTGCCGTTCGCTTTAAGGTAGCTCTGAAAATAATAACATTTATACCGCCAGCTTTTGTGAATGCTCGCGATCGCTGAATCGGCGATATCAGTTGCTCAGCTGTAAACAGATGATTATTCATGGCAATATAATAAAAGGTAACAATGGCTAACTTACAGTTGAAAACAACGCGTTAGTCGTTTGAGATGAAGTACTAAGTGCTAGTATATGCTGTCTTCC
This sequence comes from Oculina patagonica, assembly GCF_052425735.1. Lineage (NCBI taxonomy): Eukaryota > Metazoa > Cnidaria > Anthozoa > Scleractinia > Oculinidae > Oculina > Oculina patagonica. The sequence continues at coordinate 36,916,250 of NC_135770.1, forward strand.
GCTCTAAAACTTTATTTTCTTACGAAAGATATTTTATTACGATTATTTTTTTAACTTTAAATTTGGGTAGCGTTTTTCGTTACCCACACTACTCGTTTATATGCCACTAAAATAAATTCATAATTTTGGGTCTACTTAATTCACTTGTCATTAAACGTAGTACATACACATATATACATGTATGAATCCAAAATCATGCATCATAAAGCTTTTGGTGCCAACGGCGTATGACAGGTTTTTTACTACATAAGTAAATTACAAGGGTAACTGTTAAATTTATGCCGGCATTTTTCAATAAGTTGATGAAAAAGGTCTGACAAGTACAATAGTACTATAAAACGTTAAGACCTTTGTAAATAAAAGGCAAATATAACTTACCTTATCTGCTCCCGCTGTTTCGTGAAATAAACTATTTTTGCGCCTTTCTTGGCTGAGTTAAAATGTTTTTTAAACACCCTGTGACATTTTGTGGGTATGTCTTTTCCTATGTCATTAGTAGCGAACGTAGAATTACAAAGCTAGATCTTCGCAAGTCACTGTAACCCGGGTTAAATTGCATGTTACAATCATATGTTGTTTTTAATAGCATTTGACATGTTTCGTCGTCAAGGGTGAGCGTTTGTCGAGGCAAAAACGTTTTGTTTCTTTGAATAAGAATAGGCCGGTGAGACAACTTTAGTCATGCTGCGTAGCATGTTGCCAGATCGTTATAAATTCAAGACTGTTCAATTAACAGAGAACATCCAACACTTATCTGCTATTTATAATGTATTATTTTTTCGTTTGGCACCAAAAAAAATTCAAAATGCATCGGCGTGCTGTTAATTTGTGTTTTTAATTCCGTGTCATGATCAAACCCCCGCGCAAAAGGCGGAAAAAGTAAGACACAAAACAAACATTTCCCCTACCCCAAAAACAATTATGGCAGCTACACAACTGAGCTTGTAATACACAAAATAATTACCCTTTAATTTCGCAATTCAAAAAGCCACCTTAAACTGAAGCTTTTTAATTTTCCAGTAGCACCCAACGAAAAGAGAAATTATTGAAATTGATTTGTGTTACCCGATAACATTTTCTACCGAGTAAAAATTTTGATCAAGTTTACAAAAGATGTCTGACATGCGTCTAACAATACTTAGGCTAACAGTTTTTAGATTTACGCTTGACTTGGAACTTATGAACATTATCATGAACTACAGACTGTACCACAGCACAGATAGAGAGTTTACGACTGACGCTTCTGCGGCTAACGTGGCTTAAAAGGTCTGGGGAGAGTACGTCTCGGCAGTCTGCGAAATTTAGGTGTAAGCAAAATACAAAGTAGGTCCGGGGAGAGGGGATTATTTAACCAAAGTTTGAGTGAGAGTGAGCAGCCCAGGCTGTCAAACCCTAACCCTGTGGGGGGCTGGGAGTGCTTTAGCCCCCCCCCCCCCGATATTTCCGAAAAATTAAAGACTTACTAAGAGAAGTATGACCAAGCCATGATAGGAGATGTAGGAAACATCATAAAAAGCAACTTAAAAAACATTTGCCGTCCGTGGCAGTAAAACTACAGGAAGTTTTCAAGTAACGCAGATGCGGATTATTAAAACGAAAACGGATTGGGCCGAAAAATAGCACGGATTGACAGATTTGTGTAACCTTATTTACCCCCCTCTTGTATGAAAACATTCAAACTTTTAAACTTTCTTAAACTGACCCGATACACGTCTCTAAAACTTAAAAACGTCGTCATTTTTCATAAACGCTTTATCTTTGTGATACTTTTAAGAGACCAAAGATTGTGATACATCAATATAAAATAACAACGACAGATAAACAACCAGAACTGGACTTCTCTATAAATTACTGACACTAATCAGTCGACTAATTAATTTCTAAAAGTTTTTTTTTACAAGTAAACTAAGAACGTGTTACAGTAAAAACCCGCGTATAAGAACCTGCTTTTTTAGAGTTTGGCAAAACAGGTTCTTATATTTTGGGGTACTTACTGGCATTTTTTAGCTTCCCTGTGCAATTCTTGATCTCTAAAGACATCCTTTTTGATAAAATACAGTTATTGTATTATAAATAAAATAGTTTAACCCCACATATAAGAACCTTTTGGGGTATTAAGGAAGCAAATTTCTGCCAGGAGGTTCTTAATTTCTAGGTTCTTATACGCGGGTTTTTACTGTACCAGACCGACTTCCTTTGAGAACCCAAGTCATTAAGAGAACATCTGCATAGTTGGCACCTTTCAATTACAGTCAGTACCAACACTTGTTAATTCCTGACACAAAGTTACTGCCGAAAACGTAAAATAAACGGTCCAAAAATCACTTATCAGGGTTATTGGCTGGCATGGGGTCAATACACAACAACCGCAACAAGAGTAGCGACCGACTAATTTTGGACCACTAAGAGGCCAAACCATGTCGGTGTAACACTTCAACAGCTGTCTAAAGCAAATTCTCCATTGTATTCTGGAAGATTACTTTCCCAGGAACAGATCGACGATAGATAGCATCAAAATCGACGGTATTAAAATAAATTTTCTTGTAATTGGTTTAGTAGTAGGTGCTTCATTTCCAACTCATCAGCGAGGATACGAGACGCGTCATTGACCTTCCTGACTGTATCGCGCAAAGAACGAAGATCTTTCTCTCAAGTTGGACATCTTTTGGGAAAACTAAGGTGAGAAGCATTAAAGATTCATACAAGCATACGCACATCGGTAAAGTTTCATTAGGTTTTCAAAACAAATTTTCTCAGACATATTCAGTAGAGTGACTTAGATCCTGCAGACTGATAGCTAGAAAACTACTTTTGCCTGGTACTTTTGCCACGTTGTTACAGTTATTTAATGCCTCAGCAAATGCTATATTGTGCCCTTTACAGACAACAGTTCAAGCAGTATACCAACGCTAGTTTTTACTCTTTGATCTAGGAGAAATTTTAATTAAAACCTCTTTTGCAAATCAGAGGTTAAAAAACGTTCTTATTCCAGCGTATCTATGCACTGCTTGCTCTCAATTTTTACCAACTTTTACTTTCTTTTTGCGTTATAAAGAACTAAGCCTAAGCGGTAAGTTTCTGAAGTAACAGATATACTTCATTGGTGGACACGTAGTTATCAGATAGAAGCTAATAAAGGTTACGTTGACTGCATAGAGAATTTGGAAAACCTAACGATCAAGGCTTAGCTTCGTCTGAGGGCCTAAGTGGCCGGAATACAAAAAGAGACTACTCGTAGTTTACACTACAGTAGGAGGAACAAAAGCGTTCCTACGATTCGCGGGGAAAAGAACTTCGACTGAAGTTCTCGTCACCGAACTGGTCGCTAACGCTAAGCAACATAGAGTACCCACTGTGATGCGTTTGTTTGTGATTGAATAGGCCTTAATTGTTCACGATAGCCGCTATGTTGGTTTCCATATTTTATGAAATTCAAAATAACTGCTACTGAATTTTTTAGTTTTCTATTGGTTCTCTTTTTATTTGTTATCAGCACACGCAATCATCAACTTGAAGTTAATTTGATAACTATCGTAGGAAATTTAGAAAAGCTCCTGAGGGCCTAAGTGATAGAAGAATAAAGAGAAAACTCGTTGGTTGCTTTGAAATCGTCTACTTTGAAATCACAGGTCTTTGATTGGACACTTTGCTGCATGGTATTTTCTGTATCCAGTCACCGATCGGTAATTTTGATGAGCTGTATCGTTATTAAAAGAACACACGAAGTTTCACATCAAGGATACTGGCTACCAAATTTTAAAAGAATAACATCTTCACCTTTTTCCTTTTAAAGTGTTAAAAGTGCTCCTGCTAATAGTAAAGATTGTTAATAGTTAACATACTATTCGTTAGAAAAAGACGTCCAATTGTGACATAATTAATAAATAGGGAGACATTTTGACTTATATAATTGTAACAATTACCGGCAATGATAACAAAACGTTTTCGACAACAGTGATCTTAAGGGTTTTTGAGAAAACGCTTGGTTTTTATTGCAAAAGTTTTTGAGTTTTTTTTTAAGTTAAACGTTTGAGAATTTATGTTCTTTAGTTAACCAGGCCTAGTGTTCATTTTATAAGACAGTGATTTGTTAAGTGATCGTCAAATCGGAAGGTACTTTTGTGATAACATTTTTTCAAAAGCTCTTTAGCTCCTTTATTGTCTTTTTTTCAGATCTGAAATCCAGTGTTTGTTAATTGCCTGTGTGAGCAATTTTTTCTTCTTGAATAGCTTCCTTTTTACCGCATTTGTGCCACTTTGCGCTCGTGATCATTTGGTAATGACGATCCTACTTGTTTGTAAGATTCTACCAAATTGTGGAGATTATCCCAACCCTCGTCACATTTCATAGTAAAAATTCACCTAAAGCATCCACTTAGCTAAAGTTTGCCGTCATGTTTAGTCAAGTGAAGGTCTTTGCGTAGCTGGATTTTTTTGTCCGTTTTCTTACAGCACCATGACAAAGAAAGGCTACAGAAAGGTTCCTGGCCAAGACACAGTAGACCAACACGAACTTCATCATCCACTAACCACTGCAAACTACTTATCCATCTTCACGTTTTGGTGGATGAATGACATTTTCAGGAAAGGAACTAAGCAGCCATTAGATCAATCTGACTTCCTGCCTCTTCACCACGAAGATAGAACACGTGACATCACTGAGCGTCTTCAGAAGCAGTGGAACAGCGACCTTCAAAAGTGTAACGAAGAAGGAACAGAACCGAAACTCTGGAAAAGCGTCATAAAGATAATACCATTCAAAGAATTTTGCATATCTTGGTCTCTGCTGTTATTAGAATCTGTCGCCCAAGTTATGCAGCCACTACTGATTGGGATTCTTGTCTATTTCTTGAGGTCTGGAAACGCGGATCATGTCTATTTATATCTTTGTGCAGGACTAATGTCTTTCAGTGGTTTACTACATATCTTTTCTAACTTCAGTATCTGTCACTTGGAGCTACTGGGAATGAGATTGAGAAGCGCCTTGCAAGGACTTATTTATTTAAAGGTAAGTGCTGCCGTCATTTCGAATATTCTTGTTACAGTTCTGGCAACCTCGTTCCCTTGTTGCTCGTTTCCTCCCTTGTCGTCGAGGAGAGAGACACCGATAGACCCTGGATGAGGCGATGTCTCTCTCCTCGTCGACAAGGGAGGAAAAGGAGAGAGGCCTTAAGAACGAGGTTGCAGTTCTGGCTGTCCGTGTGAAACAGTGCGTGAACTAACGTGAGCTAAACCTCGTTCCCAGAGTCTTCAGGCGTTCAAATTCAAGATAGCGACCTGAAATGACGTTGGGCATCTCTATTACCGAAAATATAATCTTTTCTAACTACGAACTGTCCTCGCCAACACCGTAGCTCAAACACTAGAGCCCTCCTCTCACGAAATATGGAGCTAAATATTATGGATTCCAAGTGAACGTAGGCTCTACTGGTATATCTTAGAGTAAACATTAAATTTAGCTAATACCAAGATGTGATCATCGTCAAAGTGAAATCGTAGTCAGTATCTATTGTTAATGCAGGCTAAATACTAATAATAATGATGATGATGATGATGGTGATGATGATGATGATGATGATGATAATTGAAGCCAGGAATGCGGACTTTGATGTCGAAACTGCAGCGGGAGCTATTCATTAGTTGTCTTTCAATAGACATTTTATGGACTCGAATGTTAATACTATAATTTTAGATTCGTACGGACTTTAGATTTTATGAACTGAAATATGCAAACAAGCTTTTTAAACAGAATGTGTTTCAATTATTATTATTATTTTATTTTAGAGATTATAATTGTAATTTAGAGATCCACCAAATAATGATTATTCATAATTTAAGAATATAAATAATAATGATAATGACGAAATGAAACCACCTTGAGTTTGTCCTTTTAAGCGGTTTAGAATTAATGAGTCATTTTAATTTTGATTGGCAGTTTAAGCTTAACCTCATGTCTTTATACTCACTTCAGAATGTTTTCTTCTCTCTACAGATCACCTTGTTAAGCCAGCAAACATTACAGGAGGTAACGACCGGTCACGTGATCGATCTGATATCCAATGACCTTAAGAGGATTGCAAAGGTCCCCAGGGATCTACTTTTGTGTATGGCTTCACTAGTCCAAATTCCAATTGCAGTGTTCTTTATGGTGTATCTTATTGGGTGGCAGTCTCTTATGGGCGTGTTGTTTATTTTGGCCACCACCCCGTTTATATACACCATAGCATCTCTCTGTGGCAAGATTCGCAGGCAGATAGCTGAGGTGTCAGATCAACGAATATCATTAATGGATGAACTGGTGTCAGGGATTCGTGTCCTCAAGACGCATGCGTGGGAAAATCCTTACAGAGAAAAAGTGAAAGTGCTGCGAAGGTATAAAGTTACATTACACATTTCCTGTTCTCACTATTTTCATTCAAAAGTTTCTTCCAATCTCCTTTTACCTTTCGTTCGAAACTAAGCCCCCCAAGCCTTGTTTCATGTGCCCTACCCAAACTTTTCTGCGCGTTCCCCTACTTAGTTTAAGCAGTTGTCTATGTCGCGATCGTTGTTCCGAATCATGGATATGATTGGCTACTCTCTCTAAAAACTGTCAAAAAGGAATCTTACTGCTCACCCTTAGAAGTAGAGTGTCCTTATTGTAATTGTCTTTAAGTGTATTGATGCAAAAGTAATCATCTGAAGTGATATAATTTAATCTTTCAGGAAAGAAATTTTGAAAATTCTCCAGAAGAGCGCCCTGTTAGCAGCAATACAATCCCTTTGTTTCACTAACGGACTGGTGGCAACCTTCATCTCTGCCATGACAATCATTCTCACGGGCCACAATCTCACGCCAGAGAATGGTTTCATGTTACTCGTCTTTATGAATGTGGTTCTGAAAGAGGCTGTGTCATTTAGGTTAACATTCTCAGCTCCTTCGGTGTTTGAATCATTTGTTTCATTGGCAAGAACACAGAAGTTTCTTCTTTTACAGAATCTACCCCTTGCGTATCAAGACGGAGACAATGTTTGCACTCGTATTTATGGTCATTTTCTCGACGATAATGGGTACCATCCCTTGTTATGCAATTCAGAAACTTTTCCCACGGTTACCCGACCTAGGAAGAATCCTGTCGACAACGAATGCATAATGAATGACCCGGTAAAACCAGTAAAACCGGATGAGCGGCATTCAAAAGAACAACAAAACGCGCTAACAGTTTCGTGTGTAACATATTCTATAACTATATCCTGTAAAAAGAATATTCTCAGTGACGTTAGTTTTGATGCACCCGCCAAAAGCCTCACTGTTATCACTGGCCAGGTTGGAAGTGGAAAATCTACTCTTCTCTCCTCGATAGCTGGCGAGGTTGCTTTATCAAGCGGGACAATATTTTACTCTGGGAGTATTGCTTATTTCTCTCAAAAAGCCTGGATTTTCTCTGGAACCATTCGAGACAACATATTATTCGGCAAATTTTACGACGAAAACAGGTTTACTAAAGTGATCGAAGTATGCGCCCTCCAGGAGGACATAAGCAGATTTCCGAGAGGCGATCTAACATCTGTTGGAGAGCGCGGTGTCGTGTTAAGTGGAGGACAGCAGGCTCGCGTCAGCCTGGCACGCGCAGTGTACGCAGATGCAGACGTGTATCTACTGGATGATCCTCTAAGTGCTGTTGATGTTAAAGTCGGGGAACATATATTCAACCAGTGCATTTGTCAACATCTTGGTGGTAAGATTAGGATTCTGGTCACACATAGCAAGAGGCACATGGAGGCTGCAGATCAAGTTGTTGTGCTACACGAAGGGTCTGTCGTGCAAAAAGGATTTTTCTCTAAACTGGAACATGGAAATGTAGCAAATTACATCTTAGGTACAGATTTTGACTGCAACAGTGAAAAAACGAATCAAGTAAGGGAAAAGAGGGATTCCAACGTCACACATAGTGTTTTCCCACCTGGCGACAGGGGCGTTCGCGAACATCGACATCTGGAAATTTCTGAAGAAGACCGAGTTATTGGATCGATCTCGTTTAAATTGTACTGGAAGTACTTCAGAGCTGGAATGGACCCAATTGTCATAATTGCTTTAATTGTTTTATTTCTAGCAACGCAAGGTAAGTGAGAAAAAAGGCCTGTTCCATTTCCATTTATTATTATTATTATTATTATTATTATTATTATTATTATTATTATTATTATTATTATTTATTATTATTACCTTATTGCTACTTAGTTTCGTGGGACTTAATTTTCGCGATTTTCAAAAAAATCGCAAAATTAAAGACCCGCGGAAATTTATTTGTAACGTTTTTTATTGTATTCTTTAAGTTAATGACGTATTTTTGGCCAAATCGCGAAAATTAAGTCCCGCGACTTATTGCCCTAACAGCTCGCTGCATGGTTCCAATTTTAAAGGGGCAGTGTCACCGAGATTTAGTGCTACTTGAAAATTCAATGAAGGTGTTGGTATTAGTTGGAAATCCACTATCAGGTTTTAGTTTCCTCTGCGGCACAGGCTAGGCCTGGCATTGCTAAAACACACTTTACCAGTCATGAAAAAGTCGGGCCGACGTTTCAAGTTGACAGTGTTACTTGGAAGAAAATCACATGTATAGGGTTTATTCAAATCTTGGAGAATGAATTTTTAAAAGTTATTTTGTTGATCAGTGAGTGTACCCTTACAGTTCTAGCATAGTTTACGAAAAAACTTAGAAGACTCCTTTTCACACTGCCTCTTTAACAACAACCGTGGAATATAAAAGTGTCTTGCCCAGCCAGGGACACAATAGTTATTGAAAGGCAAGATGACCAAAACAGTCGAAACAGCTGCCTGTGCCATCATCTTTTGCTTTCGATAACACAAAGGTAGCTCCCTTTAACCAATGATGGAGACTAACATTTCCTTTTCAAGTAGTTGCAATTTACCCCTGAGCTGCTTTTTGTCCTAAAGACACATCTCAAATGCACTAACATCTTCAGTGTTAAAAAAAACTACACACTTGTTTCAGTTATGATCGGCGAAACATTTTCTTACAACAACTTTATTTATACCCTTTTAGCACAATGTTCCTAATTGACAAAATACATTAATTGTAAGTCGAGTACTACTAAAGACGTTGAAGAAACGGGTTCAGTCATTACTTAAGCCACTGGAGTAATGATGGTTTGTAATATTTCCTGAAGATTCATATGATCAAAGTTGGGCCATGTTAAAAACCCATCAAATGTTTCTCTTCACTAACATTGACATCGAGTGGAGAACGGGACAGAAATCCTTACGATACTTAGCGGTAATTATAACAAGACTGACTGTTTTGTTGTTGTTTTTTCCTTTTATTTTTAGTTTTTCATCATTCTTCTAACGTCTGGCTAGCGTATTTGACAACTATGCCAATGTCACACCAAAGAGAATCAACAACCTTGAGCATTTACGCCGGTCTTGTCTGCGGATCCCTGGTCCTTTGTTTGGTCTGTTTCTTTACTTTCTTTTACGTCTCCCTTAGATCTTCTGAACGTCTGCACGATAAAATGGTCACCAGTGTACTGCACGCTCCAGTCCTTTTCTTCGACATCAATCCCGCCGGACGAATATTGAACAGATTCTCTCAAGACGTAGGCTGCATAGATGAAGAACTTCCCGTATCATTCGTACTCTTTATATCAGTTTACCTGTGGTTAATTTTTTCTGTCTTGATTCCTGCAATTGCCAATTTTTGGATCCTTCTTATAGTGGTTTCTTTTGTGGGTCTTTTTGTTTACTTGACAAGTTATTATTTGAGGACTTCGCGTGAGTTGAAGAGACTGGAATCCATCTGCCGCAGCCCAGTCTTCTCGCACTTTTCAGAAACCATGACAGGCTTGGACACCATTCGAACACAGAAGATGGAAAATAAATTCATCGATCAGTTTTACAGGTAAATGTTATTGTATTAGGTTGGTTTAAGGTTTGGGGTTTTTCAATAAAGGGATGTGGGGGAGCTAACGTTGACTGGGATAGAGTTGTTCCAAACACACATATTCTGCAATTGGTCAATACCTGAAAGAAGGCTGCAAGCTGCAATGCAACTAATTACAAGAACAGTTTAGAGCTCCAAAGAAGTACACACAAGGCTGTTTCATTTGCGAAATGTTGCACATTGGGAATATAAAACGAAAACTTAACAGGCGGTCACATTCCGTTCTCCAAGCTCTTAACATAAAAATTTGCACCTCCTGACTAATTTCACTATTTTGCCTTCGAAACGTCGTTTTTTTTAATGTCGCTTATTTTCATTCTTCATTGTTTTACAAAATCTTGTGTCCTGGATGTGTTATTGGCCGTTGAAACACTAGAATACGGACAAATCGTCTAGACAGACAAGTGTGAATTTAAGACGGCTTTTAGACGACTTGTCCGTCTAGAGGACCAAGTCGTCCTCAAAAAATCGTCTTCCTAGACGGCCAAATCGACGGACAAACTCAGATATCTTGTACGTCCAATATCGTGTCCGTCCCGTTTTCACACTAAGGCGATTTGTCCGTCTCAGACGATTTGTCCGTCTCAGACGATTTGTCCGTCTAGACGGTTTGTCCGTCTCTATTGTGAAAACATTTTCTTCTAGATTTATTTGTTTTCAAAAAACAGCCATTGATATTTATTTTATCTCCATTTAGGCGTCAAGACCTACACAATCAAGCATTTTCTATGATGCTGGCGAGTGGAGGATGGTTTAGTGTTCTAGCAGATGTCATGTGTGCTGTATTTGTTGGTTTGGTGGCTGCCGTCTGTGTTGTTATTTCCCTCGATGCAGGTAATTTGCAAGTTGATAATTTATGATAACATTGTGACACGGGATGATGCACTGTATGATTTGATTTGGTAATACGGTTAGACTAATGGTAATGAGCCTTCTAAGCGACATTCGTATACACTTGTAGAAACATTCTCTGGCTTCCTCCATTCCGTACACGCATACCAGAGGCGGCGGAGCGTTTTGGAACGTGGGGCGGCTAAGAATGTTCCAAAAATACTTGGCAGGTTTTCATATTTTGGGCAACTTTTTTCCGTTCTAGCAACTTTTTGTTTTCTGAGCAGCTTCTAGCCCGAAGATTTCCGAAGATTCTCTGATTGTTGTTCGAAGGCCATACGAAAGTTTCCGATCATTTTTCGAACGTTTTCAAAGATAAACGAAATTTCCCGAAGACTTCCAAGGAAGTTTCGACGATGTTTGAGCGCACTCACGAGACGGAATATCTTGAGAACTCATTTTCGCTTGGGGGGGGGGGGGTGGAGGCTACAGTCCCCCTGCTTTCCCTGCTCCGCCGGCTATGCATACATGCGACCTGTTATATGTTCACATAAATTTATTTCATTTGAAATTTGTGCTAGCTAAGCCCTTTTCATACTGTCAACAGCTGTAGCTGGCCTTGTAATTGTCTTTGTGTCTGGGACTGTCCTTGTTTCCAAGTATGCCACGGAGAGATTTGTTGAGGTTGAAAACCTGATGACGTCAGTGGAGCGAGTCATTACGTATTCCGAACTAGATCCTGAGCCGGGATACAGCATCAAGACGATACCACGTGATGACTGGCCACGTGATGGTAGTATTAGCTTTAAAAATGTCACCATGAGATATTACAAAGGAGGACCAAAAATTCTTAAGAACCTGAGTCTGGATATTCAAGGAAAGAGGAAAGTGGGAATCGTGGGTAGAACAGGGGATGGAAAGTCGTCAATCATTGCTGCGCTTCTACGCATGCCTGAGGCCGAAGGTGACATCTCAATCGACGGAGTGGATGTAAAAAGTGTAACCCTTCAAGAATCGCGCCGATGTCTTTCAGTTCTTAGCCAAACTCCTGTGCTTTTTAGTGGATCAATAAGAATGAATCTGGATCCTCTGGGGAAACACGACGAAGGGGACTTGTGGTCTGCATTAGAAACCGTACAGCTCAAGCCTTTAATTGAAAAGCTTGAAGGAAAACTCGACTACGTGTTATTGGAGAGAGGCGGAAATTTAAGTGTCGGTGAACGGCAACTCGTGTGTTTGGCTCGCACGTTGTTAGAAAAAAATAAGATTGTCGTTTTGGATGAACCCACAGCGCAGGTCGATCCAAACACAGAAGAAACAATCTGGAAAATTGTGTGCGAAAAACTGAAGAATTGCACTGTGATTACTATAGCGCATCGATTGAACACCATTCGAGATTGTGAAATGATTATAGTGATGAGAGATGGCGAGGTTGCTGAGCTAGGCACCTTTGAAGCTCTGCTGGGTAGGAAGGGTGGAGCTTTTTATAACATGGCCGCCTCTCAGCATTGACATGTACTCCAAATGCAATACAGTAAAAATCGGCGAGTAAATAAGAACGTAATTTTTAAGAGCCTGTTAGGCTAAAATTTGCCAGTTAGGCAACCTCTTTATAAGAACCTCTTTAGCCTAAAAGTTGGAAGCAGGTTCTTATTTCTAAAATCTATTAAAATGTTTACTTTTAGGGAAATAAGATAAGTCAACATTCTGTATTCTCTTTGACATTATCACTTAAATATAGATAAAATGGTTTGCAACTTTCAAACAAGGAAGAGTCTGAATACCGCTAAAATTTTATTAGCATGAATGTAAACGGTAAATTTTTTTTCTTCAGAACGAAAGAACCTATTAAGATCCTAAATAGCCTAAATTTGTGCTAATAGCCCAATTTCGATATTTTAAAATTCAATCAAAGACAATAGACATCACTACGAGGCTTCGGGGAATAAACCCCACAAACTCTATAGTTTAGTCCCCGGAGCCTCGTCCTGAGGTCTATTGTTTTAGGCTGAATTTTAATATATCGAAATTGGGCTATTATTATTTATGTAAGAACCTGTTTAGGCTTACTTGGAAAAACGTGGGTTCTAACTAATGCGAGTTTCTACTGTATCACATACAATTCAAAGTGCTATTCTTATTTCATTGTAAGGATTAGACATATCAACTTAAGGACTTCATATTGGCCCTAATGGTCAAGATAATAACTTGAATACCTCTCATATGTAGACCTGTGTTTTCAGCTCAGCAGGCACTCTGTCTTGATAACTTCCTAGTGGCTGGTAGCCTGTTAACATCATCTGTGTCCATTCTTAAGGCCGCATTTTGTTTCAGGCGAAATTGAACCCTTGCTGTCAAATTGCATGAAGCAATGGGACACCATTTTGCTACAAGCGCGCGGTCAGACCACTGACGTCACTTTTCTGTGTCGTGTGGAATATTGCTAGAAATAAACAGTGAATGAAAATGACGAGAACAGCAATAAGCTTCATCTCCATTATCATGTGTATACACAGGCGGTTTTTGCAAAAGCTTACACAGAGCTCGAGAGTTTCCCCCTTTTGTTGGTCGAAGGTTGCTTGAGGTCTTATTAAAACCTCTTCTTTATCACATACTTCCCAGAAAAACATGAATCATTTCCCTCTGGGTTTTGGCCGGGCAATATTGACCACCTTATAAAGTTTTAAAGCTTAAATAACAGTTTTTGGGGGAATGGGGGCAGGGGAGGGGGTAGGGTGGAGGTGGGGGGGGACCCTTTGGGCAGCCTAGGGTCACGCTTTTTTCCAGGTCACACTTTGCAAGCCTCTTGGAATATTCCTTGACTTCACACCAAGCCCGTTCTTGCGTGTCGGACCAGCACCATTCTACATCCTTATGTGTTAGGTCACGCAGCGGCTTCATCACGTCAGACAAATTTGGTAGGAAACGGCTGAGGTAATTGACCATACCATTTAGACGCGACACATCGTCTGGCTTCTCAGGCCGTGGCATTTCAGTAATCGCCTTAACTTTCTGAGGATCTGGCTTCAAGCCTTCTGCTGTCAAAAGATGCCCATGGAAGGGAACTTCTTTGCACTTGTAATCCAACTTCGTGCGGTTGAGTTTTATGCCCTTCACCTGACACCTCTTCATGAAACTCTCCAGGTTGCTGTCATGATCAGCATCATCCGTTCCATAAATAAGCACATCATCAGCAATGCACTTCACACCTGGCAGGCCCAGCAATTCTTGGTGTAAATGTTTCTGAAATATCTCGCTCGATACACACAGACCAAACGGCAAACGAAGCCAGCGGTACCTCCCATGAGGAGTGGCAGAAGTTGTTAACCGACTAGACTCATCGTCAAGCTCCAATTGCCAAAAAGTGGACGCGAGATCAACTTTGGTGAACACACGAGCATCTGCCAAATCGGGCAGCATGTCGTCGATCACGGGAATCTGGTATCTTTCTCTCTTGAGGGCTGCATTCAGCGGCTTAGGATCGATGCAGACCCGTAAATCACCGGACTTCTTGACAGCGACGACAAACTGGCTGACCCATTCAGTTGGCTCATCGACAGGGGCGATGACCTTCAGGTCCTGCAACCTTTGAAGTTCCACCTTGAACTTCTCCCTGACGGAGACGGGCACTTTTCTGGCAGGCAGAATTACTGGTTGACAAGCTGGGTCTACTTGTAGATGAACCTTGCCAGGAAGCTTTCCAAGGCCATTGTCAAGCACATCTGCATATTTGACTACCAGATCATCTTCCAAATTCTCCACAACACTAAACAAAGTTTTCCTTGTGCACTGTCATTAAACCCATTTTCTCAGTAGCATTTAAACCCAGAAGTGGAGTTAGATTCTCCTTGACGACCAAGAACCTCACTTTGTACTTTGTATTGTTCCGAGGATTCACAACTGGCAGAGCACACGTCCCCATCGGCTTGACCCTGGTGCCATTCCACATAACAAGGGATTGGGAACAAGGAGCGAGATCCACACCTCCAACATGTTTGTATGGCAAAATGTTAGCACTAGCTCCACAGTCAACTTGAAATTTAACGGGTTTCTGCTGGACAAGCATTTCAGCAAACACGGCTTTATCCTTCATAGCTTGAACCCTCACAACACTAATCTCTTCCAAGTCTTCATCGCTCTCAATAGCGTAAACCGCAGGATCCTTGTACGCTTTAGCAAAATGATTCTTCTTCTTGCAACGCTTACACATCTTGCCCCAGGCAGGACATTTCTTTCTTTCTGGAGCATGATCATAGCCACAAAACTTGCACGAAATTTTCTTTCCCGACCGTCCATCCGGCGTCGGAACTGAAGGCTTCTTATTCTTTGACTTGAGATGATGAATGTTGTCTACTGGTTTCGAAAGAGATTTCATCTGCAACTCGGTAACTTCTTCGCTGCCGCATATGTCAATGCACCGATTCAGGGTAAGATCTCTTACTCTCAGCAGCTTCTTAGTAGTTTGCTCGTTTTTGATTCCAAGCACAATTCGATCGCGGATCAGACTCTCCCGCAAACAATCACAAAAATTACACGTCTTCAACTCGGCGACAAAACTATCCACCGACTCGGTTGGGATCTTGTCCCGCTTGTTAAAGCAGTACCTTTCATAGATCTCATTGACCTCTCCAATACAGTGCTTCTCTACTTTTCCCATCACCACGCGCAAATCATTCCGGTTCTCGGTTTCAGCGTAAGTGAATGTTTTGATAAGCTTCAAGGCATCATCGCCAATCGTGTGTTTAAACATCGCTAGCTAGTATTCCGGGTTCTCTCGATCCAACCTAGAAATAATGAAATAGTTGTTGTACTTTTCCTTCCAAAGTTTCCAGTTTTCGGCGATTTCTCCACTGTGTTTTAAACAGAGAGGTTGAGGCGGTGAAACCTGATGAAACATCGGCGCTTGTGAGGTTTGTGGCTGAGCCGCGGCAGTTGCACCGGCGCTTGAAGCGGATTCTCCTTCACCTCCTGGCATCGCAGACGGTTAACGTTGCCAACGATGAATAGAGTTATCACACACGCTGCCACCATGTAATAACACAAGGATCAACACGAGTAAACGAACAAGCCAGACGAGCCGCTAGAGGTGCAATGTGACAGCAGTTTGGCTGGTCTTGGCGCAGCCCTAATGCAAGGCGGTCATCCCATTGCTTATGCGAGCAGAGCGTTAACGGAAACAGAGTCTCGTTACGCACAAATTGAGAAGGAAATGCTTGCGATTGTGTACGCTGTGGAGAAGTTTAACGACTACACTTTTGGTAGAAAAACAGTGGTTTTCAGTAGTAGTAGGGAATGCATGCCAGTTTCCGTTTTTTTGCTGTGGTTTCTAATTTTCTCGCTGTGGAATACATTAAAATGCTGTGGTATACATTAACTTGCTGTGGAATACATTAAAGAGCTGTGGTATACATTAAAGAGCTGTGGTATACATTAACTTGCTGTGGAATATATTAACGAATGCGAAACTGCTGTGGTATACATTATGGGACAAAGAATAAAACTAAAACACAATATATTGTTTTGGCGGCGGATTAGATTAACATGTTTTGACCGTTACTCACTTATCCAGTCTAACCAGTTTTAAAAACTGGTTTCTTCACAATGGCACAATAAATTCGCCCGAACTTGTCCCATTGTTTCCATTAAACCCTTGGCCCTGATTGGTTTTTACAACAATCGATTCTTCGCACTCAATAAAAGCCAGAGATCGTGAAGTAATCTCATTCTTACAAATCGCTTGCCAGAAAAAAAAAATAAGCAAAGTGCTTAGTCACAAATCCTGATTGGAATAGTTAGTTTTATTGCGATGGCTTTTAACAACGTTTCCGCTATTGAAACTGCATTGAACGACTGTAGCACGGTTGAAGAATGGGAAACTTTGACTGGCTCTATCGAAATTCCCGAGGAATTGTTTCCAGCTGTATATGCGCGTTTAATTGATTTGAGTTGGCAAGAGATTGGTGTTGAGGTAAGTTCACTTCACTGTCCTGATTGATGCGTCGATTTATGATTTATTTATTAATTTTCAACGTTGATTTTGGTCTTGGTTTCCTGTTTAGTTGCCTGCAGATCAAAACAGAACAGATCAAATGACTTCAGAGCCTGTGGTTATTGACGTGAACTTTGAAAAAGACTTCGGAATGAAGAGCTTTTAACTTGTCAAGCATCGATCCTGGAAGTTCACACAATTTCTCTCTAAGAGAAGTTATTTCATTTGAAGATATAATTAGATTTCTCGCATAAAGGTGATACCGGAAAAAATCGATTCGAAGCATAGAGAGCGTTAGACCCATGTTAACTCGAATAGAGACAAACACAAAATGACTTAAATAATCTCATGAGCACACTTTATTGTTTTAAAAATAGAATTTATTCTGAATTTCATTTATTACAAGGTCAAGGTCCATTAGTTTTTCTTCTTTCCTTACAACGTTCTCAGGGCATTTCACTTCAAACGGGTCAACGTTCATAACCTGGTCAGCATTTTGAACTTTGCGGACTTCTATTCCACTGAAATCGTTCGTTTTGATACCATTTGGACCATAGTAGATGACATACAAAATGCGATCTTGCAGCTTTTCCGCTTGAACGATCTCGCCGAAGGTATCCAGTTCAAGAGAAGTAAGATATATGCCTGTCCAAGGAAACTTGGGTAGCTCGTTAACAAACGTCTCCCACGAATTTGTAAGCTTGAAGCCGAGAACACCGCAGACACTTTGGGCCGTTTTCAAGACCATATTCAGGTCTATTTGCTCTCTCACTTCATCATGGTAGTAAAACCACGCGTCTTCATTATCCATCATCAGGCATGAATGCTCTCTTTGGCTCGGGTGAAAAATAGCACAGCCATTGCAGCGATTCACTTTTTCCTTGTGGATAAGCCCGTGCAACATTGCAGCGTACGTGAGCTGGAACACATGTCCGACAAGACTTGCTATCTTTTGGCGCTGGATCTGTTCTACTTCGTCCACGGTCAACAGAGGTGTAGAACTGGATTCGACTTGCATGTTTGGAGCTGACTTGTAGTAAAATACGACAGACAGTGATAAAATACTCTTTGCTCAAGTTGACGTGAAAAATGACTTGACAGAAGGACACACATGTACGGTGGGGGTTCTGTGACCAACTGGTTTAAAATCGATTTTTCCCCCTCTAAACTCGTTTTAGAGCAAACATAACAAATATCGCGAGCGCGTGACTTATAAACCACAACAGAGTAAAGAAAATATAAAATGACATCATTAAGCTATTCTTAATGGCAACGAGTCATAATTGATATCACGTGCATTAAATCAAAAGAACAATAGTTGTGCACGTGTAAAACAATAGATTTTGCATTCCAGAGTGCTTAGAACTTAGATTTTAGCACACAGGAATGAAAACAACTTACAAACGTCTAAAAATATCATTCGGGTAATCCCCCGACTTTGTACACCCACGCACACACAAAAAAAATTTGCATGCCGCTGTGGGTCACGCAATTTCTCGCTGTTCGCTTCAACTTAATTGTATTTTTTGCACACTCAGATTTAATCCTTTCGACTCGGCTGAAAGTCACTTTAAGTGCGCTGTAACCTTTTATTTTGCCTCGTTCAGGCAATTAACATTGCTCAATGTAACATAAGACAGCGAAGACACGCGATTCTCGCGATTTTGTCACAGAATTAATTCCTATTGAACAAATGTTTCTCATTGGTATAACGCCAACATGTCTGCTGCAAGTTATTCGAAAGAAGTTTTGCAAGCAATCTTGAAGGAAATTCGTGACTTTAAAGAAAATCCACAATGGAACAACAATTTTTTATTGGCCAATCCGATTTCAATGAATGGCTACGCGTGTGGAAAATGGCCATACCAGAAGGAAGCCGAATCAGCAAAGACCTTTTTGTCTTTCAAAAGAAAACAAAAGGAAAGTTCGTTGATTTGGTAGAGAATGAAATAATAGATTTGAAATACATAAAAGTGAGTTTTGAGATGAAAATAAAGTTTACAAAAGAAAATTTAAAGACTGGCGTAATACAAGAGATGGAGCATTATTTTAAAGAAAAAGAACCCCACGTTTTTAACGAACATAATAAACAACAGATAAAACAAGAGTTTGATAGATTTATTGAAAGAGCAAAGGGCCAAATTGAGGCTTGGTCAGAGCGCGGCTCAGGCTGGGTTATTGAAAGAATAACCGAAGCGTACTTGAATGTTGCACGCTATCAGCCGCTACGTGGAGGAACTTACTTACATCTCCCAGCCAATTTGGCAAACAAGAAATCAATCATTAACGTACGAAACAGGGACAACGAATGCTTGAAGTGGGCTCTAAGAGCTGCTTTATTTCCTGTAACGAAAGGTAAGAACCCAAATAGACCAAGCAGCTATCCGGCCAATGACGATATAAACTATCTTGGAATTGACTTTCCTACGCCAGTAAAACAGATTGACAAGCTCGAGGCTCAAAACAGCAACCTCGCAATAAATGTGTTCGGCTGGGAAGACAATCGTGTGATTGTGCACAGAATAAGCAAAAAAGAAGCAGTTGTGCCTCGGATAAACTTGATGTTAATTGAGTCAGGATTAATTCAGCACTACTGTTTTGTAAAAAGAGTAAGCGCTCTGCTTTTTGATCAGAGCAAACATCGTACTGCAAAACACTTTTGCATGATGTGCTTGACCGGTTTTACAAGATCTGACTTGCTCCAGAACCACGAAAAATATTGCAATGGCATGAACGGCAGGCCGACAAGGATCGAGATGCCGGAAAAGGGGAAAAACACCATTTCTTTCCAAAATCATCACAAACAGATGAAGGTACCATACGTGATATATGCAGACTTTGAGGCTTTGGTCAGAAAGATTTCAGGCTGCGAGCTTGGGCCAGAGAGCAAGCAAAAAAGCTACACCGAGAAGACAGAACAGCACGAGGCATGTGGTTTTGCTTACACAGTTGTAAGGAGTGACGGTATTAATAAACGGCAAGTGGTTTACAGAGGCAAAAACGCTGTTGAAGT